>NW_012103454.1:2026019-2057552 GCF_000951045.1 Mandrillus leucophaeus
GGAAGGAGGGAGGGAGGAAGGAAGGAAGGAAGGAAGGGAGGAAGGAAGGAAGGGAAAGGAAAATGTGAACCAGTTTTTAAACTATTTGTGCCTTATCTCTTGCCAAAATACGAATTATTATTCCCTACATTTCTGATATACTGAAAAATTGGGTAAAACTTAGGGCCAACAACAATGCTGTTGATGTAAAACAGGGTTAGATATCTACTTTGCCTGATTCTTGATGACCTATTAGGCCTATCCTCTTGTTAGGTAGATTGCATTGTTCTCACACGGTCAACTGTATTTGTTCATTTTCATGCTACTAATAAAGACATACTAAAGATCGGGTAATTTATGCAGGAAAGAGGTTTAAAAGACTCACAGTTCCACATGGCTGGGGAGGCCTCACAATCATGACAGACGGCAAGGAGGAGCAAGTCACGTCTTACATGGATGGCAGCAGGCAAAGAGAGAGCTTGTGCAGAAAAACTCTCTTTTATAAAACCATCAGATCTCATGAGACTTATTCACTATCATGAGAATGGCATGGGAAAGACCCACCCTCATGATTCAATTACCTCCCACCGGGCCCCTCCCACAACACATGGGAATTGTGGGAGCTACAACTGAAAATGAGATTTGGGTGAGGACACAGCCAAACCTTATCATCAACTATCTTCATTTATAGTGTCTCATATGGGAAACACAGTTTCCCATATGTAACTTGTCCACAATAAATAAAGAAATAACCAATACACCTTTATTGCCAGACATACAGTAGAGATCCAAAAATCACAAATCCTGGTACTTACATACTGTTTCATTTTCATTATTTCACATCTTAAGTTTTTATTTAGCTTCCTGCATACATGATACTAGGTTAGTAACTATGGGGACCAATTCTCTGTGTAGCTTTGTTAACAGTCCTATTAGAGTAGCAAAGACAGGAATGGTATAGAACGTACTAATGTTACATGGTATAAGCCATGTTTTACTAGTATTAACCTTTATTTTCTAGGTTAGTATCTTGGCCTACTGTAGAATTATTCATCATCAAATATTTTCAAGATTGACCAGGAATTTTCCCACATGCAACAGATGCTGGGCACTGCCATCTGCTCTACCATTCCCTCTGTTGTCACTATTACTTCCTCCAGGTAATAGGGTTTTGGAGGATCCCTGCCCATTTCACTGAATTTCAACGCATTCTCTAGGCTCAAAGTCGTCATGAGGCTCCACGGCTTTTTCCAGTGGGCATACCCACATTCTCCAGTCACCACTGTCAATGTCGAAGGGGCACTGCTGCTGATTCTTAGATTCCTGCCAGGTACCACCACGGATGCACTATAGCTCGCAACATATCAAATTTATCAAGTGCAATGATGGAAAATGCCACTTTTCTCCTTGTGCAATGCACTGTGATTATGATACCAAAGCATATTGTTTATATTCCAAGTTCTTATACTGTTTTAGCAAAACATCTTCCCATTTTAACCTACTACATTTCCTCCACCCTTTTGTCTTCAACATCCTAGGCACAGACATCCAACACCAAATTCAAATGAAAGACATCAAGCAATATTCACCGTGCTCCTGTAAGATAAAGCTTTATCATGTTCAGCACCCTTTTGTCTTAGAAGAGATCTTCTCCTTGGAAGCTATGTACTGTGAGATTTAAGTAGTTGTGGACTTAACGGACTCAGCAATTTCCCAGATGTATCCACTAAATAACGTACTCAGACACAGCTTAATCTCTAACTGACAATTTCTTCTCTTGATCATGAAAATATAAAGTGAAAAGTGCCAAAACAGGCAAGCAGATCAAGGCTGAGGTCTGTTTAGAGGAGGGAGAGACAGTACCTGTTTGGAAGATTCAGTCAAGGATTCTTGGAAATGTTGTTTGCATTCTGGCTGACCTGAAAGAAGAATTATAAATCAGGGATAATAGAAACATCTGCTAGGGTTGAGGCAGCATCACAATACCTATCACAGAGTCAAGAAATAATAGGGCACATGTGGAAAAAAGTAAACAGTGCTATTTGCCAAGAAAATAGAGATATGTCGGCCGGGCGTGGAGGCTCACGCCTGTAATCCCAGCACTTTGGGAGGCCGAGGCAGGTGGATCACAAGGTCAGGAGATCGAGACCATCCTGGTTTCAACACAGTGAAACCCTGTCTTTACTAAAAACACAAAAAATTAGCCAGGTCTGGTGGCAGGCGCGTGTAGTCCCAGCTACTTGGGAGGCTGAGGCAGGAGAATGGCGTGAACCCGGGAGGCAGAGCTTGCAGTGAGCCAAGATCGCACCACTGCACTCCAGCCGAGATCGCACCGCTGCACTCCAGCCGAGATCGCACCACTGCACTCCAGCCTGGGTGCAGAGAGAGACATCATCTCAAAAAAAAAAAAAAAAAAGAAAGAAAAAAAAAAGAAAAGAAAAGAAAATGGAGATAGGTCAGAAATAATGACAGTCATTTGGAAAAGGTAAGTAGTGGCCACTATACTAAGGAAGATTTTATAAATGGAATTTAACTTTGCTCCAAATGGAATGTCTCTCCTTGTCTGTCTTCCTTAAACTTAGAGAACGTTATTTAGTATGTTACTTCTCTTTGCCATACTGTTAGTTCTATCTTGATGAGAAAAAAAAAAAAAACAATAAATTCAATGTTTAGAGACCAATATTTGCTAACCATTGATCACTTCCAAATTAGGCCACCAATTTTATTTTGTTTAAAATAAATCTGAAATACAGACACAGATTTACATCCTGTAGGACAGTCAGAAGCAAAGTGTTAGTAATTTAAATGTGATCTTTCTTACTGATCACTTTTTGTCATTGAAATGCTGAGTGATTCTCACAGGATCACCGTAAAAATTAAAGATGAGAATATAAAATCATATCTCCATATATTTTAGATATAGTAGATTACCTAGTTTGTCAGCAGTCATTATTATTTCCATTTCTCAGATGAGAAAACTTAGGAGCAGAGAGGTTATATATAATTTGTCCAAGGTTGCCTAGCCAGCAAGTGGTGGAAGGTTATGAATCCAGGTAATATGACCTTTTAATCTAAACTTGCATCACACCAACATTCTGCCTCTCACAGAGGGCCAGAGCCCCTGATGGACAATATAAATCTTTTCTTTTGCTTTCTTTTCTTTACTTTTGTCTTCCAAGTATTCATTTTGATGGTATTTTGGCATATATGGGAAGAAAGTTGAGAAAGAGGTTCTGTGAAAACCTCTAAACCTCTATTCCATTCTTGTTCTTTTTAATTAAAAGCAAACTCATCTTCTTTTTATGTCACACAAACAGCTTTGATGTGAAAGTCCAGTCATTTCCAGCAAATATTAGCCAATAGATATATCGTGCAGAAAGAATCAATAGTGACAACTATTGGGTGTATCCATTAAGTTACCAATCATTTCTTCTCTACACAGACATCCCAAAAGAACTCAGTACCAAAACAAGTATAATAACACTGATAGGACAGAAAGCAATCACTGTATTAACAGCTAGGCCAGTGTCTAATTCCTCAAGATCAGAGCCCTGGTAAAACACTGTAGGAACATGCAGCTTGCTGGAACCTAACAGAGAATCCTTCCATCAGCCCAAACCCCAGTCTTGTGAATTTACTTCCTTCCATCTGGCAGCACAACCCAGAGTGGTGACTAGTCTACTTTAGGTGTGTATACAAGGAAGAGAGTGCATGGCAGGAAAGTTAGTTGGTGCCATGGTCTGAATGTGTGTGTCCCCCTCCAAATCCATATATTGAAATTTAATCACTAAGGTGATAGTGTTAGAAGTTGGGCCCTTTGGGAGGTGATTAGGCCATGAAGGATTAGTGCCTTTATAGAAGAGGCTTAAGGGATCTTGTTAATTCCTTCCCCTCTAGCACGTGAGGATATACAGGCACCATCTGTAAGGACGAAGGCCCTCATGAGACACTGAATCTGCCAGCAACTTGATTTTGGACTTCCCAGCCTCCAGAATTGTGAGGAATACATTTCTATTGTTTTTAAATTACCCAGTCTAAGGTCTTTTGTTATATTGGCCCAAATAGACTAAGAGAGTTGGCTTACTGATGTCTCCTGCAAGTAACAGGAAGTAGGAGAGAAGTAAACACACACATTTCAGGCTACGGTGACTCTCTGCCTATTGATACACGAGTCAATCAATGATTTGGAAAATGATCAAAGATGGAGAACATGATCGGAAAAAAACACAGAGTATATCTCATCCTTAAAAAAAAAAATCAGCATTTTAAGACAGTTTAAAACAAATTCAAGCTCAACTGGCAAATATCCTAGCATGGATCATGTTTAAAATTATGGGGAAATTTTGCAAATCTATTTACTCCTTAGCTTCCAGAAAGAAAAATTCCTCAATTATGAGACCATATTCACTGAAATCATCAACTGAACTATCACAGTAGATGGGAATAGCAGATAATATGTTTACTTGGAGTTACATTGGACTTGGTGACAAAGACATTTTACTTACTGTTTTTGAGCTTATATCTCAATTTTTTTCTATGCAATATGTTAAAGATACACATATTCTCATACAGACACACACACACACAGACCCAGGAACTATTAAGCTGAAAGACTATATAAGAAAAATATTGTCTCTCAAGACTAAATACTATACTTAGCTCCAAGATAAATATCATTATATAAATAAGCAACAAAACAGACACAGCGTTCATTTATAAATCCAGAGAAAACAGCTCCAGGACAATAGGATTCATGGGTCTTTCACCATATTCACATTTTTCATATTCTTGATATACACTGTAGTTCTCCCTGAGTTGACACTTGGAAATGAGCAAAAGCTTTTACTGGGGGTTGTCTAGGAATCCCTGCAGAAATGATCTCCCTCTATATGGGGGTGCATATTTAATTGGTTTTCTATTTGTAGGCTATTTTATAATATTGTTGGTTAGAAGTTAATTGTAGAGAACTGTTAGTATGTGAATATTTGTCCATAATGATGTACATGAATTTTGATCACTGTACATACAAGTAGTTTCTGCCAAGTATAAAAGATAAAACACCACACCTTATTGCCCTAAGAAATATGAACCAGTTTAGTATTAATAATATGTTTGTTTTAGCATATATATGTGTGTATGTAGATACCTATGTGCATATGTGTTCTTCAGATTCTGTTCCGAATCACTCTTTACAATCTTATATTGGTTCACTCTTTAATTCCTGAGTTGAATAAAATGGCTGATATGTTTATTTTATATTTGCATGAGATTCATTGCTTTAACTTTTCAAAAAGCATAAATTACCACATATACACACCTGTTAGTAAATATCATATTTGATTAGAATGAATGCATATTAATAATTAATGTTACTGGGAATTGGTTCAGAGTGGTCGTAATAGTTTTTGGGTTTCTTTGCCACCCATGCAAGGAGAACATTTTTCTCATCTCATTAAGAAAATGTGATAACTTTCTGCCAGATACACTAAAGAGCAGGAACACGATGTGTGGCCTCATGGCTCTGTAGACTACATAACCATGGAGGTGCCATGCAGACAGACTCTGACAACAGTTTACTCACTTTTTGCTGGGATTTAGAAGAAAGTGACAATAAAGACAGCTTAATAGTATGGGGAAATATAGGCTGATATAAATTATATTATGAACCTAAAAAGTACAGGAAGCATGGGGCAGTGGCCACAGAAACACTTTCAGAAGACAAGCATTTGAATGAACAAGAAAAGCATTGTTCTTCCTAACTGCTATTACCTAGTTCCTCTCAATCATCCCATTGTCTCTTTTTTCCCCTTGGTCTTTGGTGCCTTTTTTTCAAAAACAACACAAGTCCTTACAGGCAATAATTAAAAAACAATTGCAGAACAACAAAGGGGATCTATAGCCAAAAAAGGAAGTTTTACTTCTTTAACGTAGTCTTCTAAATTGATTAAAGCTTCACAAGAACTCCGAAATAATCTAAAATAATTTTGACAGGTAACTGTACTATTCATGTCAACATTAATCCATGCTAAGTGAACATCAAGGTCACCTGTCCAGAATATTTTAAATGAATTTTAGCATTCTTGAAAGAATGGCAAGATAGGCCCTTTTTATACATATTGCTATGGGATTTAGGTTAAACTCCTATATTTAACAACACTTGAGGCTTTAGACGTAAAATTATCTGAACATTATTTTATTAACATAATAACAGAATTTTGAGATCCAAAGGAGCTTAAAGATTATCTTATAAATCCTCCTTTATCATGTTTGAATATTAGGAAGAAAATATTCTTTAAGTATGCCCCAACTCTTCTCAAACATTTCTGGCATGAAAAACGAAATCTTCAATAATTCCTTAGGTAATGTAGGATATCTTCAGAAATACCAAATTTTTAATCAGCTCTTCCTGTGGATGAGCAAAAACTGTCCCTGGGTACCTCCCAACAATTGGAGGAATAAAGCTGAATATAAGTGAAGTTTGAGTTTCAGAAAGAGCTAACAAAGGTGGGTAAAAGAAAAACAAAACAAAACAGTATCCTGAATTGGTAGGAGAAATGAACGCCCAGATTCAGTAATACCAGCAAATCTCAGTGAGTATAAATAAATCAAACTTATACCTAGGCACATTGCAGTGAAACTGCAAAACATCAAAAACAATAATCCTAACAGCAATGAGAAAATAATTTACATTAAAACCGAGAATTAGACTGAAAACTACTTTAAGCTATAAAATGAAAGCTAGATAGCCATGCAATAACATTTTCAAAGTACTGAGAAGCAATATCTGTCAATACAGTATTGTTACACAGTGAATATATTTAAAACATGAAGATGAAACAAAGACATTTGTAGACAAAAAGGCTGAGTTAGTTTTCTACCAATATATAACCTGAAAAAATAACAACAAAATCCATACTGAATGAACTTTTTTAAGAAGGAAAAAAATTCATAATTACTATATTATTATGGCAGCCACAGAAATACAACACCTAGGTCTCTCGATGTAGGGGTTGGGGGAGAAGTCATAGTTGATTATCAGCCCCCACTGCTGCCCTCTAGGTGACATTACATTTGTTTTAAGGTCTTGCTACCCTGGGATTGATCTTAGAACATGACCAAGTATGGCAGGTGTACCGGCACAGCCCATCAGTCTGGAGGAAACTTTTGCACAGCTGCAGAGAAGCCTCAGACTCTACCTACCAAATCCTTCTTCCTTCCCCCTCTCTGCAATCCTTATTTTGTTTTATTTTTATTATTTTGTTAGAGACAGAGTCTTCCTCTGTCACCCAGGCTGGGGTGCAGCAGCATGATTATAGCTGATGGCAACCCTGAACTTCTGGGCTCAAGTGATCTTCCCCCCTCAGCCTCCTGAGTAGCTGGGACTCCAGACATGTGCCACCATGCTCAGCTAATTAAAAAGATTTTTTGTGTGTGTGGAGACAGAGTCTTGCTATATTGCCCAGGCTGGTCTCAAACCCCTGGCCTCAAGCACTCCTCCCTTCTCAGCCTCCCTATGTTATTAATGTTGCCTTATTAGTATCTTTGTGAAAAACTTGTGGTCTACATTTGGTGTGTCTTAGGAGAACTACTCATTGACTTTACGGGGATGGGTGGTCTATGACATGAGCAGGGTGCCTTGATGGGATTTCTTAAGGGAAATCCCTTAAGAAGTCTCCTGGGATATGTGTATTAGGGACTGGTGGCCACTATACAGGCAAAATAATTGAAAGAAAGCAAACCCCAACAATTGCTGGAGAAGCAGGGGAGGAGCTGTCTATTTCCTTCAGAGGTTGGAGTATCTGTAGGTGAAGAAAATGTGCTCCACTTTCTAGGAAAGGCTTTTTCCTGTTTACTTCCATAGAAGGGAGCCCCACCGGTGTAGTCCTCAAGGCCTCTCTGAACTCTTTCAATCACTCTTCCTTTGATCAGGAAGAATGACACCAGCTGACAGGTGGTTTCAAGTAGAGACAGAGGACATGTGTTATGTAGCCCCTTTACTTTTCTTCCCCTCGGGATCCAGTTGTTCACACCAGATCTACAAAACGGACTTTCTATTCAAAACCCTGGCATGGAAGCTTATAGCATTTTGGCATTGCCTGCAGCAGGGTGGGTATCTGCTTAATTCTAGGGTTTGTTATTGGGAAAACCACTTGCCTGCAAATATTAGACTACCTTCTCCAAAATCAGCTTTATTAGCAGGTAAGCCGATACTTTGGTCTCCACCTTCCTTTCTGTTTTTGTCTTATTTCTTAATGGGGTCAAAGCTGAAATGAAGAGATGAATAGTACTGTATTAGCAGAGCCATCTTGAATCTGTTAATACCCAGCACAATGCTGGTACAGAGCAGATAATGAAATGAAATGAACATACAAGTTCAAACATACAAGCCACTCCTACGTAGGTTGATACTTGCATAAAATGCATTGAAGAGTTTTGCAACTTCGAATAGGAAAGATTTAATCTACATAAACAGGATTTTTTTCAAGCAGATTATTTCATTATTTTTCTTTTCTCCAAATATTCACAGGAAAAGGGAGGATTTTGTCAGTTGCCACTCTTTGAAATTGTCATTTAGCTAAGCGCCTTGGAAAGACGCTATGCTCATTTCCCCCCAAAAAACTTTGACTTTTACACTAAAATAAAATAAGCAATAAAATACATTTTCCTAATTAGGTGATATCTGCTATAAAAAAGACAACCATAAAAGCGTAATATGGTGCACTCTGGAAGACCTTGCCAGTGACGTATCTACTGCAAGACTGCTGATATCAGTGATCTGGATAATCAAACAGGCTTGGACGTGTTAAAAAAAATGCACAGAATATTCCTTTCTTTCATTCCAGTCTGCACATTTTCTTCAGTGCTATTTTATAATCACATTCTCACCAACATTCACACCATTCACACCATGGAGCGTGTTCTTAAAGCATCTGTGGGTTTTAAATCTATGCCCTGATTTATAACACACAACTTGCTTTGTGGAACTCTGACTTGAAGATGCATTTACCAGCCTCTCATGTCACCAGCACAGCCTTGACGGTGCTCCCTGCCCTTCTTCACTTCCACATTGCTGGCATCTGATTGAGTCCACCCTCTTTGGTTATAAATAAACTCTGCTTTTCTCTTTAGAGAGACTTCATCTCCTTTCTGTATTCCCTTTACATTTCATCCCCTCTGCAAATTGTTGTTTTTCCCAGTAAGAAGAGAAAACCTGACTTGCAAGTGGAGCTTGGCATTTACTACTCCAGTTTGATGACTCTCTTGCAAAAATGGGTTTTGCTTAGTTCAAACCAATCCTGTGTCTACAGCTAGATAAAACAGCCTGTCTTCAAATCCCATGATTTCTAAGACTTCTAAGGCACTAACATGATCACGTAGAGGGTTTATCTTATGCAATTAGAATATTATGAAATATATTACTTGTAACGTATGGTAAATTAATAGTTTTAAATACAGAAGGCAATTTTGATTGAGTTGGGAGATTGGGAATGGGGACCGGGGATCCCTCACATGGATCACTGAGTTCACACAAGCTCAACATCGTCCATGGAGACTTCTTATAGTTGATGCAATCTCATGTCCAATAATCAAATAAAAGCTAAAGTATATCTAGGCAGCGGTGGTTTCTCAATTTTTAACTAGACGTCCAGTGTTTTAAAGACTTTGCTCCAGTTATAAACGTGAGCATTGGGAAAATCTTGATTGGAGACAAATATGTCTAGTAAATAGTAAAAGTTTTGTGTAAAGGATCTATTAAGGTGAAATGTGGAAAAAATTTGTAATTATGCATGTGATTGAACAAATTCTCACTTGTGGGGAGTAATAAAATTAGACATCAATAAGTCATCCAGACCAACTCCATTTTGTAGATTAGATAATTGACATTGAAAGAGGATAAATATCCAGGAGGCACACATTTAGAAAATTCACAGGCATGAAATAAGAACCGGATCTCTTGCCTCTCTGAGCAGGGAATTTTATCATACACTTTTCTGATTTTTTCCCTAACTACTTAAAATAGGAAAACAGATACATTTATATTAATGGAGCTAGTTGTATCTCATTTAATTCTTAAAATAATCAACCCCCGCCCCCGCCCCCCACCTTTTTTTGAGGCAGAATCTCGCACTGTCGCCCAAGATGGAGTGCGGTGGTGTAATCTCCTGTCATTGTCTTTTTGATCCATTTAGGGGGAATGATAGCTGTTTTTGGTTACACGTCAGCAATGGCTACTGAAGAATATCCAGAGGCATGAGGGTCAGGTATTAAAGTTTTAGGAAGTGTCTTAGCACTCTGCCTCCCAGGTTCAAGTGATTCTCCTGCCTTAGCCTCCCGCGTAGCTGGGACCACAGGCCCCCGCCACCACACCCTGTTGATTTGTGTATTTTTAGTAGAGACTGGGTTTCACCATGTTGGCCAGGCTGTTCTCAAACTACTGACCTCAGGTGATCCACCCGCCTTGACCTCTCAAAGTGCTGGGATTACAGGCATGAGCCACCATGCCTAGTCTGATTCCCATTTTATAAATTAGAAACCTTGGCTCCAGTTTAAACAAATAGGCCAATGTTAAATGTTCTTACGTACTCCGTATCTGTACCACCTAGCCTTCTTCAGAAAGGAATCAAGGTCATTATAGGATTAAGAAATATGCAGAATTTTAACAGTTCACTAAAATAATATTCTCACGTTGTTGTCATCACCCAAAGCAGAACTTGGGTTTACTTGCAATTTGGCAGATACGCCAATTGCAAAGAAGACTTTGAGAACTGAAACCAATTATGCCATTAACAAAAATTCTCCTGGCTGGATGCAGTGACTCATGCCTGCAATCCCAGCACTTTGGGAGGCCGAGGCGGGTGGATGACCTGAGGTCGCGAGTTCAAGACCAGCCTGACCAACATGGAGGAACCCCATCTCTACTAAAAATACAAAGAATTAGCTGGGTGTGGTGGCACATGCCTGTAATTCCAGCTACTTGGGAGGCTGAGGCAGGAGAATTGCCTGAACCCAGGAGGCGGAGGTTGCCATGAGCCGAGACTGCACCATTGCACCTCAGCCTGGGCAACAAGAGCGAAACTCCATGTCAAAAAAAAAAAAAGAAAAGAAAAGAAAAATCTTCCTTTTTCTAACTTTTAAAAGTATGACTTCAAGAAAAAGTTATTGATTAATCTTACTATTTTATAAATGCTTTTTATTAATTATATTGAAAATTGGTTTACTTATGACATTTATCTTAATTCAGATTTAAAATTTTAATTATGCTTTTCTATCACTGAATAGAATAAAAAATTTTTAAATCACCCTTGTTCCCATTGCCTCTACACACATATAATCATGCACATTTATTTTTGTATCCAGATTTTTATTTTGTAATATCAGCAACATTTTTCTTGTGATATATGGTATTCATAACTGCTCTTTTAAATGTCTTCACGTGCCATCATCACTACTTACATTTAGGTTGTTTTTAGCTTTTTATTATTTTTAAAACGCTATAGAAATCTTTGGGTAAGCTGGCTGCAGTGGCTCATGCCTGAAATCCAAGCACTTTGGGAGGCCAAGGTAGGAGGATTCCTTGAAGCCAGGAGTTCAAGGCCAGGCTGGGAAACATAGCAAGACCCTTTCTACACAAAAAATAATAAATTGACCAGGCACAGTAGTGC
Source organism: Mandrillus leucophaeus (assembly GCF_000951045.1). Taxonomy (NCBI): domain Eukaryota; kingdom Metazoa; phylum Chordata; class Mammalia; order Primates; family Cercopithecidae; genus Mandrillus; species Mandrillus leucophaeus. The sequence goes on from NW_012103454.1 coordinate 2,037,662, forward strand.
ACACCTGTGGCCCTAGCCACTCAGAAGGATGAAGGAGGATAGTTTAAGCCCAGGAGTTCGAGGCTACAGTAAGCTATACCATGCTACTGTACTCTAGCCTGGAGCAAGACTCTGTTGCTTAAAAAAAAAAAAAAAAGAAAGAAAAGAAAAGAAAAAAGAAATCTTTGGATATGTAACACCTTTTCTCATTTCAATTATTTCCTGCATTAGTCTATTCTTGCACTATTATAAAGAAATACCTGAGAGTGGGTAAGAAAACAGGTTTAATTGACTCATGATTCTGCAGGCTGTACAAGAAGCATAGCGGCATCTGCTTCTGGAGAGGCCTCAGGGAGCTTTTACTCATAGCAGAAGGCAAAGCGGGAGTAGGCACATCACATGGCAAGAACAGAACAAGAGAGAGCAAAGGTGTTGCACACTTTCAAACAACCAGATCTTGTGAGAATTCACTTACTATCACGAGGACAGCACCAAGAGGCAGTGCTAAGTCAATGATGAGAAATCTGCCCCCCAGGATCAAATCACCTCCCACCAGGCTCCACCTCCAATACTGGGGATTACAAATCAACATGAGCACTGGGTGGGGTCACATTTTCAAATTATATTATTTTTCCAGCATGAGTGGCCTGAAGAGGGATGACATGTGTTAACATTTTTTTTCTCTGCACCTTTGCCATCATTAGGGAATACCCCAAAAATGAATGAATGAATGAATTTGTCCAAAATGAACCCACTTGGCAATTTTTGTTTTTGGTTTATAAGTGTTAAAATATGCCCTTATATTTACTGTTACATTCTATTCATCTTCTGTCCATTTTCTGATCTTTTTTTCTTTTATATATTTTTTAACTTACTTTCTTTCATATATTTTTTACTATGTTTCCAGCTCTCCACAGAGACCTTTCTGTAGAATATGATAAATGTATTCACCCTTGTATTGTCTACAGAGGTATTTTCCATGCTGTTTTCTTTTATATGCAAAAGTTTTAAGGGATTTTTTTTTCAGAGCTGTTTTTCAGTCCAACATTCAAAGATTAGATCAATACTGAAGTTCATTTTCTGATTTTCCTTGACTGTTTTGCAAGTTTCCCTTTCAAATTAAATGTTGTTTTGATCTCAAGAAAAGTATGTCTCAATTCTCTTTCCTGCAGTTTGTAAGCACTGCAGGCCAATTTGCAAAGGAACCAATTTGTTCACACACACCATAAAGCATACTAGGCCAGCAACATGGTAGGTACCACATCAAAATCTGTTTTGCTATCTCAATATAATTTCGGTTCAGTTCATTCTTTCTGGAATGTGTTAACATTTTTTCCCCAGTAAATAAATGAATAGAGATCAAAAAACCCTGTTCTTTGAGTCCCAGATGGAAAATGGCTGAAGTTCAGATTAAATGTTTCTACCAGCAGTATGCCCAGCAGGTGAGATAAGTTCTAAACCAGACCATGAAAGAGATGGTAGACAGAAAAAATAGAAATTGCAAAGCTTACAAAAATCAATAGTGCGTTATAGTCTGTGTGAGAAGCAGCAGAAACTACTTTTAGGTGAACTATTGGAAATCTGTGTCTGAGAACAAATTAGTCTCACTTTCAAGAGCTAAATGACTCTGAGGTATTCATTTAATACTTCTTTATTTAGGCTAGGCCTATGATAGCAAAGTTGAATGGAGAATTAAGGTTTGTCCTACCATGCATCCATTATCCACTATACCTTGTCTGAAAGACCTTTCCTACACTTTTAGGCAATCCATTTTTTCCCTTCCTTCCAAAACACAGCTCAATACAGAAGTACTTGAAGAAGGTTTTCCTTCCAAAACACAGCTCAATAGAGAAGTACTTTAGGAAGCTTTTCCTATTTAAACACATTCAACTATAGTAATTTCTTGACTTGATGGCCCTGTTCTCATTCATCAATACATATGGTTTTTATTTGTTATTGGCTATTATTATAATTTTCTCTGAATACAGTAGAAAGAAGATAATCATTATTAAGTGACTAATTAATTATATTAAAGAATCAGGTCAAAGAAGACATTCTCATAAAATGGCCAGATAGTGTTTTAGATTGAATTGTTGAGTTCACAGTTTCAATTCTCCTATTTTTCTATACCTTTGCAACTATGGATTTTTGTCTTAGATAAGTGCACTGGGAGAAAAAAGATAATTTGTTAGGAGGAGTACCGTTAATTTAAGCTTACTAAACTTGTTCTTTAAAATATATTGTTTATAGTTTCAGGAGATAACTGAAAGCAAACATAAAACTTGGAAATTTAGTAATATTTAATGATGGATAATTTGATTTTCTTTCCATTTTAGATAAAAACCTAGTGACAAACCACTGAAACTGCATTGCAAATAACTGAAATAATATTTCTTTAGATTATATTACCATTCAGAGTTGGTCAAGTGTAAGCATATAAACTTTGCTTCTAATTTTTTCTGGAATATTTAATATTATTTTCTACTCAGGAGAAAACTGTGACACGAAAGAAACAAACGAATATTCTACCATTAGTGTTGTTAAATATGAAATCGCTCCTTTTTCCAGATCCTTTTTACAAAGTTTTCTTAAATGGTTTATAAGAAAGGGTTTAATTATATTACTATTGTATTACTATTGTTACTGTCATCTTTTTGCTCCAAGTATGTCCAGCAAACTGCTGTAATAATGCAGTAGACACAGAAAGTCAGAAGCAAAAAAGAGGGAGACACAGATATCATAATAATATTCAATATTATTTTAAATTTGTCTCTGAGTTTCCTCAAAATTATGACAAAAAGGGAAACCTGATATGTTATAGAAGTCTTAATTTTGCAAGAGGAAAAGCAAACCAAATCCTTAAGGAAATACAAAACTTCACCAGATTTTATTCACCAGAATAAAATTATTTTTAAAAGTTATCTTCTATCTGGTGAAAAGAGAGTATTTTAAAACTTTATAATTGGTCTTCATTATCTTCCTTTAACACAGGAAAGTAAAATATGTCAGCGCACACACACACACACACACACACAAACACACATTACATTATATCAAGTCTTTCCACATGCAATAGTTTTATATCTACCAATGATAGTAAAATAGAGTCATATATATATATAATCAATGAGTTTATACATATATATGTATAATTTTTCCCACACTAACATTTAGGTGTGTTAGCCTCTATAAAAGGTAGTAGAAGTTTCCTGAAGCAACCTGTGAGCTATATTCTTTAGTGATTTTGTATAGGTGTTTAGGGCTTTCTTTCTTTCACCTTTTTTTTTTTTTTTTTTTTTTTTGAGTGGATTCAGAAACACAGGTCATGGGTGGCCTATGCTCAACTTCTCCAAGATTCCACTGCTTACTAAAAAGAATTTCCTGGTGACTGTAGCTTTGGAAAGATCACTTTCTCTTTAATCTTTTTTTTGGACCAGAAAAGACTGCTTCTAGGAATCTGATCTCCTGTTTTATTAAAACAAGCATCATGACGTTCTGCCACTGGTTTGCAGAGAATATCTATGATGGTTTAGCTGCCATGCTTCAAATAAAGTCTGTCAGTGAATTCGTCATGTTATCTGATAGTGTGCTCTGCCTTAGAAAAAAGAAACAGTTTTCAAAAAATATATAAGCATTCTCTCAGTTTATATTGAAAACAGTCAATGTCACTTTGTAAATATTTTTTACCTTTTTTCTTACTTTTTCTTAGCTCTTTAATTGTTCTTTTTTATAGTAGACCAAATGCACTGATTTTTTTTCCTTAAATGTGAAAGAGTGTCATCATTATAATTTTCTGTGTGAACATTTGTAATTATGAAAGTTATTTTTCATAGCATTTCTTATAGCTATACAATTTAGAAAAAACCTAAATGCTCAAAATTATGGAGTATTGGTAAAATAAATTAAGGAACATACATATAATGGAGTGCTATGGGTTTATTAACAGTCATTTACATAAGAATATCTAACAGCATGATGTTTAATCATAAAAAGGGGAAAACATTTTGTAATACCTGATGTGGTGCCATTTGTGTATGTGTGTGTATGTCAAAGAATGTATTTTTTTAAAAGACCAAAATTAGATTTATCAAAATGTTTATGTGTGTGCTTGGTTACATTTTGATTAACAGTTACTTTATGCATTATGCATTTCTGCAGATAATTAATAAATATATTTTCTACCTATAATAAGAGATTTTTTTTAAATTCAAGAAGCACATTGACTTTGGAAAATGTTAGAACAGCTACGCATGGGTGCTATGTAAAAGAGAAAAACTACTTGGTTTAAGAAAATGAGAGACATTTGTTTGCTTGCAGGAGTGAGGAGGAAGGGTGTGAAAGGAATGGAGTTGGGGTGAGAGGAAGACAGGGAGGGAGTCCTGGTAATCTGACAAGACTGTATGCACTGCAGCATGAAACTGCTTGTGACCCCTCCCAACTTTAAACAAGTTATCAAGTCGGTAAAATCCTTGGTGAGTGTATGAGTCCATTCGGCACTGCTGTAAAGCATACCTGAGGTTGGGTATATAAAGAGGCTAGCTTGGCTCACAGTTCTGCAGGCTGTAAAAGCATGGCCCCAGCATCTGTTGGCTTGTGGTGAGTATTCACAGTGGAAGGGAAAGAGGGAACAAGCGTAGCACACGGCAAGAGAGGGAGCAAGTAAGAAAGAGAAAGAGAGGGAAGGGAGGCATCTGACTCTTTTTAACAAACTAGATTTCATGGTAACCAATAGAACAAGAGATCATCATTACCAAAAGGATGACACCAAGATATTCATGGAGGATCCATCTCCATGACCCTAACACCACTAGGCCCCACCTCTATCAGGCCCCAGCTCTCACATTTCAACATGAGGTTTGGAAGGGACAAACATCCAAACCATATTAGTGAGTTTATACTTACGTCGAAACTGGTGAAGAGGTTAATGTCTTGTATCTGGACTGCTGTGGGGTGAAACTGAAGGAACCTGTGCGGGTTCAGGAGACGAGAGCCAAAGAAAACCACAGGAATGCAAGGATTAAGCAGAATCCTAGGGGATATTAGACTCTTTGACATTAAAGAGTTATTGGATGAAGCCACTGTCCTCTCTCAGGAGGTACGAACTGAAAGTACACTTCCCTGCCTTGTATTAGATGAAATCTGCACACTAGCCCAGTAGAAGTGCAATGTCAATCTGACTTGAAAACTGTTGGCTATATGCACTTAAGGAAATAGAAAATAGCCCTCCGTGGGTCATTATGGTTCTGGGAATATGACTTAAAAATAAAAGCTATCTGGTAATGGACACAGCTTTTGGGACAGCTTATTATACATAAAGACCAATATTATACAAGTTTCCAAGAGTGACAAAATTCTTGAAGTTTCTCAATGAACAAACAGGCAAAACAGAAGTACCATGCATCAAGAAATACATAATTATGTCTTTTGAAAATGCATTTTTTACGGGTGAACTAAAAGAGGTCTATGGTTGATGTATAAGATTCCCAAATGTTTCCTGCCCCACTTTAAAAATAAGATGCAATCCCCTGGAAAGTGGATAGCTATCATGGTTCTGTTTAATCAGCATCCTTTACAGCATGTATCTGTAAGAAACCAGAGACATTCCCAAGAGGTACTGGTCTGAAGGTTGCAGAGAAAGATTGTGAGTTGGGAAGAATATAGCACTAAAGTGTTACAGGATTGTCAGGCCTCCAAGGTGGACAAGGAAAACATGGCTGGTAGAATCTTTTTTAAAGACTATCCTTAAGAGTTATGTGTGGTCACAAATCTAGCTATTTCTAAGCAGAATGTCTGGTCATGCTCCCACTGTTAACAATAATACAGATAACCTTAGGGACTTGGATATTCACATTCTAACTACAGTCTTTTCACAGGTAGGAGAAAAGATCCCTGCATGTTGATTGCTAAATTAAACTTCTACAGTGAGCTACATATGGACTCAATATTAGTGAAGCTACCTTAGAAGGGAAGCAACATTAACTTCTATCCAGGGAAAGAGTCAGAGTAGAATGGAGACTGCAGACTTCAAACTTGGAAGCTGGATGTGATGGGTATATCCAACATCTTGAAGTTAAATACACAACAAGCAAGGCCCCAGGTGGTGGAGGTCAGGAGGCCTCTACTTCCAGCAGAACAAACCCCTAGAGTTAGCCCCATGACCTGGGCTGAGATTATGCCTATCAATTTGCTTGTTCCGTGGAGAGTCTTGTGAAATAGAGGATCTTAAGGAACGACGGGCATACACATCCTGGTATCTAACTGGCTACAGTCGGTATGGGACAGTTGCAGGGGAAAGCACAATATTTTCAGGGGCTCTGGTGACAGAGAGAATGGGATTCCAGTGATAAGTGCTCTCTGGATAACAAGCTTGGAAACTGGGAGGTGGGATCAGAGAGAGGTAACTTGGTTGGCCCCTTGATCAGGAGGCTATTTTCCTCACAGAGGTGGATTGGACACAAAAGCTTTGGGCCTTGTTTTGTGAACGGTGATGGTGTGTCGAAAGACTGAATGGGAAATAATTTTATCATTTATTTTCTTAAATCATAAATCTCAAAGCTCTTTTGTTCAAATCAAATACACAAATATGTCTGTACATTTCTCAGCCGCGCTTTTCGGCCCAGAAGACACTTGTGTTGTTGCATTAGGTGCTGGGGAAGCTGCTTGCTGGTCTTGAATGCAGAAGAGGACTGCAATGGGTAATTAATATCCCCACAAAGGAGGGGAGTAGACAACAGGGAAACTTCTGGAAACAGTCACCTTCTGGGAGACAAGAGAAGAGTTTACCCAACTCCACACTAGAAAGAGAAGAGAGAGTCCCGACTCACTGTGTGGGCCTGTTTGTCACTCTGCTTCCTTTCTTTTACTCATGTAGGTTCAAGGAGAGAATTAATAAATTTGCAAGGAGCTATAACTGTTTTGCTCATGGGAGAATGTAATGAGGGAGAAAATTGAGTTCTCAAAGCTGATAGGAAAAGTTTCTTAGGGATCAAGCTGCCTTTGTTTGGAAAATGACTTGATTAGACCACTTGGGAAAATGAGTGTCTGGGGGGCACGGACATGACCTGGATATTAGGATGTCAGAGATCAGAGAACCCAGGGGAGCAGCACAAAGAAAAGAATACCCTACTGTCATGTGACTTCCCAGCCTCTACCCCAAATATGATATAAAGTTATTAAGTGTGATGGCTAATATTGAGGATCAACTTGATTAGATCAAAGGATGCAAAGTATTGTTCCTGGATGTGTCTGCAAGAGTGTTGCCAAAGGAGATTAACATTTGAGTCAGTGGACTGAGAGAGGCAGACCCACCCTCAATCTGGGTAGCCACCATCTAATCAGCTGCTAGCATGGCTAGGATAAAAGCAGGCAAAGGAATGTGGAAAGACCAGGCTTGCTGCATCTTGCAGCCTCCATCTTTCTTCCGTGCTGGAGGCTTCCTGCCCTTGAACATCAGACTCCAAGTTCTTCAGCTTTTGGACTCTTCAACTTACTTACACCAGTGGTTTTCCAGGCCTCTCGGGCCTTTGGCCACAGAGTGAAGGCTGCACTGTTGGCTTCCCAATTTTGACGTTTTGGGACTTGGACTGATCCACCACTGCCTTCCTTGCTCCTCAGCTTGCAGAATGCCTATCGCGGGACTTTAACTTGTGATTATGGGAGTCAATTCTTCTTAATAAATGCACTTTTATATATACATGTATCCTAATAGTTCTGTTCCTCTAGAGAACCCTAATACGTTAAGTTTACAAAATGTTTGGTTTAGAGGTGTGTGGTATGTGTGGGCATACATATGTGTACTGATCAATAGGAAAAGCTTTGCACGAGAGAGCATAAGATAAAGCAGAAAGCATATACACTCTATCAAAAGCAAGACAGAAATTGAGGGAAACCACAGAAATATAAACTTTTATAAACTAGCAGTTATTTTTTGTGTGTGAGTACAGGGCTTAAGGTATTACCATATTGTGAAATTGGAGATTTGAGGTAATTCCAAATTTAATACACTAAGAAAATTCCATATTACATTTAGACTAAACCTAAGCAGCAAATATATATTTTAGAAAAATGTATGGAAAAATATTTTTTTAAATCTGATCGCATTTACAATAATAAGCTCATTTTCTAGAAAAAAAATCTATTGGTTCATTTATTTATTCAACACGTATTTATTGAGCATCTATTAAGTGCCAGCATGGCTTTAGGTGCTCGGGATTGATCTAAGGATGCAGACAATAAAATTGAAAGCAGTTTGAAAGTTATAGATGCTTATATTTTGCCAGAGGGGAAGTTCAGCTACCACATGTTATTGGTTGCCCTGTTCTGTACCTCAGGAATATGGGAGAGAGAAAATTTAAGATTGCTGCACATTTGATACTGAACCCTAACACCATATTTTTTTTAACATGAGCTAAGTGTCCTCCAATTCAATTCCATTCTGACACCAACTACCTAGTGTTAGAGCAGACACTCTAGACCAAGTTAAGATCAGTCTTTCACAAGACTGTCTTTACTGTAGATGCCAGTCACAGTAGGGTTCCTAGGAGTCTTAATCTGTTGGGACTGCAATAAAACATGACTTAGACTGAATGGTGGAAACAGAAATGTATTTTTTTTCCACAGTTCTAGAGGCTAGGAAGTCTGAGATCAAAGTGCTGGACTATTCAGTTTCTGGCGAGGGCTCTCTTCCTAGCTTGCAAATGCTCACATGCTCACGTGTAAGAGAGAGAAGCTCTCTGGTGTTTCTTCTTACAAGGACACTAATCCCATCATAATGGCCCATAATCATTACTTCATCCGGACCTAATTACCTACCAAAGGCCCTATCTCCAAACACTATCAACTTGGGGTCAGGGCTTACACATGAATTTTAGGGGAACACAATTTAGTCCAAAGCACCAAGTTACCTGCCCACCTGTTTGACTTTGGTAAAATTTCAGGAGCTCCCATGAACGAGCTTTTGGTTTCATAATTGGCTAGATAGACTCATAAAACTCAGTGAAAGAGCTATACTTAGAATTACAATTTTATCATAAAGATTTAACTCAGGAATAGCTAAACAAAAGAAATGCACTGGACAAGCTCTGGGGTGGAGTGTATATGCAGTGTTTCTATGCCCTCTCTTCATGAAATCCACATGTGTCACTCTCCCTGCAAATCAATGTTTCACCAAGCTGGAAACTCCACTGAGCCTTGATGTTCATAGTTTTTATATGGGGTTTTATTATGTAGGCATGACTGGTAAAATCATTTGTCATTAGAGATTGAAGTCAGTCTCCAGCCCCTTTCCTTTCCCTGAAGGTTGGAAGGTGGGGCTGAAACTTCCAACTATAATTACTTTTTCGTGTGTGTGTGTGTGTGTGTGTGTGACTACCTTCATTTGGAAGATATGTAGGGATCTACCATGTATCACCTCATTAGCATAAACTCAGGTATGGTTAAAAAGGGCTAATTATGGTTTACAAAAGACACTTCTATCACTCAGGAAATCTCAAATATATTTGAAGCTCTGTGTCAGGGACCAGGAACAAAGACCAAATATGTAGTTTTTCTCATATTGCAGATGGAGATACAATTAAACTCCACCCAGGTCATAGCCCAGTCCAAGCCAATTGGAGGTGAGCTGATCTGAGATGGGCTCAGTTGGACAGCTCTGCTTCTGGGGAGATAGATGGGCAAGAAGAATCCAATCAGGCCTTCATGCCTTTACTGTAGAGACTACTTCAGCCCCCGGCCCCCACAAGGCGTACATCATGAGGAAGGCTTCTCAACTCTTTCACTTTGCCCTCAATCTTTCTTGTAAGCATCTTTTTAGGTACATGGAGAAGAGCCTGCAAATGAATGTAATTTTTTCCTTGTTGCTGAGGCTGGTCCTCCCTTGGTCTCTTCAGGTATCTATCTTTCCTTAGATTTGTTCTGCAATCTCAGCTCCTATGATTCCAGCAAAAGATATGTTTTTACAGGTGATCAATCTGTAGCTAATCTTTCAACTTGTAGTTTATGGAGCTTTTGTGCACGTTTTTATTTTATTAGCTTCCAACAATGATCTTGCAAGACTGGCAGAGTGGGGCTTATTAGTTGTCTTCATTAATGCAAAGAGACTGCTCTTTCCAGGATAGTATCTATTTCTCAAACATCCTAAATGGATTAGATATACTGCTCTCTCCCATGTCAGGTTCCTTATGGCCCAGTGTTCATTAGTAAAAAAACAAATTGAGCCACTCGAAGGGTTAAAAAAAGAGAAACAAGAAAGCACTTAAAACATGATTCTTTGCCCTCCAAAGAAGGTATCTTACTTTTCTCTACTCCCCAGTATTAGTGACCATCACATTTTAATTAGGATATGTTTTACTCTAACCAAGTACTAAGACAGAAATCTTCAGACTTCAAATATGTAAAAGAAATACCTGAGAAAAACGATTAAAAACGCAATTCCTAGGCAATAGCTTCACATTTTCTGATTCAGAGGTGGTCAGATCACCTGAGGTCAGGAGTTTGAGACCAGCCTGGCCAACGTGGTGAAACCCCATCACTACTAAAACTACAAAAATTAGCCAGGCGTGATGGCAGGCACCTGTAATCCCAGCTACTTGGGAGGCCAAAGCAAGAGAATCACTTGAATCAAAGAGGTGGAGGTTGCAGTGAGCCGAGATCGCACCATCGCACACCAGCCTGGGGGACAAGAGCAAGACTTCATCTCAAAACAAACAAACAATAAAGGTTAAAAAAAAAAAAGGCAAATTACAGACCAGTTTATCTTATTAAATCCTTAACAAATTAGCCAACTAAATCTAGTAATATCAAAAGGATAATACATCAGGAACAAGTGGGGTTGATTCTAAGTATGCAAGGGCCATTACAGATTAGAAAATCAAATAATGTAATTATTCAAGTTTATACAATGAGGGGAAAACCTAAATAGCTAGACTAATATAGACAACTTACTTGACAACATTCACCACCCATGTATGATAAAATTTCAACAAACTTGAAATATAAATGAGCTTTCTTAATTTAACAAAACTATCCATGAAAAATCTTCAGTGAACAAGATAATCAATTATAAAGCACTGAAAAATTTCAATTGAAATAAGAAATATGACAAAAATGCTCACTATCACCGCTTGTATTTTGTGTTATACTAGAAATATCAGTCAGGACAATAAGGCAAAAAAAATTAAATCATGGGCATTAGAATTGAAAAAGAAGACATAAGATAGTATATATGCATGGATGAAATGAGAGTACATGAAACATCCAATAGAATTGCAGATCCTATATTAGAAAAGATAAATTTAACAAGATAATAGCGTATAAGTCAATATACCAAAAATCAATGGAATTTCTATATGTTAGTAATAAGCAAAGAGAAAAGAAACTATAAAATGAAACCACTCATGATAACATTAAAAAATTAAGAACTTACAAATAAATCTAACAAATAATGTACAAGATATTTTTGCTTAACACTGGAAACATTATTGAGAAAAATTAAAGTAGACTTAAATAAATGAGGGAATATATCATGTTCATGTAGTATAAGATTCAGTATTACTTCTCTAAATAATACTTGATAGATTCAATGCAATCCCAATCAAAATTCCAGCCCTTTTCTCCTAAGGAAACTGATGAACTGATTTTAAAAGTTATATAGAAATGCAAGAGCCAAAAATGGTCCCAGCAATAATGAAGAAGGATTAATAGTCAAAAACTTACAGTACCGGTTATCAAGAATAAGACCTATTACAAAGCATAATAATTAAGACAATATAATATTGAGTTAGAGACAGTTAAGCTAATAGAAAATAAACATACCTACACATTCATGGTCATCTAATTTATCATTAAGCTAACATTTCAATGAAGAGAGGGAAAAGCTGTCTTTTCAGTAAATGTTGTTGAACAATTTCATATCCACATAGAAAACAAATTTATCTCGGCCCCTACCTCACACATAAAAACCAGTTGTAGATAATTTATACATCTAGACGTAGGAGACAAAATGACAAAATGCTCAGAGGAAATATTATAGTGATTCTGCAGTAGGCCAGCATTCTTTTAAAGGACACACAAAATATTTACCACAAAAGGGAAAAGAATGGTACACTGGAATACAGTAAAATTAAGAAATTCTCTTCCTAAAAAGTCACCATAAAGAGAGTATAACAGGTGGCATGGGAGCAGATATTTGCAAACATACGTTTGATAAAGAACTCCAAATCAGCAAGGAAAGACAGTGGACCCAACAGAAACATGGGAATTTCCCAAAAGAACATATCAAAATCTTCAGTAAACATAAAAATGTTTTCAACTTCATTAGTTACCAGGGAAATGAAATTGAAACCACAATGAGATGCAAATACACATGCTCAAGAATGGTTAAAAGGAAAAAAAGGATCAGGCAGGGTGACTCACACCTGTAATCCCAGCACTTTGGGAGGCTGAGGTGGGTGGATCACAAGGTCAGGAGTTCGAGAACAGCCTGACCAACATGGTGAAACCCTGTCTCTACTCATAATACAAAAATTAGCAGGGCTTCGTGGCACCTGCCTGTAATTCCAGGTACTCAGGAGGCTGAGGCAGGAAAATTGATTGAACCTGGGAGGCGGAGGTTGCTGTGCACCAAGATCGCGCCATTGCACTCCAGCCTGGGTGACAGAGTGAGACACTGTCTTTAAAAAAAAAAAAAAAAAAAAAGAAAAAAGACTGACAATATCAAGTGCTGACATATATTTGAAACACCTGCCACTTTCATTTACAATTGTAGATGAAACTGTAATTTCATGCTGTTGTTACTGTAAATTGGTGTTAAATTTTGGTAAACTCAAAATACACAGGAAAACTGAATAAATACACTTTCTGGTTAAACTGAATGTAGTGCACTTTTTGATATATATGCAACAGCACAGCATATACACGCTCACCAAAAGATACCAACAGAAATGTTGACGGAAATGCTACTATACGATATGCTTAAACTGTAAACTAACCAAGTAACTACTACATAAATGGGCATTTAAAGGTGGCTAAGTATCTATTAGTATATCTACACAATAAAAGTATATAATAGTATATACCAAACATATATTCACATAATAAAATACTATTATACAATAGACACTACAACATGGATTACATTTTATAATCATAATTCCCACCAAAAAAGCCGGTCAATAAAGAATACATTCTCCATAAATCCATTAAATAAAGGACAGAAATAAACAAAACTAAACATGCTACAAGCCAGCAATGTTTTGTTTCTTGACTGCTAATGGTTATACGGCTATTTTCAGTTTGGGGAAATTTATGAAGTGGTACACTTATGATATTTTGACTTTTGTGCATATATTTTACGTTTTAATAAAAAGTTAAAGAAAACATAAAGTTCATTAGCTGTTTATGAAGAGTTTATTTGAGAGGAGCAAGACAATTGGGGAGATTAGGAGGCTGTAGCATAGGCTAGGAAGTTGGAAGAAATTATACAAAGTTTTCTAATTGTCATAGCAGGGAGCATGAAAATTAGTTAACTGACAAAATATAGTAAAAGCGTTGTGGTTTTTGTTTGTTCGTTTGTTTTCTGAAACAGAGTCTCTGTCGCCAAGGCTGGAGCGCAGTGGTGCGATCATGACTCGCTGCAGCCTTGACCTCCCAGGCGGAAGTGATCTTCCCACGTCAGCCTCCCCATTAGCTGGGATTACAAGCATGTGCCACCACGCCCAGCGAATTTTTTAATTTTTTGTAGAGACAGGGTTTCACTGTGTTACCCAGGCTGGTCTCAAACTCCTGAGCTCAAGCGATCCACCCACCTCAGCCTCCCAAAGTGCTGGGATTACAGGTGTAAGCCACCATGTCCAGCCAGTAAGCAGTTTTAAAATTTAGTAAGTGTGCATTTATGGTTATATCCATTCATTTTGTATTGTTTTCTCCAGCTGTATTTAACTATGCAGGTACTAGCAACAAAAACACATACAATTGATAGTGGAAACAAAGTGTTGTCAGGCAGCTTTAGAGTTTTGGCAAGAAAGTACTCATATTTGTAAATAAAGATTTGATTTCCTAGTAGTGTTATAGCTTCATGAGTAGCTGTGTTTTACTGTTCACTTTCTCCAGGTAGGGTTTTCACCAGATGCATGCGTGATTGGTGATTATTTTTTTCCCAATATTTCAAATTTATCCTAGACTCTGCTGTTTTTCTCATTTTCCACTTTTACTTCATTATCCTGAATTTCTCCCTATTTGTTCATCTTGGAGAAAAAACTATGATTGCTCAATAACTAATTATATTTTAAAGCCCAGGATTTTAACACTAGACAGTACTACCTTTTCTTCAAAAACTGAGTTTATGACTTGTATTTTCTGAGCTCAACCTGTGTCATGGTTATGTTTTGGATTATTTTTTTAAAACAAACAAACAAAAAAAACAGAGTATATAGCTCTTGAGTATTTCAGTGAAAGATTTTTACACTAGCTTTCTTCTTTGGGCTTTTAAACTAATGAAATGGAGATAATTTAAACCATAATATTCATGAAAACATTTCATTCAGAAACTACATGACAGAGAGAAAATATCCTTCTCATATACAACATAATCTCTATGGCATATTTGAGATGGCATAAATTTCCATATCCTCTGTCCATGTGTAAAAGGCCTTCTTACGAAGTTCAGTTCTGTTGAAAATGCCCATTAAGCCTTATTTATTTATTTTTTTTTTCAAAATATGTTCTGCCACCATTCCAGGATAGATGTTGTGAGGTTCACTGTAAACTGTGAAATATGCATTTATTAGGAGTGGTGGGAGAGACAAAATGACTACTTTAGACAACATGGTGAACGAATAGCTGCTGATTCCCACCCCCAAATATGATCCTGCGGATATCCCAGAAACAACAGAATGTTTATTTATCCCAGAAGCTAACACTTAAACTACAAGAAGCTGCTGATTTGCTAGATGATGACTGGACATAAGTTCAGGAAATGAAAATCCTGATAGAAAGAATGAGTACCAAAGAGAGCCGTTGCCAGCTCTTCAGATTGTGCCCTGGCTGGATCATTGATTGTGCCAGATCCATTTAGGGGCCAAAAAGCAATAAAAGCAGTTCAGTGCTGAATGGACTCACTGGGGTAACATCAAGGAGGTGCTACTAATGAGCAAATTGTAACAGTTCTACTTAATGTTGGTAGGTTGGCCACTATGAATTCCATTATCACTTACCACATCGGGATGAATATACCCAGGGTAGTTCTTTGAAAAGAGCACCTAGAGTTGAGATATTAACAGATTCCCTGAAATACAAAATTTCCTATACAGGAAGCATCTTAGTCTGTTTTGTGTTGCTATAAAAGAATACCTGAGACTGGGTAATTTACAAAGAGGTGAAGTTTATTTGGCTAATGGCTGCACAGGAAGCATGGTGCCAGTATCTGCTTCTGGTGAGAGCCTCAAGCTATTTCCACTCAACGAAGAAGATGAGTAGGTGCCAGCTGTGCAGAGACACATGGCAAGAGAGGGAGCCAGACAGAGCAAGAAAGAGGGAGCAAAACATAGCAAGAGAAAGAGGGAGCAAGACACAGCAAGAGAGGGACCAAGACGGAGCAAGAAAGGAGATGCCAGGCTCTTTTTAACAACTAGCTCTTTCGGGAACCACTAGAGAGACAGAGCGTACTCACTCCTGAGGGGGGACATTAGTCTAATCAATATATTCATGAGATCCATTCCCATAACCTAAACACCTTCCACTAGGCCCCACCTCCAACACTGGGGATCAAATTTCAACATGAGAGTTGAAAGGGACAAACATCCAAACTATAGCAGAAGAGAAGGTGTGATTGGAAGGTTTTAGAACTGTATTAAATATAAAAAATGCTCCACTCTAAAGCCAATTTTATCAAAGTCTCTAAAGAGGCATACAAGGGAGAAGGTAATACCTGGGTTAGCTCATTTCTAATGCCCCAAAAGCGTATTATCAGATTCCCCCAAGGGAGAATTAATGGGAAAAGTCATAAGGAACAAAAAAGGGAAGTTACATACAGATAAAAGTGACATTTCATTCAAAAAAAAAAAATTGATCATAGACACCTATGCCAGAACAATATAGTCTTATAAAAAGCAACACCTGACAGAATTCCATAGGGAAATAAATAAATCAAAATACATTTGGAGATTTTAACTTGCAGTTTTCAGAAATTGTTAGATCACATAGAAAGAAAAAGTAAAGTTATAGAATACTTGAAAAAGTTGATTAATAGCCTCAAAAGGACATACACATCTAGAATTTTGTATGGAAATGGATTACACATAACTTTCAAACACATGTGGAACATACATAAAAATTGGTCATGTTCTGGTCCACAAAGTCACCCTTAATAAATGTCAAAGAATCAAAACAAAAAAGATATCTAAAAGGCCTGATGACTCAAAATCCAGAAACCATAAAAGAAAATATTTGCTAAATTTTAGAAATTTCTGCACACCAAAAGCACAAACATAAGCAAAGACAAAAGAGAAACAGCAAAGTGTGAAAATATTCACCCTTTGGGAGTACAAAATGAAACAAATTCTATGAGTGAAGACTAGTAATATCTATAAACTAGAAACATGACAGATGCATTAATGCTTTGACAAGCCAATTCCACGTTCCTATGACTGTATGTATGAAAACAGCATGTCCAGGTTAATTTTTGTAGCATCATTTGTAATAGAAGACTGGAAGCAGCCAAGACTCCACTCGTAAGAGACTGGTGGAAAAGTAATAGTACATATCTCTCCGTGGAATATTATGCAGTTGAAAATGTTTTGGAGATCATCTACATACTTACAGGTATGCGTTGTTGAGTGAAGATTTATAGGGAAAAAAAGTTTACAATTTAAGTTTTCATGGAAGAATGTGGGGGAAATAATAATGTGTGTATCTTCTTATTGACTTGTATTTGAATAGACACTGGAAGAGTAAACAAACAAAAATATCTGTGAAGGAACAGAGAAAGACAACATTAAGTCATAGAAATCAGATGTTTCATGCATAATTTAAAATACAGTTTGTACTTTGTAGATGCTAATAAATATTTCTTAAAAAGAAAAGAAAGTCCAGGGGGTTCCAAGAGAGCCACCTTGAATCCAGTGTGAATGGATTCTGTGATGCGACGTTCTCCACAGCAGCAGGATTAACACAGGAAGGCTCTGAGTCCCAATGTCTGCAGTGTCTATTTTTAAGCATCAGTGTGGCCATTCTGATATTGTAGATATAAAAATATGCTGAGACTTGAATTAGGGTCGAGGACAAAGATAGAGGAAAGATGTACAGAGCTAGATCAGCTCCAGGGTAGGGCCAACAGCTACTTATTGAGACACTGATAAGGGTTTGAAGCCTATTTAATGTAGTGTGTTCAAAGGTTAGAGGAGAGAGAAATAAGACATTCATATCAGAATTCTGAGAAATTGAATAGAAATTGTGTCAGGCAATTTCTAACAGACCTATGTGCAAATTAGGAGCAGGTGAGGAAGTACTAAAGCCAGCATTTTCGGTGCATTAATATGGTTTCATTGAGGACGAAGCCAATCCAGCCTGGCTGGCCTGTTTCCTTAAGTTAAGCAGTACCATGAAGATAAGAGTGTATATGTAAATCATGCCAGCAGGTCCTGTGGGAAAGGGTACATACATCATTTTCATTCTAATATGGTGTATTAGTCCAACTTTCATTACTATAAAGGAATACCTGAAACTGGGTAATTTATGAAGAAAGATATTTATTTGGCTTACAGTTCTACAGGGTGTACAAGAAGCATAGGGCTGGCATCTGCTTCTGGTAAGGGCCCCAGGAAACTTCTACTCATAGCTGATGGTGAAGGGGAAGCAGATATATCACAAAGCTCGAGAGGGAGCAAGAGAGCAATAGCATGCTCTTTATTTATTTTTGAGATGGGGTTCTGCTCTATCACCCAAGCTGGAATACAGTGGGATAATCATAGCCCACTGCAGCCTCAAACCTGTGGGCTCAAGTGGTCCTCCTGCTCAACCTCCAGAGTATAAACACGTGTACCACCTCACCAGCTAATGCCTGTATGTTTATATTATTTTATTGTATTTTTTATAGGTGGGATCTCACTATGTTGCCCAGGCTGGTAATATTCCTGGGCTCAAGAGATCCTCCTACCTCAGCTTCCCAAAGTGCTGGGAATTCTCTTCTCCATGTCTTATCAAAACATATGATATGGGTAGGTTTTCAAGTGCGTTCACATCCATTATCTCATATGAAGCTCAGACTAGCCCCGTTACATGGCCAGAACTCTTATTTCTGTTATAACTTCTTAGATGAGAAAACTGACACTTAAGTGGGTAAAATGGCACGTGCATGTTCACTTAACTAGAAGTAGGTTGTGCAAGGATCAAATAGAATTCTCCTTCCTGCTCACTGACTGGGTCATTCATTTATTCATTTATCACTCATTATTGAATGCCTAATAAGTCAGGCATCCAAGTATTGTAAGAAGGCATCCAAGTATTGTAAGAAGCAATTTCTCCCCTGGCTGGAACAGCTCACCATACTATGAAAGCCTCTTTCCGCTAACGCTGTATCCAAAAGGAATTCTCTTCTCCATGCCTTCTATGACACTGTCAAGAAGAAACATGCAATAAAGGTAAGAAATTCATCTCCAAGGGTTTTCAAGGTCTCCATGGGAGGTCAGAGGCCCATTTATTCAGGCTCTAATTATTTAGTTTTATGGTTTGATAGGATTCCCCATCCACCACACTGATGCATTTCTTATATTAGCAGCACATCAAGGAGAGAATAAATTTTAAAAGGTCAAATAGAAATGCATCATTTTTTAATGCATTTTATTATTTTTATAGATTCGGGGGTACAAGTGCAGTTTTGTTACATGGATATGCTACATGGTGACAAAGTCTGGGTTTTTAGTGAACTCATTACCCAAACAGTGAACACCCTGTCACTAGCCTTTGAATGAGATGATGAAGAGGCAGCTGGGACACTCACAAAGTGATGTGCTTGGATTATTTCAAGATATAAATTATTCATCCTAAACTGTACCCCAACTGCACCATGGATAGGAAAATTAAAGCTTTCCCACAGGCATACTGCAATTTGCCTTGTATGTTATATTTTTACTCTTTTATGTTAAAAACTATTAAAGGCCTTCCCAAATATATTCAGTTATTTTCACTTCAGGAATCATTGTTTGCTTACTCCTTTGCTTGCTTTGCTTTAAGTTGATGTAGGCAGTGAATAGTACAAAGTAGAGATCCTAAAAATGATAGAGCTGAAGCCAATTTGAGGACTGAGGTCTACTGACATTTTTTTTGCGTTAAAAATGTGAAAACTGTAATCCCAGCACTTTGGGAGGGCGAGGTGGGTGGATCATGAAGTCAGGAGATCGAGACCATCTTGGCTAACACAATGAAACCCCATCTCTACTAAAAATACAAAAAAAAATTAGCCGGGCGTGGTGGCAGGTGCCTGTAGTCCCAGCTACTCAAGACGCCAAGGCAGGAGAAGGGCGTGAACCCGGGAGGTGGAGCTTGCAGTGAGCCAAGATCGCGCCACTGCACTCCAGCCTGGGCGACAGAGCGAGACTCCATCTCAAAAAAAAAAAAAAGAATAGAAAATCGAATTTAGAGACATCCACAGAAGCTATGTGAAAAAAATATTTCAGGTAGTACTTTTTTTTTTGTCTCTGGCATTTTTTGGGAACCTGCCATCAATATTCCACTAAGAGTGACTTCAATGACAGTCATAAGCGATTACCGTTTTCAGAACCATTAGTTAATTACTGGTTTCTTTAAAAGAAGGCAACTCTTTGATAATATTGAAAAGAAAATGTGGTTCTCTAACATTCTTCTAAACAGAAGTTTGTGCTGGCCAGGGAGAAAACTGCAGCAAGGTGTTTTAGAAGTAATT
>NW_012103454.1:2061694-2064918 GCF_000951045.1 Mandrillus leucophaeus
ATCATCATCACTCTACTTTTGCCAGTAAATTCTAAAATACAATCTTAGAATAAATGTCATTAGTCTTTAACATGTAGTTAGGGATAAATGTTATTAGAATGTTTCTCAAAAATGTTCATTTCAGGCTCAGAAACTGATGTTGGTGTCTTCACCCCTAAGTGATGACAACTGCCTGATTTTTCTTTTGATTCTAATAAAAGTAGATTCAAATTGACAAAATATTAACTATTAGTCCTTTTGACTTTAGGACTCTGGAATATTGTTTCATAGTCACTCTCATGTTTATTGGCTTTGTGCTACCTAACAAGATATTTATTATAGGTATTTACTAACTACTCTTCGATCTCTGTAACTCCCAAGTTAGCACATTTTAAATTTAGATTTTTTATTTTTGATGAATAGTGACATTTTAATTTTACTCACATGGTTGGAGACTTATTTTCTGTTTATGCAATTCTCCCTTCCTCCTTCTCCTTCATATCCTCATTTTCTATCCCTTCTCTTCTTTCTCTCCTTGCCAACCTCTGCATCCTTCTATCTTTTTGGTTGTTTCTTTATACAAATATTTGATGAGTTTCTACCATATGCCCATCACTATGCTTAGTTCCAGTAATACGGGAACGATTTCTGCTATTGAGGAGATCAAAATAAGATAACATTAATAGAAGGCAACAATAAAATATTTACAAGGTACTGTGGGTAAAGCTAGAGGAAGAAAGGGGCAGTTACTTGGAGGGTCAAGGGTAGAATGGAAGCATTGGAAACATTCTGATTGTTAACCTTTTAGGAATCTACCAGAGAAATAAGGAGGACATTTTAAGGAAAGGGAAAAATAAAGCAAGTTTGAACAGAGATAAGAAAATGCAAAGGGTGTTGGTGGGGGTGAGTAGCCAGCTTTAGCTCATTGATATGATTTGGCTGTGTCCATACTCAAATCTCACCTTGAATTGTAATAATCCCCACGTGTCCAGAGTCGGCCCAGGGGGAGAGAATTGAATCATGGGGGCGATTTCCCCCATGCTGTTCTCGCAGTTGTTAAGTCTCAGGAGATCTGATGGTTTTATAAACGGGCGGTCCCCTGAACAAGCCCTTGCCAGCAGCCCTGTAAGAGTCCGCGTTTGCTCTTACTTTGTCCTCTGCTGTGATTGTGAGGCTTCTCCAGTCATGTGGAGCTGTGAGTCCATTAAACTCTTTCTTTTAAAAATTACCTAGTCTCGGATATGTCTTTATTAGCAGCATGAGAATGACTGATACACTCATGCAGGAGCAAAAGCAGCACAGTTTGAGGCAGCGGAAGCATTAGATATCAGGAAAGATTTTAAAGGGCCTTCCATTCCGTAGTAGTCATCATGTATTTTATCTTGTAGGCAATGCTCCCCTTCAAGTGTTTTCAAAATAGTAAATAGAGTGAACTGTTTTGCTTTAAAAATTTTTCTAATGTAAGTTGATTAGAGATTTTCTAAGGAAATATATAAACAAATAAGCAAAAACTTTATTTATGATCCCTTCCCAAATAATTTTTATAACCAAATAGCCTGACACTGTCTTCTCAGGAGCATCTCCTGCTGGGGAAGTGCTGAACCCATTATTTGCTTCAAACCCTAACAGTGAGGCTTTGTGTGGCCAGCACTTTTTAAAGAGGAGATGCAAGGTTTATGCAGATTCACTCACAGCTGTTCGTGAGCCTCTGTGAGTGAGTTTCAGGAAGCTCAAGTTCTTTCCCTTCAGTGTATATTTTGAGTGCATCCAAGCTGTACTATAGCAATCTGAAATGCTGGGGGGAAAAGGACCCCAAATAATATCAGAATAAAGGCATTTATTCAGTGCATTGTTCCTTTCACCCCAAATGCCTAATGGCAGCATATTATTTCTTGAGAAAGATTTCACTCATTTGTTGTGTGATCCATTTTCAGGTAGATGTGGGGGCAGCACAAAATGTTTGCTATTGAGTTTTAATCAGTGCCATGGGAAAATTGTGGAACATCTCATACAAAATTGCAGTGATCTTCCTTGATAGCTTCAGCAGAAAAAGTGGAAAATTGAAGAACACTTTTTTAAAAAGAAAGCAGTTAAAATGGTTTCCAGTTACTGACAACCTGTCTCTCTCAAACCCTGCTATTTTATCATTTATTTAATACAATCTATGATTTAGCTACAGTCTTAAATTTCACTTTCAGTTTCCTTTCTTACCTTAAGACTGTCTTGCCTTCTCCATCTGGCATCCCAGGAGCAAGCATTTATTCATTCCTGATTACCAAACACCTGGGCAGTTGCATATTTAGGTCTACAGCTCTAAGTGGTGATGAATGCTTATTAAAGACTACCATTTTATGCACATATTTTGTGATCATTCCTGTTTTTAATTAAATCGCAAACATTTCAAACTTCCTGTTGCAGACATT
Organism: Mandrillus leucophaeus; assembly: GCF_000951045.1. NCBI lineage: Eukaryota > Metazoa > Chordata > Mammalia > Primates > Cercopithecidae > Mandrillus > Mandrillus leucophaeus. Next base: position 2,064,097 of record NW_012103454.1, read on the forward strand.
TGAAACTCCTTCTCTTTTTAAAAAGTTATTTATTTTTAATTGATAAAAATTTATATATTCATTGCATTAAACATGCTTATAAATATGTATACATTATGAAATGGCTGCATCAAACTAAATATGTATACATTATGAAATGGCTAAATCAAGAGTATGTGAAGTAATGATATGTTACCTCATATACTCATCATATTTTTGTGGTGAAAACACTTAAAATCTATTCTCTTAGCAATTCACAAGAATACAGTGTATTGTTATTAACTATGATATACAATAAATCTCTTGAATTTTTTCCTTCTGCTTTCATATCCTTTGACCAACATCAGTGCACCCCACCCTCCCACACCCACTCCTGGTAAACACCATTCTACTCTATACTTCTGTGAGTTCAACTTTTAAAAAATTCTACATAAAAGTGAGATCACGTCTTCCTTTTCAAGCTCAAACCTAATGCTTTTAAATGATAGTAAAATGGATAACCTCTAGCCACGCTGAAACTGCCTTTTTAATTAAACAAGGATGTTTGGGCTTTTAATAATCAACAAGTTATTGGTTTCAAAATCATATACAAAAAGTACAGAAAAATGTGCATTATTGTTTAATAGAAATACATTTTAAAATAATAATACAATAGTATCAAGGCACTGATCTAAGTCATAAAACGCCTTTCTCCTCTGATTTTGGAGTTGTGATGGTTTGTTCCATTTATTCACCACTTAAACAAAAGTGACCTTGTATTACCCCTTATTTTCTTGTGCAATTATTTGTGTTGCAGGTTTTCTCACTGTAAGTAAACTAAACTCCCAGAAGGCATGAAGTGTA
>NW_012103454.1:2067298-2095432 GCF_000951045.1 Mandrillus leucophaeus
TGTACTCAAAGACTAAAGGAATAAAGGAACAATGGAAAGAAAACAGAAGCATGTCTCCTCTTTCACTTTTTTCCCCTCTCAAGTAAAATCTTGGTTGAGCAAAACGTCATCACATTTTCATGTAGTGGGCAAACATGACCAAACCCATTACAGTGGGGTGAACTAAAATAATCCATTAACCATAGAAAGTTAAACACAGATGTACACATAGTGAATAATCAAGTTCCATGAAGTATGTCACCCTGATATATTAGGCAAATACCTAGAAGGGAAGCTTCAGGTTAGAGAGAGATTTGAAGAAACTATAAAACTAAAGCCTATTTAACAAATTAATCCAAAAGTAACCATATATATGATAGAAATAGATTTATTCCATTAATCTGATATAATAAAGTCCTTATTCAAGGAAATTGAAATGAAATGTACTGGAATATGAGAGAAATTAAAAATCTATGATAGTAACCCAAATGGTTTGCATCTCACCAAATAAGTTCTACTTGACTTATATATTTTTCATTTCTGATCTGGGCCAATACAGGTTTGATATGTAAAATATTTTGAATAGACTTAAACATGTACATATGTTAGGATAAAATATCTGTGCTTTTTCTTTTTCCCCTCTCTTTTTCCTATCCCATTATTTCCATCATCATCACTCTACTTTTGCCAGTAAATTCTAAAATACAATCTTAGAATAAATGTCATTAGTCTTTAACATGTAGTTAGGGATAAATGTTATTAGAATGTTTCTCAAAAATGTTCATTTCAGGCTCAGAAACTGATGTTGGTGTCTTCACCCCTAAGTGATGACAACTGCCTGATTTTTCTTTTGATTCTAATAAAAGTAGATTCAAATTGACAAAATATTAACTATTAGTCCTTTTGACTTTAGGACTCTGGAATATTGTTTCATAGTCACTCTCATGTTTATTGGCTTTGTGCTATCTAACAAGATATTTATTATAGGTATTTACTAACTACTCTTCGATCTCTGTAACTCCCAAGTTAGCACATTTTAAATTTAGATTTTTTATTTTTGATGAATAGTGACATTTTAATTTTACTCACATGGTTGGAGACTTATTTTCTGTTTATGCAATTCTCCCTTCCTCCTTCTCCTTCATATCCTCATTTTCTATCCCTTCTCTTCTTTCTCTCCTTGCCAACCTCTGCATCCTTCTATCTTTTTGGTTGTTTCTTTATACAAATATTTGATGAGTTTCTACCATATGCCCATCACTATGCTTAGTTCCAGTAATACGGGAACGATTTCTGCTATTGAGGAGATCAAAATAAGATAGCATTAATAGAAGGCAACAATAAAATATTTACAAGGTACTGTGGGTAAAGGTAGAGGAAGAAAGGGGCAGTTACTTGGAGGGTCAAGGGTAGAATGGAAGCATTGGAAACATTCTGATTGTTAACCTTTTAGGAATCTACCAGAGAAATAAGGAGGACATTTTAAGGAAAAGGAAAAATAAAGCAAGTTTGAACAGAGATAAGAAAATGCAAAGGGTGTTGGTGGGGGTGAGTAGCCAGCTTTAGCTCATTGATATGATTTGGCTGTGTCCATACTCAAATCTCACCTTGAATTGTAATAATCCCCACGTGTCCAGAGCCGGCCCAGGGGGAGAGAATTGAATCATGGGGGCGATTTCCCCCATGCTGTTCTCGCAGTTGTTAAGTCTCACGAGATCTGATGGTTTTATAAACGGGCGGTCCCCTGAACAAGCCCTTGCCAGCAGCCCTGTAAGAGTCCGCGTTTGCTCTTACTTTGTCCTCTGCTGTGATTGTGAGGCTTCTCCAGTCATGTGGAGCTGTGAGTCCATTAAACTCTTTCTTTTAAAAATTACCTAGTCTCGGATATGTCTTTATTAGCAGCATGAGAATGACTAATACACTCATGCAGGCGCAAAAGCAGCACAGTTTGAGGCAGCGGAAGCATTAGATATCAGGAAAGATTTTAAAGGGCCTTCCATTCCGTAGTAGTCATCATGTATTTTATCTTGTAGGCAATGCTCCCCTTCAAGTGTTTTCAAAATAGTAAATAGAGTGAACTGTTTTGCTTTAAAAATTTTTCTAATGTAAGTTGATTAGAGATTTTCTAAGGAAATATATAAACAAATAAGCAAAAACTTTATTTATGATCCCTTCCCAAATAATTTTTATAACCAAATAGCCTGACACTGTCTTCTCAGGAGCATCTCCTGCTGGGGAAGTGCTGAACCCATTATTTGCTTCAAACCCTAACAGTGAGGCTTTGTGTGGCCAGCACTTTTTAAAGAGGAGATGCAAGGTTTATGCAGATTCACTCACAGCTGTTCGTGAGCCTCTGTGAGTGAGTTTCAGGAAGCTCAAGTTCTTTCCCTTCAGTGTATATTTTGAGTGCATCCAAGCTGTACTATAGCAATCTGAAATGCTGGGGGGAAAAGGACCCCAAATAATATCAGAATAAAGGCATTTATTCAGTGCATTGTTCCTTTCACCCCAAATGCCTAATGGCAGCATATTATTTCTTGAGAAAGATTTCACTCATTTGTTGTGTGATCCATTTTCAGGTAGATGTGGGGGCAGCACAAAATGTTTGCTATTGAGTTTTAATCAGTGCCATGGAAAAATTGTGGAACATCTCATACAAAATTGCAGTGATCTTCCTTGATAGCTTCAGCAGAAAAAGTGGAAAATTGAAGAACACTTTTTTAAAAAGAAAGCAGTTAAAATGGTTTCCAGTTACTGACAACCTGTCTCTCTCAAACCCTGCTATTTTATCATTTATTTAATACAATCTATGATTTAGCTACAGTCTTAAATTTCACTTTCAGTTTCCTTTCTTACCTTAAGACTGTCTTGCCTTCTCCATCTGGCATCCCAGGAGCAAGCATTTATTCATTCCTGATTACCAAACACCTGGGCAGTTGCATATTTAGGTCTACAGCTCTAAGTGGTGATGAATGCTTATTAAAGACTACCATTTTATGCACATATTTTGTGATCATTCCTGTTTTTAATTAAATCGCAAACATTTCAAACTTCCTGTTGCAGACATTTGAAACTCCTTCTCTTTTTAAAAAGTTATTTATTTTTAATTGATAAAAATTTATATATTCATTGCATTAAACATGCTTATAAATATGTATACATTATGAAATGGCTGCATCAAACTAAATATGTATACATTATGAAATGGCTAAATCAAGAGTATGTGAAGTAATGATATGTTACCTCATATACTCATCATATTTTTGTGGTGAAAACACTTAAAATCTATTCTCTTAGCAATTCACAAGAATACAGTGTATTGTTATTAACTATGATATACAATAAATCTCTTGAATTTTTTCCTTCTGCTTTCATATCCTTTGACCAACATCAGTGCACCCCACCCTCCCACACCCACTCCTGGTAAACACCATTCTACTCTATACTTCTGTGAGTTCAACTTTTAAAAAATTCTACATAAAAGTGAGATCACGTCTTCCTTTTCAAGCTCAAACCTAATGCTTTTAAATGATAGTAAAATGGATAACCTCTAGCCACGCTGAAACTGCCTTTTTAATTAAACAAGGATGTTTGGGCTTTTAATAATCAACAAGTTATTGGTTTCAAAATCATATACAAAAAGTACAGAAAAATGTGCATTATTGTTTAATAGAAATACATTTTAAAATAATAATACAATAGTATCAAGGCACTGATCTAAGTCATAAAACGCCTTTCTCCTCTGATTTTGGAGTTGTGATGGTTTGTTCCATTTATTCACCACTTAAACAAAAGTGACCTTGTATTACCCCTTATTTTCTTGTGCAATTATTTGTGTTGCAGGTTTTCTCACTGTAAGTAAACTAAACTCCCAGAAGGCATGAAGTGTACACCTGACCTTGTATTACCCCTTATTTTCTTGTGCAATTGTGTTGCAGGTTTTCTCACCATAAGTTAACTAAACTTCCAGAAGGCATGAAGTGTACACCATTCTTTTCTAGTATCTAAAACCCCACCTCCAGAACCATACCTGCTGCCTGGGATATTCTGGATTAAAAAATATTCCCTTGGAATTAAATATTTTGATGAGAAACTTGCTTCCACTTCCTTAATATGTTTAAGATACAAATCAGGAAAGTTGATTTGCCTAACATTTGTTATAATCTTATTTGTTCATTTTATTTATTTTTTCTTTCTCTTAAAGTTCTCTTTATCACTTGCTGCTAGCTTTTCTTCCCTCATTATTACAAATTGTCACTTATCTTTACTCACATGTGTTGTCACCTTGTAAACTTTGTGTGGTACAGAAGGAGCCAAAGTACTTTCTCCAACAATGGAGAAGTAGGTTTGGAGATAAACTATATTTTCAAATATATAAAATGTGACGACCTGGCCCAGAGAGATGTCTACAACATGTATTTTAAATAGTCACTGTAATGCAATGTGAGAAGGTAGGCAGAGACACCGATAAATGAGAGACGATAGGAATGCTAGCATCGAAAATGGAGCAGAAGAACCTAGAATAAAACAGAAGGAGTCAGAAAAGAAAACAATTCCGGCAAGAAATGTGAAAGAGTTCAAAAATTAACTTTTATGGGAAATGAGTAAGGTTAGAAAAAAAAATTACAGGAAATATGAAAAAAATATAAAAGTGTGATCATAGAAAAGGTAGAGAACACTAAAAATGTTCTTTGTAAAGGAACTCATCATAGTAAGAAAAATCACCTTCTTAGCCCTAGAACTGAGAAACTACAACTTGTAAGTTAAAAATAAAACCTTATAAATCAGTGGAAGATACTAAAGAAATAAGAAAAGCATACTTACACTCTAGAAAATAGACAGGATAAAAAGTATATATATTGAAAAGGAGCTGAAGTAACTCCTGAGATAAAATTTGTTTAAAAGACAAGATAATTCAAAATAATGGCAAAATTTTTCAATTGTATGTTGAAAGAAAACACATTTTCCAATATGAGAAGGAGAAAAGTGAGTCAATACCATTGAAACCCATCAGATGAACAACTCTTTCAACAGTCACTTTGGAGAAGAAGGTCATATTCTCAAACTTCATAGAATTTGCAGAATGTGGTTCAATGCTCTGGAATTTATTCCCAGCTAAAATAATAGCACACGTACATGAAAGAAAAATGAAGTATTTCAAGATTAAAATAGACTTTAGAGAAGTAATAGGCTTTGCAAGTTTAAGAAACTGTCAGCAAAATAGACACCGAATTCCTAGGCACCAGTATATACTCACATAAATTGATGTGTGAAAAATTGATTTCCAGAAATAATTCACATGCATGTTTTCCAATTTAATTGTGAAACATATATCGAGTCCATCCTATGCAAAACCCAATGTGCTAAGTAGACAAAGAGCTTTATAAGTTGGTGAGGCTGCCTAGAAATCAAATATTGGATGCCACCATTTTTTTTTTTTTTTGGCACCTGGAGAACCAGCCATTATTGTCACTAATTGACTTAGATATCAAGAGACTGGGGCAATGTGATGCTTTAAAAAGATTTCATTGAAGCTGTGACTGACATTTAATGTTCTTCCCAAGTAACGGAGAAGTATTGTTTCCTTGTACTTTGATATATTCACATAGAACCTGGTTAGCCCTGACCTATCAGGAGTGAGGACAAGATAGAATCTTTGATACATTATTGATCTCAAGGAATTCTTTGGCCAAAACAAATCTCTGATTATCATTATAGGATGGTACATGTGTGGGGGATGCCTATGTTATGCTTGACTATTTTTTCTTTCATCAAATTTACAGAGAGTACTAATGGGTCCAATCAATGTAGTATAGGACACCCAATTTCCTCCCCCCTTTCCTAGTTTATATCTACTTATATTCTCTTTTATTAATACAGTTTTTTTTGTACCATTATGAGTCCAAACTAATATTTCTCTTAATAGTCAATTTGCATAGGTTCATAGGAACCCAAAGTTCCCCATGCAGTATTATTGAGGGATATGCCTACACATTTTTCTCATTAAAAAGCCATGCCTGACCCCACTTTTTGCTTTTGGCCGAAGCTTGAGATGTGAGGCTAAGTCTCCTGATAACCAGAACTGTTAGGAGCATCTTCATCTAAGGTAGGGATCTGGAGTCAAACACTTTGGTGCTGTGTGGAAAATGATTTGAGTATAAATGAATCAGTCAAGAATTCTGTCCAGTACTCCTTTTAAATCAATATGGAAAACAGATGGAAAGGAAAAGGTCTTCCTGACTACGAACTCTGGAAAGATAATCAAGATTCTTTTAGGTTGTTTTCTCATAATTTTGAATGTTTATACACTCACAAGATGTACCTTCGTATCCATTGTTGTCAGTAACCCAGGGCTTTTCTTATCAAAGATGAACTAGCTGACATCATTGTGAATGCTATTACAAAAATCAGATAAAAATATCAACAAGAGCTGAAATATCTTTAAAAACAATGGTTGCAAACAAAAAGATGATTAAAGTTATCTCAGCAAGTGCAAGGGTGTAAATGAGCAAATTAATTAATGAGAGCTCAGGTCAAAAGATATAATTTTGAAATTATACTTATGCTTTCGAATATTTCAACATATGGGAAGAATCTTTTGATGGTACTCCTTTTTATAATTGGATCAATTTGTATTCAGTTCTGCACTGCAATGAAATGAAAAGGACTATGATTTTGCAGCATCTAAATTTTACAAAACATTTAAAAGTGCCATAAATAGGAACAAATTATCCTGGTCTTGCAAAAATGTTTATAGAATAAAGGTACTCTGAAAGAAGGCAAAAACAGTATTTTTGTAAACATCTTAGCTGAAGTATTTATGCATTTTAATACAGAAAATAGAATTGAAAATATATTCTATCTAGCAGATTTTGTACCTGCAGAGAGAATAATTTCTCAATTAAAATATAATCTATAGAATAGAGTCAATTGAAAGCACTAATAATTTTAAAGTTTTTAACCATAAATTGCATCTTGGAAGAAAATTGCAAGCATGGCAGCTTCAAATAGCTATTCTTTCTATAGTGTCTATTAAGCAGGAGTGGTTCCTTCTCTCCACCCTGGAGCACAGCTCTCTCAGCCATTTGGCAAGTACTTCCTTTCCCATTCTACCAACCAGAGTCAGCAATATTTACATTAGCCTACACTTGGGCAGTTCTCCAGTAGTCATTCCGGCAGAAACCACTCCACTCAGCTTTCTTACTGAGGCTTGTGAGCACCTGGGAAGCAATTTAAAGGATTTATCACGTGTCCACCCATGAGACAGAGTCTGTAGAGAAGACCCCTTCTTTGCCATGCCTTATACTTCCACATTTTTACAAAGCATAGTCTAGACTTTGTACTGTATTTAAAAAAAAAAAAATCTTTAATTCTGGAACTCAAAAAAAAAATCCTTCTTGAACCATCTATTAAATTTTCTGTCAAATAGATAATTTTGTGCTAACATTTTCCTAAAAGTGACTCTAAAGCAAAGGTAGAGACCTTCTACAAAGACATTCTTTCTCCTTTATCCTCCCACAAATTTTGACCTAGAGAAGAAACAAGTAACAGAAGAGGGTGGAAGAAGAGGGAAAGGAAGGCTTTTCAATTGCTCTTGGTTAACAAAAGATGAGCCCCTTTTTGGAATGCAGGCTGGAGCCAACCGTTTTCTGATTTGGGGGTAGATGAATGTTATCATGAGGTCTACTCAGGAAATATTGAGATGGAAGTGATCTGAGAGGCTGCTTTATCTTAGGTGGCCTGATTAAAGTTCTGTCCATTTATTAAAAGTAGCTATAGCAAAGGAAATGACTGTTAGACACCTGGCCTATCTGTCCCAGTTATCAAAACATCCTTGCTTCCAAATCTCTTAGAGGAATATTCCTACTTATCATCTCAGTACTATGAGCCCCACACCATGACAAATGTTTCTAACATAGTGTTAAATATAAATTTGTCTCCTGTCACTGCTTTTGCCCTGAGCTTATCTGTTACTGTTTTATTTTATTCCTTTCTTTATCATCACCATAGACATTTTACAGAGAGGAAATTATTCTATATATGTATATAGATTTATATGTTTAACTTTTTACTTTATAATTTTCATTTGCAAAACTCTACACAGATACTTCAAGACTTAGAATGAGGTTATGTCCCAATAAACCCATCACACACTGAAAATATCATAAATTGAAAATGCATTTAATACACCTAAACTATCAAACATCATAGCTTAGCCTAGCCTACCTTAAATGTGCTAAGAACACTTACATTAGCCTACACTTGGGCAGAATCATCTCACACAAAGGGTATTTCATAATAAAGTATCAAATATCTCATGTAATTTATTGAATGCTGTATATTATGTCAAAATTGTGACAATTTAGTACCATTGTAAAGTCAACAAATTAAGTCAAACCATCCTAAGTCATTATTGCCTGTACTCAAGAGTTTTATAGAACTTCTTAACTAGAGGGGAATGCATTATGAATGGAATGCATAGAAAAAGGAGGTGGAGGAAGATTTGGGAGTAAAATTCTTACAGAGCATGAGCGTCTCCTCTCATTTGGACAAATGTAATAACAGAAAGGTCCTTGGAAAGAGATAGATGGAAAAAACAGAATATATGCAAACCAAGGTAAGAAAATGGCATTTCAATCATAGTTTAAGACAGCAGAATAGTGACAGAGAAGGACTGTGATTCTACTCAGGGAAGAAGACAGCCTGGGAGTGGGGACCTCTCTAGGCATCAGAATCATGTCAACAGGAATAGAAGAGGAACAATTGAGAAACATAGTTAATGGGATTTCTTCTTCTTTATTTTGGATCTAGATAACTGAAAGTTGATTTTAACTGATTACTAATGTGGGAACACCATCATAAAAATCAACAGAAACATTAATAAGCTAATTTCTAAAACTTTGTAATATCTTCATCCTAATCTAGTTCTGAGGGGGCACCAGTCATTAGAAACTTGTTTCACCATAAATGGGAATGAGACAATGTGTCAAAACCAGTCAAGTAGTAAGCTAATCAATAGGAAGATAAAGGTGGATCAAAGACCTAGACAAGAAGTTAATATAAAATACACTAGGCAACCGCAACAAATGAGACTAGGTCAGCTTCCTACCATGACCAGTCCTCAACAGGGTGTGGGTAATGAAATCCTGAACTCAGTGAGGTGACTCTGTAACAATCAATCCTCTCAATTCGTAGACATGGTTATAACTCATGCCATGAACTGGGTCAGTGAAGCAATTATGCTTTTCTGATGCCAACGCTTTCCCTGAAACTGTAGCATCAAGGAAAATTCTCTACAAGTAAGGCAGCTTGTAGTACCTGGATTCAGAGAGAAAGGAATTATGAGATCTATTAGAGGTAAGTTCAACATAAGCTCTACATAATATTGTACTTATCTTTAAGTTTGTGGATATAAGAAAACTACCTTCTTTAATAGCATTGGGGGCTGGGCACAGTGGCTCATGCTTGTAACCCCAGCACTTTGGGAGGCCCAGGAGGGTGGATCACCTGAGGTCAGAAGTTCGAGAACCCAGCCTGGCCAACACGGCACCCTGTCTCTACTAACAATACAAAAATTAACCAGGCATGGTGGCGGGCACCTGTAATCTCAGCTACTTAGGAGGCTGAGGCAGGAGAATCACTTGAACCCGGGAGGTGGAGGTTGCAGTGAGTCGAGATCACGCCACTGCACTCTAGCCTCAGCAACAAGAGCGAAACTCCATTCAAAACAAAGCAAGAACAACAATAACAAAAATAGCAGTGGGATGTAAGAAAACTTCATTTTTCATAATAGCAGTGTTAAATGGTATAACATTTGTACAAAGCAGTGTGGTATTACACAGCAGTTCTTGAACTGTGTTCGTTTTAGTTCTTCTGTATTCTATATGACTTATACCCTTAGCTTTAATCTTTCTATTTATAAAATAGGGATTATAGCATGGGCTCTTACCCAATTGCGGGATCGAATGTCTCAGTTGTAATGTTTCAAGGTGTCTATTAATTTATATTTGTCATTTAAATTAATAAAATATAAATAATTATGATTTCTCCCAAATATGAGAAAAAACAACATTCCTGAAACAAACAGAAGAACCCGTTAGATTAGAAAGGGGAAAGATTTCCCCCAAAGTTTATACTGTATAGTTATCTGTCTTCCCCTCTGTCTACCAATATATCTTTTTACAAAGTATAAACTAATATGTTTCTCAAATTGATAATATATGTGCTGTCTAAAGAGGTGATTCTTTAAAAAAATTTTTCATTTGTTATTTTTGGCACTTACGTTTCAAATTTATTGGCTTGCTATTACCTAGAATTTTGATTTTGGCTTCTCAGTAGCATGCAACATATTTTCAGAATTTAGAAATCAGACAGAACAGGATTGCTTTTTTTCTTTCTTTCTGGTAGTTTTACATGTGAGATTATCTTGGACTTTCCTGTTTGGTCCCTAAATCTAATGACATCTGTGTGGCAGAGATGTTTGACACAGAATGAAGAGGGAGGAGGCAACGCGACCTTGGAGGAAGAGATTGCAGTGATGTAGCCACTAGTCAAGAGGCTGCCTGAAGCTGGAAGAGGAAGAAATTTGCACAAATTTAGTGGTTTAACACAACACAAATACAGTCAGAAGTCTGAGGTGGATATTAACAGGCAAAAATCAAGATCTCAGCAGTTTGCTTTTCTTTTTTTTCTTTTTTTTTTTTTTGGAGGCTCTAGAGGAAAATCCATTTTCTTACCTTTTCCAGCTTCTAGATGCTCCTGCATTCCTTGGTCCAAAGTTTTCTTCGTCCATCTTCAGAGCCAGCAATGGTAGAGAAGGTCCTCCTCACATTTCTTCACCACCTTTTCTGCCTCCCTCGTCTAGTTTTAAAGTATTACACTGAGCTCACAAGGATGGTTTTTTTATTTTAAAGTCACCTGATAAGCATCTTAATTTTATCTGTAACTTTAATCTTCCTTTGCCATACAGCAAAATATAATACTCATGGCTTCGGGGAATAAGGACGTGGGCATCTTTGACCATCTTTACTTCTATAATTCTACCTGTAAACTTAATTTTCTTTGTCATATAACGTAACATATTTATGAATTCAGGGAAGAAGGAAGTGAGTATCTTTGACCATATTTACTCCTGTATTAACATTCCAAAATTCCTCTAAATTATCTTTAGGTTCTTAATTACTGAAGCAGGTGCTAACACTTCCTTCAAGAAGTCTCTCCTGCTCCCTTGTTTTGATGGGTAGGTATTCATCTTGCGTCCTCCTATGACAATCTTCAGTGCCCTTAACCCTTGCACATATTGTACTGAATTTAAGCCACCCCTCTGTACTTTTCTATTACCTGTAAAATACTTCCTTCCAAAATTCTTAACTGTTAAACTCCTTGAAAGCTGTTCTAGTATGCTTCCACCATTTGTCTATGTTCACTTCAATAACTTCACTACCTCAAATAAATATTTCTCTCTTTCTAGTTTTCCATGACATTTAGCTATTGTGTAACTATAAATACAGATATATTAGTTTAGTATTCTTGATGTCTGAGTTCAGGTACACCTATTTCTCTGGACCCTGACTTGCCTGTTAATTTTTAAGCTTCTTCGGGAATAGTGAAATTCTCAGTTGTTACTCCTTAGTAGTTTATCATACGTACTCACTACTTGTTAGCACCAAATGCAGGGTGACCACAGTCATGTTCTTCCAAAATACAACAGTGAGATTGATGTGGGATAAATATTCCCATCCAAAAAGGGAGAAATAAGAAGAAAAGAAGGGATGCTGGGCCCCAGGCAAGCCCCAAACCTGGCAGGGCAAACTCTATGAGATCTTAAGTCTTGTTAATAACCTTCTTTGGCTTGATGAGCTGACTTCTGTCCCACTAGGGTGACATCGACCCCATGACTCAGCAAGGCCCTGCCCAAATCACTGCTCCTTGGGGTTGAGATACTGCCCCAAAGGCTCTGCTGTGCATCCCCCAGTCCGCAACTCCAGATGGCCTATTCCCACGACTTCTGTTGGAGGCCATCTGCCATGTTGAAACCTAGACAGTGGCCCAGATAGTCTCCAAATCGCCTTTGGGGTTCTCCTTCCCCTTTCTTGAAGGACAGCACACCTTCACAGTCTTTCTTCATTCTGTCTCACTTTGTGTTTCCATTTGTCCCAGTTGTCAGGGTATCTGCTGGTATGAGCCCATCTCTATTCCTGGTTTCTGTTGAGATGGGTGGTTGAATCTGTGGTTCTCATCCACCCTAATCTCTTTATCAAATGGCAGGTGTGTCACACCCTTTGTGTTCTCTTTCCAATGCACTTTTCACATTTCTTCTAATGTGGACAGGCTGAGAATTTGCCAGATCTTTAGTTCTCATTCATTTTGCTTAACAATTCCATTTTCAACTCATTTTTTTCTTCTCTTCTCATATTTTACCATAAGCAGTCAGGAAGAACCAAACTGCTCCTCCAACACTTTGTTTAGCACTTTCTTCAGCTGACCAGCCAACTTCCATCCTCTCAAGGTTGATTTGTCATAAAACATGAGAACACAAGCACAATTCACCCAGGCTCTTTGCCACTTTGAGATCAGGATCTCCTTTTCTCCACTACCCAATAGCATGTTCCTTATTGCTGTCTAAGACTGCATCACAGTCACTATTCGTATTCATATTTCTACCCACATTCTATAGCTGATTCTTTGTGTATTCTCTAAGAATTTTCAGGTCTCCCCTTTTCTTTCTGAGCCCTCACCAGAATCACCTTTATAAGTCACTTACTGATAATAGCAGCCTTTTCTAGCATGCAGCTCAAAACCCTTCCAGCCTCTCTACTCATTACCTAGTAACAAAGCTGCTTCCATTAGGTATTTGTTGCACTAGCACTCCACTTCTCAGTACCAATTTCTGTTTTAGTCAGTGGGGGCTGCTATAACTGAGTACCATAGACTGGGTGGCTGGAACAATATTTACTTCTCACAATTCTGAAGGCTGGAACTCGGTTCCAGATTAGGTTGCCACAATGGCCAATTCTTGGTGAAGTCCCTCTTCTTGGTTTACTTATGGTCATGTTTTTGTTGTATCCTCACATGGTCAAGAGACAAATCGTCTATCTTGTGTTTCTTCTTAGAAGGGCACTAACCCCATTCATGAGGGCTCCACACTCTAATTGTCTCTCAAAGGCTCCCCTCCCACCTCCTAATGCCATTACACTGGGAATTAGGATTTCAGCTATGATTTGGCTTCTTCGTTGATACCTTTCAGGCTGAAAATGGAGGAAGAATGAGAGAGGGAGAGAAAGATTCAGAGGGAAATGTTATGGATGATGCCTGTGAGTAGTTTATATTATTTCTTCCCACATTTCTTTAGTTAGAACTCAGCAGTGTGGTCATACCTATCTGTACCTGCATTACTAAGAGGAAGGCAAGCAGATTTGGTGGTAGCTTTTTTTTTTTTTTTTTTTTTCCTTGCCACAAAAGGAAAGATGAGAGATCCGATCTGAGTTTCACAGCTGAGTTCTAAATAATGCATCAAATGCTAACAGAGGTAGGAGTTTGCAAGAGAGTAGTTCTGAAGATCTAAGTTTTATAGATCCAGGGAGGTGACATGTCACTAAGAAAATTTCTTTCTCCATCCTCCTCTTATACATCTTATGAGAGCCAACATACAGATATCAAGTAGCTGGGACAGGGGAAGAGGATGAAAAGATGAAAAATATGACTGGAAAAAGTCATTGGAAGGTTTCCTGACAACATTCTTTCTACTTTGCTATGTATTCACCTTTCTATAGGGAAGGTGTGAGGAATCCTAAACGATTGTGAATGTCCATATAATAAATGTTAATGCTTCTAAATGGAAAAAAGACTCAGATGTAAGATTCCCCACTGATAAATGGTACCAGGAACACTCAGAATCATTCGGGCATTAAAAATGTTTTGCTTGCATTAGTATTTTTAACTTTCACAGTAGCCTTAGAAAGCAGTTCTAATTAGATCAGTTTTACAAAAATAAAAATTGAGCTACAGAGTTTAAGTGGCTTATATAATATCACACAGCAGAAATGAGTGGAGCTAGGGCTAAGTCCCACATTAGTTTTACTACAAAGCATTGTACTTCTTTGGTGATATTGGGAATATACAGCAATATAATCAATAATATGGATGTAGACTTTATTTGGAAAAGAAAATGTTATTTATATTGAGAAAGCTATTTACCTTAAGAAGAATACTTTAAAATGTTAATAGGTTACATTTAGTGAGAATCAAATTATAAATGTTTATTTCACACGGATAATTTCAAGGGAAAGGAAGACACAGATTTGAATACAACTGCAAAGCATGTAAAGTTTTTGTAAAATCCCTTGTACTTTAACAGCCTTTTCATATAACAAAGTAAAACTTAATGCATTTAAAATTTACTGAGAGAAATGTGTTGCTCTTGGAATAAATCATTTTAATCCATTTTTATATTTGTATTTGGAGAGAGTATCAAGCAATGAAATCTACCTTAGGTTTGGAGGATTGATTTCCCTAAATGAATATCTTGACTGTCTTTTACTGCACAAAGAAGGGAGTTGATGGAGATTGGTATAGAGTTCCACATGAGCCACATTTGCAAAAGTAATCCTTATTAACATAGCCATGTCTATTTCCCAGAGTCGCTTTCAGAGTAATTCTTTCAATGTTTTAAAAAATTGCTTGTTTCTGTGTTGGAAGGAAAACTATTCATGACACTCATTAAAAACAGTAAGGAAGACCTCATTTGAGGGAGGCTACTGTAAGAAGGTTTTGTAATAGAGGAGAGAGATGGGGCTCCATTACAAGGAAATGTGAAAATTTATAGCCAAGTAGCAGGATCAGGGTAAAGGTGGGGAGCCGGTGGGGGAAAATGCAGGAGTATGGGTAGCTTCCGGCTAAGCTGACCTACCAGAATTCTTGCTGAAGGCTAGCCAGGATGATTAGACCTAACCTCTGGGATGGTGGAGGAGGAGAAACCTGATTAGATATCAACAGTGATCAGATACTGAGGATGGGGGATTATTGCGAAATTGACTTAGATTTCCTGCTAAAATTGGACAATGTACAGACAAACACGAAAGTTCAAACGTCAGGGCCTAATTGAGAAGAGATTTAGGAGGAGCCTGACTAGAGTTTAGTCAAGGAGAGAATCTTTGTCATTTGTCAACATGAAGCTAACATTTCTTGCATCTGTAACAAAATGTATGGTAGTATAACCAAAGCGTTTTTCAACTAAGTTCACTGAAAAGCCAAAATTCAGAGACATAAAATTTAGAACTAGGTCTTCCGAACAAAATTAATTTTAAGGCCAAGTAGAATACCAATGACCTCTTACCAGAAATATGTCAAAGTGTGACTAGATAATTGAGAAAAGGTTCTAAATAAACAAATTAGTCTAAAACATAAGATCTCAGATAACTGAAACTTCATTATATTTGTTACTACTCTGAAAGATATACAATATTAAAAAAAGAGAATATGACAGAAAAATTGAAAATGAAATTGAGCAAGAAACAGAAAGAAGGTAACTGTTTAACTCTGAAGATGAGTGAGAGCACTTGCGAAATGGAACTGTCAGGTAAAATATAGAGCCCTCAGTTAAAACTCAAGTTCATATAAACAGCAAATTAAGGTTTTCAATAAAGTCTGTTTTACATATTGCATGGAACATAATTATACCGTAAAAATTATTTGTCTTTTATTTTAAATTCAAATTTAACTGATCATCCTGTCATTGTCGCTAAATCTGGCAACCCTATTAAGAACAGATCATTGACTATCTTTTATTTTGATTATCACTATTAAATTCTTATCTTCCACTTTTACATTTTAGGATGGTGTTCTGACTTAACCTTCATTTGTGATCATTTATTTCTGACTTTACTTGGTATACAAAATCCTCTGGTAGTTGTTGCCACAGGATTAACACTTTTGTAAGCATTTAGTTAACTACCTCAGCTTGGCTGCTTCAAGAAGAGAGCATGTAGTTTTACAACGTGTTATACACAGATAATTCATTTTTAACTGTGAATTAATTTACTGAAGGCAAAGGAAGTATTAAATGTACTCTCATGGGTCAGGAATTGCAAACTGAGGAAGGCTTTTCCTAATCCTCATTTCTCATACTATTTTATTTCTCCTAGTCTCATTTGTCTCTTCCTGATTCTTGGATCTATTCCTCTCCATCTTTCACTTTCCTCCTAACCCCTTAAACGGAGTCAACGACTGGGAACTCCCCTTCCACCTCTAGTTCATTCCTACTTAAGGTAAATCTGCCCCAAATGTACCCATCCTGTTGAACTTTTATTGGCTGCTTGTCATTTATGTATAGTGGCCTGAAGTCAAAGCAGTCAAGGTCTCTAAAAATGCATATTGCATGACTACAAGCACTTGCTGCATCTTTACTGCTTCTCAGCAGAGAAACTGCTTACAATGTGTATTGGTTTAAAGTGCAATGAGAATACACACAGAGAAAAACATGTGATAAACCTCTTCAAGCTAGGTCTGTTTTTGAACTGTGTTCAGGCCATCTTACAACAGAATTGTATTGGAATAAATACACCTTTCCCATACGTTGTTGCTATTCCTTGTCTTTATCTCACAATTTCCTATCGCTTCTCAACCTCCATTCATACTACACCACTCAAACAACTTCCAAGTCAACAAGAATATACTAGGTCCTTCAATCCAAAGGACACTTGTTACTTCTCACATTTGAACTCTCTGCAGCATTTGATATACTGCCACCATTCCCTCTCTCTGCAAACAGTCACCTTCAAATATATCCCTGTCAGAAGTGTTTGAACCAGAGTGGCTCCATCTTGAATAGGGGCTGGGCAAAATAAGGCTGGGACCTACTAGGCTACATTCCCAGGAGGTTAAGACATTCTTAGTCACAGGATGAGATACAAGGTTGGCACAAGATACAGGTCACAAAGACCTTACTGATAAAACAGGTTGCAGTAAAGAAGCCAGACAAAATCCTATGACAACCAAGATGGCGAAGAGTGACCTCTGACCATTCTCACTGCTCATTATATGCTAATTATAAGGCGTTGGCATGCTAGAAGACACTCCCACCAGTAACACGACAGTTTACAAATTCCATAACAATGTCAGGAAGTTACCCTATATGATCTAAAAGGGGAGGAACTCTCAGTTCCGGCAATGGTCCACCACTGCGGAAAACTCATGAATAATCCACCCCTTATTTGACATATAATTAAAAAGTAACAATAAGTATAAGTAGCTGAGCAGCCCATGCAGCTGCTCTGCCTATTAAGTAGCCTTTTTTTTTATTTCTTTACTTTCTTAATAAACTTGCTTTCACTTGGCTCTGTGGACTTGCCCCAAATTGTTTCTTGCACGAGATCCAAAAACCTGCTCCTGGAGTCCAGATCGGGACCCCTTTCCAGTAACACCACTACAATACCTTTTCCTTTAAACATTGTAATGAAATAATTAAAATTACACAAAAGTTTGAATAATAACAGAATGAACACCTATGAGGCCACCGTCTATCTTGAGAGTTAAAATATTATAAATTCAGTTAAAACTTCCCGTACATCTCGTTAAAAGAAAAACTTTAGAAAAATTAGATTTAACAGTGTTTAATTGAGCAAAGAATAATTCACGAATAGGCAGCCCAATGAACTGGAATAGGTTCAGAGAGACTCTATGCTACCTCATGGCTGCAGAGGATTTATGGACAGAAAAAGGAAAGTGACATACAGAAAATGGAACTGAGGTACTGAAACAGTCAAATTGGTTACAGTATTTGCCTTATTGGAACACAGTTTGAACAGCTGGCCACAACTCATGACTGGGACAAGAGTAAGTTACAGTTCACTATGTACAGAGAAACCTTTAGCCCAAACCTAAAATATGTAAGGCAGCACACTAGAACTGTTTTAAACCAGAAAGCAGGAAGATGGCTCACTTACTCAAGGATTTTAAAGTATGAAGCTATCATATTAGGAAGAGATGATTTAAAACTAACCACTGATAATTCACTTAACCCAGCAGGTTTCCTAACAGGCAATGCAAAGCTAAAAGGACTTAAGCATTAGTGTTTATATTTCATTGATTATCACACAAAAGTCAGGCCTGATTTAAGAGAGATCCCTTTCAAAATAAGGTAGCACTTATTTATAGATGGCTCTTCCTGGGTAATTGAAAGAAAAAGATACAATGGGTATTCAGTAGTTGATGGGGAAGCCCTTGCAGGGATAGTCAGGAAGATTGCCTAATAATTGGTCCGCCCAAACTTGTGAATTGTTTACATTAAATGAGGCTTTGAATCACTTGCAAAACCAGGAAGGGACTATTTATACTGATTACTTATTAGTGATAGTAGATCGCCTCACTCACTAGGTGGAAGCGATTCCCTTTTCAAGTGCAACTGCTAATGATGTAGTTAAAGCATTGATTGAAAATATTATACCCAGGTATGGCAGATAATGGGACTCATTTCACTGCACATGTCGTTAAGAAATTAACCCAAGCACTACACATGACATGGGAATACCATACTCCCTGGCACCCACCTTCATCAGGAAGACTGGAGAAAATGAACCAAATTTTGAAGAGTCACTTAACCAAATTAGTCTTAGAGACTCGGTTGCCATGGACTAAATGCCTTCCCATTGCCTTGTTAAGAATCCATACTGCCCCTCAGAAAGATGTTGGTTTATCTTCTTGTGAGATGCAAATGGGTTGCCCTGTTGACACTCCACTGCTCACATTCCTATGTCTGAAACAAAAGATCAGATCTTCCACTTTCTCTTCCCTCAGAACTAAAGGTCTTTCAGCACAGGCGCCACCCCTGGAGTTCCTAGCACACCAGCATCAGCCTGGGGATTACATCCTCATCAAAAGTTGGAAAGAAAACTTGAACCGGCTTGGGAAGGACCTTACCTAGTGTTTCTAACCACCGAAAATGCAGTCCAAACAGCAGAAAGAGGATGAAGTCATCATACTCGAATCAAGAAGGCATCGCCACCTCCAGAGTCATGGGCCATTGTTCCTGGGGAAAGTCCTACCAGACTAAAACTAAGATACCTCCTTTATCTCTTCCAGCTGAGAGGACATGAGCTGTATGGTAACTCTCTTCTAAGACCCCACAGCCTGGGGTAATGAATTCTGCCAAGCTCTCCCTCTCTCTCTCTCTGCTGTTCCCTGAAGTCTGACACCCTGTGGGTCAGCCCCTGAGGGCCATCCAGCCTCCATCTCCTGATGCCAGTTTTACCTCGTGCCTCTCACGACGGGGAACATTTAGCATTCCTTGGAGACCTAATGGGATGCAGTGAGCTTAAGCCCTTCCAAGAGCTTACCAACCGGCCTGTCCTTATTCTATCCCTAATAACACAGCCCCCAATGGAACAATTACAAAGGTATTTACAAGGCCTTACCTCTTGCAGTTGTTATAGATGTACTTATTCTTGTAGGTAGATTCTAAAAAGTTTGAAGAGGAAAAATTATGAATATCAAGAGGGAGAACTTGTTGGAAACAATGAGTTCCTCCTCAAAGGTTACACTTGTCCTGTTTTCAAAGCCTAACTTCCTTGCCTCCTTGCCCCTAGTTAGGATAAACAACCTTCCAGCCATTCCCAATCTGTAACCCACATCCATTAAACCACATCTGTTCCCAATCTGTAACCCACATCCATTCCCAATCATCTGTAACAACTCACATCTGTTCCTTACTTGGCACCCTTAGTTCCGAACCTGCTCTGTAGCCCCCACCCCTGCTCCATTTGAAGTAATCAAGCAGGAACAGCTTAGGTTGCGTCATCCAACCCCAGCCTATGGAGACTGGACACAGTTAGCAGGGACTGACTATGTTAGAGACAAAAATCTTTCCCTTTGTTCTGTGTGTTCTTGCCATTGCTCCCTCCACGAGGCCCAACCTTCTATACAAGTAAATTTGCTCTGCTGAGAAATGCTTTATTGAGTGTTCGCTTTCTTTGCGACTCCAAGTTCTTATTTCCAACATTTCCCACTGCTTAGTAGACCTTCTTCTGGTAAAAAAAAATAAAAGCCACTTTTCAGGCCCTGCTACCAGGCTTGCTGATGTTCTTAACAGATGGAGCACATGAAAAACTAAAGTTTTCCGAGCACTTTCTTTGGGTATCAGACATCACCTTTTCTTTTGGCAGGATTAGACTCGTGGGCTCTATGCCTCCCAGGATGCATTGCACCACTGCCAGCTCTCTCCTTACCCACCATCTTGCCTACTTGTTTTCTGGAAGTGCCAGTCTTCTTTATTGGGTGAAGTGTACCATTCAAACTGCCTCAAAAAGCAGCATTCAGGAAATAGGGAATTTTTGTAGTCTTTTGAAAGGTTCCCACTATGCTGGGGTTAAGTTTTAATACATGGTTATGGATATTAACACATATTTGAGTCCATAAACAATATTGTTTTAAATATTTGAATATTAACATAGATATAAGGAATTATATTGTATGTATCATTTTGGAATTTGCTGTAGTCAGTGCATATTTTGTAAAATTTTTATATGAAGATCTGATTTATTCATTGTATTTTTATATAGTATTCCATAGTAAAAATGAAACAAGTTGTATTTATCCATTTGCCACTGTAGGATAATTAGGATATCATTACATTAAAAAAAAGACAGTGCCAATGCAAACATGCTTGACAGGATGCCTTATGTACATCGGGGGATTTTTTTTAAAAAAGTAGATTTCAGCCAGGCACGGTTGCTCATGCCTATAACATGAGCACTTTGGGTGGCCATGTCGGGTGGATTGCTTGAGCCCAAGAGTTTGAGACCTACTTGGGCAACATTTTGAAACCCTGTTTCTACAAAAAATACAAAAATTAGCCGGTGTGGTGGTGTGCATCTGTGGTCCCAGCTATTCAGGAGGCTGAAGTGGGAGGATTGCTTGAGCTTGAGAGGCAAGAGTTTGCAGTGAGCCATGATTGCACCACTGCACTCCAGTCTGGATCACAGAGTGAGACCCTGTCTCAAAAACATAGTAGATTTCAGAAAATAGATTTGCTGGGTTACAGGTTAAGCATATTGTGTAATGTCACCAGATACCAAAATTGTACTCAAAAGACATGATGCCAGTCTATATTTCCACAAGCAATATGCAAGAGCTCCATACAAACACATAGTTTTTGTTTGTTTCATTTCCTTGCATAAACGTGCAGTATCAATAGATTTATTAATTTTTGTTCATCTAATGAGTATAAAAATGTAGGACAGTATCTCATTTTAATTAGTATTTTCCTAATTATTCGTGAGACTAAGCAATTTATTATTTGTCTTTGGATATTTAGGTTTCTCCTTCTGAGAAAACTATTTTTAGAAATTTGTAGAAATTCTTTATGTATGCTGTATACTAATCATCTGATAGTGATAGTTACATACATT
The DNA here is from genome assembly GCF_000951045.1 of Mandrillus leucophaeus. Taxonomy (NCBI): domain Eukaryota; kingdom Metazoa; phylum Chordata; class Mammalia; order Primates; family Cercopithecidae; genus Mandrillus; species Mandrillus leucophaeus. Next base: position 2,088,679 of record NW_012103454.1, read on the forward strand.
AATTTACTGATTTCTTTTTCTGATAATTTAATATAGGTGTATAGAAACAGAACTAACTTTTGCATAATTTTGTACCCTGCAGTTTTGCTGAACTTATTATCTCTAATACACATTCTTGTGAATTCTTTGGGATTTTCTACATATAGTGTAATGTCATCTGTAAATAGAAACAGTTTTATTTCTTCCTTCCTTATTTGGATGCCTATTATTTCCTTTTCTTGTATAATGGTTCTAGCTAGAACTTTCCACACAATGCTGAATTATCATGGTGAAAGCCTTGTCTTGTTCCTGATCTTTGTGGGAGTCATTTAGTCTTTCATAATGGAATATGATACTGGTTTTGTTTCCATAAATGCCTATTATCACGTTAAGAAAGCTCCCTTTGATTTCTAGTTTTCTCTTTTGTTGGATTCTCTCAAATGCTTTTCCTGTATTAATTGAAATGATCATGTGTCTTTTTTTGCCTCGGTTTTATTAATGTGGTATATTATATTGATTTTCTTATGTTGCACCACCTTTGCATTATTGGTAATGGTGTATAATCTTTTTAATATTCTGTTGGATTCAGTTTTCTAGTATTTTGTTAATAATTTGTTTACATTTCTATTCATAAGGGATATTGTTACTGTTCTGTAATTTTCTTTTCTTGCAATGTCTTTATCTGGTTTTGACATCAGGATAATTTTGGCCCCACATTTTCACTTAGGAAACGCTTCTCCTCTTCAATTGTTTTTTGTGTGTTTTGAAAGACTTTGAGACTGGTGCAAATTCTTTAAAAGTTTCATAGAATTCACCAGTGAAGCCATCTGGCTCTGGGCCTTGCTGGAAAGCTATTACTAATTCAACCTCTTTAGTTGTTATAGGTCTATTGAGATTTTCTATTTCATGTTGAGTTAATTTAGGTAATTGTATCTTTCTAGGAATTTGTCTATTTAATTAATGTTACCTAATTTGTTTGTCAAAATTTTTTAAAGTCTGTGTTATTTTTGCAGGGCAGTAGTAATGCCCCCACTGTCATTTCTGATTATTTTGTCTTCTCTCCTGTTTCATTTGTCAATCTACTAAAATTCTGTTAATTTTATTCATCTTTTCAAATAACCAGCTTTTGGTTTTCTTGATTCTCTTTATTGTATTTTTATTCTCTATTTTTATCATATCTGCTCTAATTGCTATTATTTCCTTCCTTCCACTGGCTTTAGGTTTACCTTGCTCTTCTTTTACTAGTTCTTCGTATGTAAAGTTAGGTTTTTAACTTGAGATCTATGTAGGGAAGACTCTCTTTAACTGCATTTCACCTCTACTGTCACTCCAAAACAACAATCACTGATACGGAAGAAGAATTCTGTGACTAAATATGTGGGGTGGGGGTTCCCTATGCATTAAGCAGCAGACACCAGCTGAGGGCCTTCTAATTCAGTTTTGACACTATCTACCAGGTTGGAGGCTTAGTCACTAAGACTGTCCCCCATACCCTCAGACACTACTCGCAAGTTTCTGAACAAATGGCTTCACGTTGGGGTTCCCACATCTTCTTAAAATTGGGTTCATTTAATTTTCTAGAGTAGCTCACAGAACTCAGGGAAACACTTACATTTACCAGTTTCATATAAATAATACTGCAAAAGATACAGATAAAAAGAGGCATAGAATTAAGTATGGGGGAAGGAGTGCAGAGCATCCATGCTCTCCCTGGGCATGCCACCCTTCAGGAACCTCTGCATGTTCAGCTATTTAGAAGCTCTTCAAATTCAGCCTTTTGGGTTTTTATTAAAGCTTCATCATGTCAGCATTCCTTCCCCCAAAGTATAGGTCAGGACTCTTTCTGTTGGAAGGCCTGAAGACCCACAATCAGATAGGTGAGGGAAGACTAGAGTCCTGCCTTGGGGCAGGTGAAAAGAAGGTAGGAAAAGGTCAGCAGCCTCCTCCTGTGGCCTAACACACCCAACATTATAGCAAAAGTCTGTAACAAGGCCTAGGGAAGCTATAAATCAAGAGACTTGGGTGAAAATCAACATGTATATCATAACACCAAAAGATCATTCTTCTTTTTAATGTACGTATTTACAGGTATAAATTTTCCTTTGAGTACAGCTTATACTGCATTCCCTAAGTGTTGGTGTATTGTGTTTTAATTTTCATTCACCTCCTCCAAGTATTTTTAATTTCCCATGTGAGTTAATTTTTGACCCATTGGTTAAGAGTGTGTTAATTTCCACAAATTTATATATTTTCCAGTTTTCCTTGTATAATAATGCAATACTTACGATAATTTCTAGCTTTATTCTACTGTGCCTAGAAAAGACACCTGTACAATTTCAGTCTTTTAAGACTTATTGAGCTTTTATGGTGGCCATTCAATAACAAATAGGTTGCAAGCCAGATAACATTTCATGTGCATTTGAGAAGAATGTGCATTTTACTGCTGTTGGGTAAAATGTTGTGTGTGTGTGTGTGTGTGTGTGTGTGTGTATGCTTGTTAGGTCTAGTTGTTGTATAGGGTAGTTCAAGTCCTCTATCTCCTTATTGATCTCCTTTTTAGAAGTGTTAAGCATCATTGAAACTATTGTATTGAAGTCTTCAACTACTATTGAACTGTTTATTTCTCCCTTTGTTCTGTCAATGTTTGCTTCATATATTTTGGGGCTCAGAGTTTTGGTGCATATCTGTTTATAATTGTTACATCTTTTTGATGAATTTGTGTCTTATCTCTTTTATCAATATATAATGTCCTTTTATTGATATATAATGGTCTTTTCATTTTTTAACAGTTTTTGACTTAAATTATATTTTGTCTGATATTAAAAGAACAACTTCATTTCTCTTCTGGTTACTATTGGCATGAAATACCTTTTATCATCACTTCACTTTGAATGTGTTTGTGTCTTTGAATCTAAAGTGAGTCTCATGCAGACAACATATAGTTATCATTTTTTTAAAAAATTCATTCTGCCAATTGCTGCCTTAGAGAACCTAATCCATTTGACTTTAATGTAATTCTGAGAAGAACTAATTTTGACATTTTGACATTTTTCTATATGCTTCATACCTTTATGGTTCTCATCTCTTCCATTAATACCTTCTTTTGTATTTAGTTGACTTTTTTGTAGTGAACCATTTTGATTTTCTTCTTATTCCCTTTTGTGAATATATTTTTAGATGTTTTGTTAGTGACTACCATGGTGATTAACATCCTAAATTTATAACATCTATCTTAAATTGATACCAACTTGACTTCAATAGCATTTAAAATCTCTGCTTCTAAGTACTCCATATTTCTCACACTTCATGTTGTTGTCCCAAATTACATGTTTATATGTGTATAATACCATAAACATATAGTTATTTTTAACACTTTCATCTTTTAAATCATGCAGGAAATTATAAAATGACATTATAAACATAAAATACAGCAAGACTAGCTTTTATATTTTCTCAGGTACTTACCATTACTGAGGATCTTTATTTCTTCATATGACTTTAATTTAATGTCGAGTGTTCTTCCATTTCAACATGAAGGAGTCCCTTTAGCATATCTCAGAGGGCAGGGCATAGTGGCAATAAACTTCCTCAGCTTTTGTTTATCTGGGAAACTCTTAATTTCTCTCTCATTTTTGAAGGACAGTTTCACCAGACATGGTATTCTTGGCTAACAGATTTGGGGGGATTTTTTCTTCTTCTTTTTCTTTCGGTACTTTAAATATGTCATCCAAATGTCTTCTGGCCTTATGGTTTCTGTTGATGAGAAATCAGCTATTAATCTTTTTGAAGGTCCATTGTATATGACAAGTTGCTTCTCCCTTGCTACTTTCAATATTCTCTTTGTCTTTTTCTTTCAGTGGTTTGACCAGTTTGTCTTTATGTGGGTCTCTTGGTGTTGGAGTTTTTGAGATTCTTGGACTTGTAGATTTATGCCCACCATCAAATTTGGGAAGTTTTGTTTGGTATTTATTTACATATTCTTTCTTCTACTTTCTCTCTATCTCTGGGACTCTCATAATGCATATTTTGGCCCACTTGATGGTGTTCCACATGTCCCTTAAGCTCATTTTACTTTTCTTCATTATTTTTTTCTCTCTGTTTCTCAGACTCAATTTAATTGTCCTATTTTCAGATGAACTGATTCTCTTGCTTGTTGAAATCTGCTGTTAAAGCCCTCTAATAACATTTTCATTTTGGTAATTGTACTTTCAGATGCTGTTTCTGTTTGGCTCTACTTTTTGTAATTTGTGTCTCTTTATTGATATTCCAATATGGCTACTACATTGTTTTTCTTATTTCCTTTAATTGTCCATTACTTTTTAAAGAATATTTAAGACAATTGTTTTAATGCCTTTGTCAAGTAGGTACAACATCTGTACTTCCTCAGTGACTATTCTTTTAATTCCTTTTGCTTATTTTTGTTTTGTGACTATCCTGAATTATTTTTACCAAGACTGTGTTCTTTATTGTTGAGGATCACTGAACTCTGTGTTCCTTACTTTGTGTTAAACTAGTGTTTTTGAATGCCAAGCACTAAAAACAAAAATAAAATACAAAATCTGCAACAAACAAACACAACCAACAACAATCCATCTCCCTCAGTATTGCAGATTGTTTCTGAACCTGGGCACGCCTTCAACATTTAGCCAGATTTGCACTAAGCCTGGAGATCAGCCCAAAGTGAAACCTTAGGTTCTTTTCAAGGCATGTGTTTTGCCCTGGGCATGCAGGGGACTTTCTAAATTTCCCTGCATTCATTTTCTTTTTAAACAACCTAATTTCCCAAAGAAACTCTCTTCAGCTTTTGCTACCAAGCCTTATGCTCTCTATTTCATGTTTCAACTATAATGTTGTGACCCACACATTTGAGGGTTGTGACTTCGGCTTACAGTGTTTTTTAACAATGGTCACTACTTTAGCAAACTGAATTCAAAATTAAGTGAAACAGAGATGAATTCTTTGCATCAGTCCTTCAAGGAATGTCTTAGACAGATTAAAACAGACATACATAACCATTTGTGAAGAAGGTCGTCTCTGCTTCCTCTGGAACTAGGGACCAAGGGCCCAAGCTATGAATGTAGACTGCCTACCACTGCCTCAATACAAAAAAGCATTGCTGCATCCAGGAGGAGGTAGGGGGAAGGCAGGTAAAACCATCACAAACTTCATTGTTGTTTCAAAGTTGCCTTTTTCTTGACTTAACATTTGCTTAGTTGCTCTAAAATTTTGACTTTTTTTCAGAGTCCTGACAAAGTTGATTCTAACAGTTTCTATTTATTTCTTGATATTTCTCTAAAGGAATGAGTTCATGAACCTGCCAACTCTACCATTTTGTTAATATCGCTCTTTGTTTCTGTTTAAGTAAATGTACTCAATAATAACATCTACATAAAATCAGTTCTTGTTAAGATATTAACATTTTAAAAATATAACTTCTAAGAGTTTTAAATATAAATTACTCTGCAAAGGAAAATAGCTGATAAATATCAGAAAGGAATACATATTTCACTATGTTATGTGATCAGAAGATTGGTGTGGTTAAAGAAAAAACATTTAAAAATCTATTACTTAACATTCAATAAAGAAAAAGTGCAAAGAAAATGCATAGTTGAAAAAAAATCAGGCTATATTATGGTTATATGGGTGATTGAAAGCCAAAGCCACATCTAGTGCCAAACAGATGTTCCTAAAATTCCTATATACTGTCTCAATGAATTAAAAAAAAAAACTCAACATAATTGTCTCCTAATTTTGCTTTTCTGAGGGAACATTATTAATTGTCTACCTGATAAACATTGACTTTTTCCTCCTCTCTGCCAGAATCTTGATTTTATTTAGTTAACATGGGATCTTGAGCTTCACCAGCCTTGAGCTTCTCCAACTCTGGAGGGTAAATAATGCTTATCACTGTAACCCAAGGATGGTTATGTCTTGACTGTGATTGCTTTGGGCATCCTGATCAAACAAATTACTGAGGGTAGAAATATTTCATTTTACCCTTAATAGCAAATATTATTACAGTTGACCCTTAAACAATTTGAGTTTGAACTGTGCACTGTTCCACTTATATATGGGTCCTCCACCTCTACAACCCCTGAGAAAGCAAATCCAAATCCCATCTTTCTCCTTCTCAGCCTATTCAATATGAAAACAACAATAAAGGATGAAGACATTTATGATGGTTCACTTCCACTTGATTAATAGTAAATACATTTCTCTTCCTCATGATTTTCTTAATATTTTCTTTTCTCTATTTTATTGTCATAATACAGTACATCATGCATATAAAATATGTTAATTGACTATATTATTAGTAATACAAAATGTGTTAATTGACTACATTATTAGTAATACAAAATGTGTTAATTGACTACATTATTAGTAATACAAAATGTGTTAATTGACTATTTATGTTATTGGTAAAGATTCTGGTCACCCGCGGGCTCTTAGTGGCTAACTTTTTGGGGAGTCAAAAGTTATATGTGGATTTTTCACTGTGCAGGGGGTCAGTGCTCCCAACCTCTGTGTGGTTCAAGGGTCAACTGTATATGATTTGTAATAGGCACATGCTTTAATGTAATACTTTACTTGAGTACAAACTACGATGGTCTATACACTTTGAAAAAATGGAAAGTTTTGATTTGAAGCTATTTAGATAATTTAGGTGGAATATGTTTGGCCCTTAGATATCAATGGTTATTCTTCATTTTCTACATCCCTTTGCTCTTTCTTTTTTCTTCTTCTTTTATTTAAATATACATTTTGCATTTAATGT
>NW_012103454.1:2095482-2100529 GCF_000951045.1 Mandrillus leucophaeus
CAAATCCCATCTTTCTCCTTCTCAGCCTATTCAATATGAAAACAACAGTAAAGGATGAAGACATTTATGATGGTTCACTTCCACTTGATTAATAGTAAATACATTTCTCTTCCTCATGATTTTCTTAATATTTTCTTTTCTCTATTTTATTGTCATAATACAGTACATCATGCATATAAAATGTGTTAATTGACTACATTATTAGTAATACAAAATGTGTTAATTGACTACATTATTAGTAATACAAAATGTGTTAATTGACTATTTATGTTATTGGTAAAGATTCTGGTCACCCGCGGGCTCTTAGTGGGTAACTTTTTGGGGAGTCAAAAGTTATATGTGGATTTTTCACTGTGCAGGGGGTCAGTGCTCCCAACCTCTGTGTGGTTCAAGGGTCAACTGTGTATGATTTGTAATAGGCACATGCTTTAATGTAATACTTTACTTGAGTACAAACTACGATGGTCTATACATTTTGAAAAAATGGAAAGTTTTGATTTGAAGCTATTTAGATAATTTAGGTGGAATATGTTTGGCCCTTAGATATCAATGGTTATTCTTCATTTTCTACATCCCTTTGCTCTTTCTTTTTTCTTCTTCTTTTATTTAAATATACATTTTGCATTTAATGTGATGCTAGATGGCTCAACAAGTAGAATACACTCATTCTGGTCAGCTGAGCTATTTTTTCGAAAAAACCAAATCACAAATTTCTGTTTTTTTAATGGAGTGAATGCAATTCAACATTCCAAAGTAAATTAAGTCCTCAATTTGTATTAGTGCTATTAGGTTCTTTTCTAGACTGGACTGAACTTCATAGATTCTCTCAAATACAAAAAGGATTTTTAGGTTACTTATTAAAGATATAACTATGCATAAGTGATAAATCAGCACACATATACCAGACAGCAATAAAGTATTAACAACCCATAGGCACTGATCTCAGACATCCCAAACAGGCTAATAATGCACATCATTCTTTCAAAAACCATTGTATTTACCTTTTGAAGAAAATACCTAGATAGTGGAATTGAACACAAAGAATTAATAACTAGCTGAAAGTACAGCCAGGGTTTGAGACAGAAAGTGTACATTCAGAATTCATTCTCTTAACCACAAAATTATGCTGCCAGAGAAAATCAGCAATGTTAAACAAGTAGAAGAATGTTACATGATAAAAGTGCATTTTCAGTAGGCTGTTTACAATAATTCCAATTCCAAGGTAAGTTTTTGCCTTTTCAAGTTGGAGAGTTGTGAATCTACCACTTGGTTACTATGTGTGGTGAGACTCCAGAATATGAAAGAGTGTTTAAGCTTATGCTTTCATTTGCCACTATGAAAGAAAGAACAGTAGAGTAATTCCATAATAGTACTAGTTTACAGTTACATTTTTTTGTGAATTGGTCATAGGAAACTTGAAGAATTCTGTTATTTTCAGGGCTGAGGTTGAATTCATTTGGGCTTTAATATCAACTATTGGTCTTTCTGCAGACAGTCACTTTCAGGGTAGAATTACTGTGTTTCAGCGTAGCTTTTCACACTCTACACTGTGGCCCTGGGGATGGGTTGACTACCAACAAAAAGTTGCTAAGCTACTTTTTGGGGCATGCTCTGAGTTATTGTCCCTTTAGGACTAAAGAGGCCTCCCCCACCCCCGGTTGTAAATGTTGACTGACTTCATAAAACACTCCAAAAAACTGAAATTTCTCTTTCTTCTGCACTCAAGATGTTTGCATTCTGTTTGTTAAAATGGAGTAATGAGCTTTACATTTTAACCACCATGTCCTAGAATTGTAACAAGCTAATTATTCAATTTAAAACACATAACAAACTAAGCTTCCTGTTAACAAGTGGCATTTTTGATCCACCAATTATCTGGACAAATATTGTGATGGTAAGTTTTCTCATACGTTCTGCTTTCAATTTACTTCATCATTCAATTAAACAGTTGTCAATACATGACAAGAAAAATAAGCTCCCTAGTCCATCGTGGCCAAGACATATCATTAACATTGATATCTACTACACAAGTTATTGCACACTGAGATATCTTAATAGTTGGATAACATCCTTCTTTTAAAATAATATGTGTGGATTGCAGGTTTTGCAGTCTAGGCACAAAAGCTATCTTCTGAATCCTTCTATTATTCAGAAAGTAATTAAAATCAACTAAATAGATTACAGAGACAAAAAGAGCAAAAAATTGTAATCTCCTGATGAACATATTATGAATTGGAGTCAATTATTGTTATGCATTTCTATTACACTTGGCCTTTGTAATCTGGAAGCTATAGACTTCAATACGTTCAATTCAACATATAAGTCATTATATTAGAAAATTCCATTTAAAAACCTATAGAAGTTAAAATGGTTTAAATATAGATATAAATGGTAACTATGAAGGTTTTCAATATGTTAATCCTGTAATTTAAAAATATTATTTGGGCAATATTCTTAATCTCTTAAATATTCATTAAATGGATTTTACAGGAAGAAGGTAATAAAATCATTTTTGAGCAGCGATTTCATAGTTGTGAATGAAAATATGGTGCATTATAAAGTGCAAGTGACTCCAGCATCTTCAGAATGTGAACAGGTTCTTGTCCCCCATTGTCGAATTTTACATTCTTCAATAGATGATTCTCTCCCAAAACAATACACTTCATTCAGCCATATTGGACCAGTACCTGCAATAATGAGGCGCAACTGCATTAGTAAATTTAGAGTTTAGTGTTTCTGTTCGTGTGGGGCAAAGCCATTAATTCCTTCACTAATTAAACAACAAAAGTGTTTATTATTTTCTGTATGCAAGTTCTGTGCTCTCTAGTAGGAATCAAACATTAATCTCCTGCTTCAGAACACTTTATACTGTTAACCTGTAAACTACTAAAATGCAAAGTACCTACACAGTTCTATGAAAGTAGAGATTAAGAATTTTTTAAAGGATTTGACAAATTAGTTTTATTATTAATCTAAAAATAAGAAAGTTTCAGCCTTAATAATCATGGGTGTATGTAATAACCTGATGATCCAAGTGTATATGTATGTCAAAAGATCTTGGGGGTATATTTGTATGTAAGATAAACTGGAAAAAGGAAAACTTAATCGAAGCATCTTCCTCCTTTTCTTATCTTCCCATGTATTTCAACTTATGTGTGCCTGGTCTATCAAATACATTATCTATTTTTAATTAAAGTAGAACTAATCTAATCAGCCAAGGGCCTACAAACCATCCTGTAAGGAAACCATGGATTAAGAATGTTACTAATTGCAAGCACAAACAAACAGCAAGAGAATGACAGAGCAAAGATTTTCATGAGCTGATCAATTATGAGAGTGGTAATAGTAAGTTGGAGAGCCCAAGTATTTTGTGAGGTGTTTATAACAGTATTGAGCTTTTTTGCCTTGAACTTTTAAGGCAGAAGAAGGAAAAGAGTAAAGGAATATGATCTCAAAATCAGAAACCTTGCCAGGGACACTTTTTAGTTCCCAAATTAATCTTACTAGGCATGGCATGTTCCCTTTTGTGTTTGTGATTGTATGTGTGAGCATATTTTTATGTGTATATGTGTTTGTATATCTGTGTTTCCTTTTAAGTATATAAAGTCTATAAAAACTTTTTGAAAGCCTCAAAGGGCTACTTAAAAATACATGCAAATACAAACAATTGCGCAAATAGTAAGACTATTCCCATGTTAATACAGGAGGAAGCCAAAGTACTGAGACATTTGTAAATTGTATCTATTATATTTATTGTCATTTATAAATTGTATAAACAAACAGAAATTAAACTTTTGATGAAAGCCATGGCTCTGTCATAATTTGGAGAGTGTGAGAGTGGCTCCATGAATTCTGAACCTGGGCTACCGTGATGCTTTCGCATTATATTTTGTAGGTCTAGTCAGTGAATTTAGATTTCAGCAGTGCAGAATTTGTACAATCCAGGAAAAGGAAATTGAGAGTGGGAATTCTCCAAATGTCTACAGCACCAGCAAGGTCATCCCAACATGAACAGCAAAGGAAAAACATTATTTAGTTGATTAATGTGCTGACATGTAAGCACATGTTTTTAGAAACTGTGGTAAGGGAATTCATGAATGTTAGAATACCAAGGTTGTGGTCATAATAATGAAAATTTAAGTCCACTCTTTTAAGAATTTTATGTGGCAGGAAACACTTACACATTTGATGTATTATTCCATGGAATCCTCAAATAAATTTCAAAAACTGAATGCCATTATTGTGTCATTTTACTGTTTAGGAAACTGAAAATCAGCGAGGATAAAGAACTATGTGTGCTCAAAGTCACATAGCATTCCCACCTCGTGTCTACCCTGAGCCACTGCCTTTAATCAATGACTTACTGCAACCTCCTTCATTGTCAGACTTTCTTATTTAGCAAATCTGCTTTGAGTGCCTACATGAGTGAACAAGACCAAAGTCCACACTCTTGTGGACTGACTTCCTGGGAGGGCTTATCTTCTAGGTAGATGAAGCAACTGAGATCACATATGCAATCATGCCAGAGCAAATACCGTATCTAGAGCCTCTGATTCCTATTCCGGTTATTTTTCCTCTGAGGACACATGGATGTGACAAATGTATTGTGGAATTTGGTATCTCTGTCTTTTGCTATGTGGAAAAGTTTCAGACGCTGTGAAATTTTTTTAAGCGCTTGTGTATAAGGTAATATGCTAGGTCTTTTCACATACATTTCTAAATTTACTTTTTATAATAACCTTGTTAAATAATGGTAATTATCTCCATTTCATAGATACATAAACTGAGACTCAGAAAGAGTGTATGACTTTCTCAAAATTACAAAGAATAGATCTAGGCAACAGAACATCATGACACTTAAAGCTTAGTGATATGTATTGGTTACACAGATGTCTAGAGAGAATTATAGAAGTAATTTCCAAAGATCTGTTGTTTTATTTTTACATTAATATATTCAAGACTATTGAGCCCAGGGGAAAAATTTATTTAATACATATTTTCCATCTCATTCCAAATTGTTTTCTGCATTAAAAAATTAATGCAGAGA
>NW_012103454.1:2101624-2102983 GCF_000951045.1 Mandrillus leucophaeus
CTGTGGGAATCAAAGTAGAGATGAATGGGTAAATAGTGCATATAGTTTGGATTCTAGTTTTGTGCTTATAGAGAAACCACTTATTTTTCCTCAATTTTATGATATGCAGAATACAGGGGTAAGGGTAACATAGCTTTAAGACTTTGTCTACCTTTAATATTTCATGATTCTAAGATTCTGAAGAAGCAAGCTCTTTGGAAATGAAGTTCTTAAGTATAAAGGACTTGGAAGGATGTTCCATCTGGCAGAGAAAGCATGGTATGAAAGCCAGGTTAAGGCATGAATCTTGACCCTTCTTCCCACCCCCATGCACCCACAACCAACATAATGACTATGTAAATGTGTACAAGTTTGGTGACCTCTCCTAGCCCTACTTATTTTCTCTATGGAAAAAAAAAAGCTATTTTTCTATGATTACCCAGCTCTATGGACCGGCCCTATATTACTTTCCATAATATTTGACATTCAAACATTTACATTTTAAAACATTCAACGCACAAAGAGCAGTATGTAAAAATTTGACTTGTGACCCTTTGATATATTTATTTATCTTTGAGATTAGTTTTACTCCCATTCATTAAAGGATAGTTCAGTGGTATAGAGTTGTATTTTTTGATTGCCTTCTGTTTACGCTTATGTTTTTTTGTTTTTTTTTGAAAATTTCACATAGAAAATTGATTATGGTATATGAAAGTGGTAATAAAAAAGCAAAGAAAAGTTAGCTAAGAATAACTTCTAAATGGCATTTATGTTTAGATGTTACTTTTGTTTCTGTTTTCAGGTTTGGAATTTCAGCACTCTAATCTCAGGAGAGGATGCAATAGTTACTCCAGATCTTACTTCCTTCACCAGCATCCACACAGGCTCAGATATACCTGGAGCAAATTCTTGGAGGTACCACTGTTGCCTGATAAAGCTCATCCAAGTTTGCTGCAGGGAGACCACAGGCACAAGAGCTTGGAAAGCCTGGATACAGGGCCAAAAGTACTCACTCTCCTTTCGCTGCCCTGTGCATTGATGAACAGTAGATGCCCCTCAGTGCTTACTTAATTAAACTTGTTTTGGCTGGTCAGAAAAAAGGTGCAACCAAATGAAAGAACCTATTTAAAGGAGCATGCTTGAAACTTTATTACTGTAAGTCATTTTACTGGCAACTGCAAAACTAATTGTTCTTAACACTAACAAGGATTCTATCTGCGAAGCCAGGTTTGCTATTTAAAACTAGAAAAAAAATATGTGGAGACTGTCCAAAAATTATATTGTTTCTGCAATGAGGGATTATATAAAGAGGATTCATTTAAGTTGTTTTCTGGCTGGGCACGGTGGCTCATGCCTGTAATCCCAGCACTCTGGGAGGCC
>NW_012103454.1:2103033-2108132 GCF_000951045.1 Mandrillus leucophaeus
GATTGCCTTCTGTTTACGCTTATGTTTTTTTGTTTTTTTTTTGAAAATTTCACATAGAAAATTGATTATGGTATATGAAAGTGGTAATAAAAAAGCAAAGAAAAGTTAGCTAAGAATAACTTCTAAATGGCATTTATGTTTAGATGTTACTTTTGTTTCTGTTTTCAGGTTTGGAATTTCAGCACTCTAAACTCAGGAGAGGATGCAATAGTTACTCCAGATCTTACTTCCTTCACCAGCATCCACACAGGCTCAGATATACCTGGAGCAAATTCTTGGAGGTACCACTGTTGCCTGATAAAGCTCATCCAAGTTTGCTGCAGGGAGACCACAGGCACAAGAGCTTGGAAAGCCTGGATACAGGGCCAAAAGTACTCACTCTCCTTTCGCTGCCCTGTGCATTGATGAACAGTAGATGCCCCTCAGTGCTTACTTAATTAAACTTGTTTTGGCTGGTCAGAAAAAAGGTGCAACCAAATGAAAGAACCTATTTAAAGGAGCATGCTTGAAACTTTATTACTGTAAGTCATTTTACTGGCAACTGCAAAACTAATTGTTCTTAACACTAACAAGGATTCTATCTGCGAAGCCAGGTTTGCTATTTAAAACTAGAAAAAAAATATGTGGAGACTGTCCAAAAATTATATTGTTTCTGCAATGAGGGATTATATAAAGAGGATTCATTTAAGTTGTTTTCTGGCTGGGCACGGTGGCTCATGCCTGTAATCCCAGCACTCTGGGAGGCCGAGGTGGGCAGATCTCGTGAGGTCAGGAATTCGAGACCAGCCTGATCACCATGGAGAAACCCCGTCTCTACTAAATACACAAAAAATTAGCTGGGTGTGGTGGAGCATGCCTGTAATCCCAGCTCCTTGGGAGGCTGAGGTAGGAGAATCGCTTGAACCTGGGAGGCAGAGGTTGCAGTGAGCAGAAATTGCGCCACTGCACTCCGGCCTGGGCAAAAGGAGCAAAACTCCATCTCAATAAATAAATAAATAAATAAAACTTGTTTTCCTTTTTGTTTCAATTTTGGTAATTACGTACAATATGATATGAACCTGATTCTTCTCACTTTCCTAAGAGAATGATAAATAATTAAAACATTAATGCATGTTTCTCTTTCACTTCTTTACTCATCCACTCATTTTTCTAAGTCTCTTGTCTCTGCTCTGCATTCAAAATTGCTTTTTTCTTTTTCTCTTACAGTGAAACTGTAAATTTAAGGTGGAGTGAAAAAATGAGGAATGTTTTAAACAGCTTTCCATAAAAACCTCGTTAGCCATGTCAAATCCCCAATCAGTTAATAATGTAAGCCTGTCTCTTGAAATACAATGTCCAGAGAAGTAGATCATAAAACTTACTTTTCAAATCATTTTCTTCAGAGCAAATAATATTGGTTCTATTTTTTTCTCTCAGCTCATTTTGCTTTATTATTTTAAAATTCGCATAATTATTCTTTAGTTGTTTGGTACTGAACTTCAGGCAGGGAGTGGAAACAAGAGCTAAGTCAAACCAGGTGCAGTGGCTCACACCTGTCATTCCAGTACTTTGGGAGGCTGAGGCAGAAGGATTGCTTGAGGCTAGGAGTTTTAAATGAACCTGAGCAACATAGCAAGGCCCTATCTCGATAAGAAATTAAGATTAAAAAAAAAAATTAGCCAGGTATGTGGTGCATGCCTGTGGTCCCAAGAAACTCTGGAGGTGAAGGTGGGAGGATCATGTGAGTGTGCAGGAGTTTGAGGCTGCATTAAGCTGTGATTGTACCATTGTACTCCAGTCTAGGTGACAGAGTAAGACCCTGTCTATAAAACAAACAAACAAGCAAAATCTAAGTCATATTAGTGGGATATCTACTTTGAGTTATCCTTGGAATATCACTGATGTCAATATACAATGTAATAGTGATCTGACTCTTTCAAAGATAATAGTAAATAAATGTGTGATTATACAGTTTGTATTGCTGCTAGGAGCGATCTCCTTCAGTATTGCGCAACACAACATTGTGAGTCAGATTTTGTAGTGGTGCTTTCCATATGCTAGTTAACTTAGACTTCAAGACAAATCCACCAGATCGGTGTTATTCTCACTTTATTGGAAAGGAAATTGAAATTCTGAAACACAGTAACCACAGCTAAAGTTTAAACTTGCAATGTTTTAAGTTAGAAAACTCCTAATCTTTCCAGTTTGCTTCACTAGATACTGAAAAATGTAAAAGGATTGTTTGATGATAATAAAACTCTGGGACAATGTACAGAATCACCAACTACCATAAACAAACAGCCTCCTGAAAATTTAGACAAAATTATGTCAAGAAAACTTGAGAGACTTATCTTCACATAGCCAAGTAAATAATTTCACATGAGACTAAACTCTGTCATTGTATTCTTATTTAAACTTAAAAAAAAAAATTCTCTTCTTAGTATCTCAATATACCTATTGTCTTCCTTTCTTACCAGTTCTTTAGATCAGAAATCCCTATCTTATGGAGATATAAGTAGGAATGAATAAAAGCTTTGAGGAAAATACTATTTTACTCGTGAGACTAAGCCTTAAAGTTAATGCAATTTTAGGGCAATAGTCTTCCAACTATGTGTTTCTCACCTATGTTTGTAACTACGGTGGAAAAATAATCTTTGAAGTCCACGGCAAAGCTTCATGCTCAGAGAAAAAATAAAGCTACAGATGATGTCTTGTTCACTTCCATACCACAGGTTGTATTTTGCCAGCACCTACTAGTTTTCCTTGAATTAAAGTACGTATACTACCACTGTTGCTCTCCATTTGATTTCGTGCTCTCCACGAAAAAGGCTCACCTCAACCGCTGTACTACTGGGCTAGTTTCTTAAAGCAAGGGTCCCCAGCCCACAGACCATGGACCAGTAGTGGTCCATGGCCTGTTAGAAACAGGGCTGCACAGCAGGAAGTGAGCAGCAGGCGAGCGAACAAAGCTTCATCTGTATTTACAGCCGCCCCCTATCACTCACATTACTGCCTGAGTGCCGCCTCCTGTCAGATGAGTGGCAGCATTAGCTTCTCATAGGAACACAAACCGTATTGTCAATTACACACGTGAGGGATGTAGGTTGCATGCTCCTTATGAGAATCTAATGTCTGATGATCTGAGGTGGGGCTGCAGCCCTGATGCTAGAGCTGGGGAGTGGCTGCAAATGAAGATTAACATTAGCAGAGAAGTGTGATGGCACAGAGGCAATAATAAATCAATTGCTTGCAGACTCATATCAAAACCCTGTCAGTGAGTGGCAAGTGACAAGCTGCATCTGAGGGCAGGGTTTAGAGTGGAAAGTGAGTTGATGTACTTCAGTTGTACAGCTGCATTTGGTGCCTTTAAAAGTATGTTTGAGACAACTTCAAATCTCCATACCTTCTGGATTAAAGTTTTAAAGCAGAATATCCTGAAACTGCCACAAAAGCACTGAAAACGCTGCTTCCATTTCCAACATCTTATCTCAGTGAAGCAGGGTTTTCTGCAGTGACAGCGACCAAAATGAGATTATGGAGTAGACTGAACATAAGCAACACACTTCGGTGTCACTGTCTCCCATAAGTCCCAGATGGGACCGTCTAGTTACAGGAAAGCAAGCTCAGAGCTCCCACTGATTCCACATAGTGAGTGGTATAATCTACATCATAATGACTTGTATAATCATTTCATTATATATTACAGTATAATAATCACAGAAATAATGTGCACAATAAATGTCATGTGCTTGAATCATCCCCAAACTTTCTCCCATCCCTGGTCCAGAGAAAAATTGTCTTCCATAAATCTGGTCCATGGTGCCAAAAAGGTTGGGAACCACCGTCTTAAAGAAACAATGCTAAAGGCAGAGTTGTCAAATCCTGCATAATGTAAGCAACAAAATAATTCATCCAGACTAGTGGTATTTTAGGGTACTTTTCTTTTTTTATACTGAGCTTGTCTGCATTTATTATATTATCTAAATAACTGGCAATTTTTATACTTCATTTGTCAACAAAAGCACATCTTGAGAATCCAAAACATCCACATGCTTTTATTTCTAAAGCTGAAGAATCTTCAGTCATTTACCAGGTGACTAAGAACATGAATAATAATCGTTATGTCCTCTGTTAGAACTCTGGGTGTCCCCTTCATAGATGGTAATAGTCACTTGAAATGTTTTATGTGATTATGTATTTAAAATAAATGGTCTTTCATTCTGTGAATGTTAGTTATCATAGAAATGGATTCTGTTCCCACAAAACAATTTGGAAATGTGGGCTGGGTGTGGTGGCTCACAACTGTAATCCCAGCACTTTGGGAAGCCAAGGTGGGTAGATAGTTTGAGCCAAGGAGTTTGAGACCAGCCTGGGCAACATGATGAAACCCCATAGCCACCAAAAATATAAAAACTAGCCAGGCACGGTGGTGCATGCTGGCAGTCACAGCTTCTCAGGGGCCTGAGGAGGGAGAATCACTTGAACCCAGGAGGCAGAGGTTGCAGTGGGCCGAGACTGCGCCCTGCACTCCAGCCTAGGTGATAGAGGGAGACCTGTCTCCAAAACCAAAAAAACAAAAACAAAAACAAAACAAAAGACCAATGTGGAAACTCAAATTAGGAGCTCAGTCTTGTTAAATAACTGAGGGCATCATTCAATTCTCTAGGGATGAAGAGTTGAGGATTTTTTTTCTTTTTCCTCTTCTCTAAAACAACAAAAAAGAAAAACAAAACAAAAGCAAATATCTAGCTGTTGACCTTGAAAATATCTTACTGTTTTACTTTAGGAGATAAATTTTATAGGTGCAAGAATGATTTCAAACCCACACTTTTTAACCTGGGAAAAATGTTCTAAATATGGGACAGGGACGGAAAATTTGGAAACTCCAGAGATCTATTTGAAGCTGTTTATTTCCTTTGTTTCTTCTATGTAAACCTTTAGGGTGCAAGTTACAAACTGGGGCCAGGGGCTGAACCTGGCTACAGAAGTTCTGCACATTACCACTCTGTTTTCTGACATCTCCTCTCTTCATAAAATATAAATTATCCTTCTGGGATCTGAAGACTCTAGAACCTGAGCCTTCTGCTTAAATCCATCTCTTAAACCTAATATGATAATAA
>NW_012103454.1:2108747-2113243 GCF_000951045.1 Mandrillus leucophaeus
TTCAGCCTCCCAAAGTGCTGGGACTATAAGTGTGAGCCACTGTACCCAGCTTAGACTATGTTCCTGTCACTACTTTGTTCTGTGTCATTAGAAAATGCCTGCATTTCATTTTTTTTAAAACAAAACTTTCTGACCAAGCATCGGTGGCTCACGCCTGTAATCTCGCACTGTAGGTGGCCGAGGCACGCAGATTACGAGGTCAGGAGATCGAGACCATCCTGGCGAACGTGGTGAAACCCCGTCTCTACTAAAAATACAAAAAATGAGCCGGGCGTGGTGGCGGGCACCTGTAGTCCCAGCTACTAGGGACGCTGAGGGAGGAGAATCGCTTGAACCCGGGAGGCAGAGGTTGCAGTGAGCCGAGATCCCGCCACTGCATTGCAGCCTGGGCGACAGAATGAGACTGATCTCAAACAGCAGCAACAACAACGACAACAAACCCCACAAGATTTTCTTTCAATTACCTTGTCCAAAATGAGCTGCCTTGTGCACGGCTTGAACACCCGGGTATCCCAAACTCCTACAGACGACCTGTCCAACACGCACTTCCCAGCGATCGTCACAAATTGTACCCCACTGGCCGCTGTGGAGTATCTCCACTCTCCCCTCGTGAGGGCCACTCCCACCGACCAGTCGAACTTTCTTAAATGAGGCTGTTAAAAAAAAAAAAATTCAGACAAGCAAGGACTAATTATGTACACACTGCTTTATAGCACCTTTTTACAACACACAGAAAAACATTTTAGCACATTTTTCCAGTAAGTTAAACTATTGCAATAAATATTAAACTTTCTAGCACCACCTATTGGTAAAGAGTTTAACTGCAAATATTCCAGTTTTAACAGCGGAAGAGCAAAATCCAATCCGTCTTACATGTAAGTTACATACATATGAGGACACTTCAAAGATTATATTCCAACGACTTTCAATTTTAACAGATACAAGTTTACTGTCATATAGATCTTTCATACCATTGAAAAATTATAACTAAATGGTTCATTATTTTCTTGACATGAAAACATACAAACTTATGAACATATAATGCAGAGATTTTCAATGGTATAGGAGGTCGGGGAGCAGATATTTTAGAATATCACAAACACAAAAATAGGTGACCAAACTTCATATCTTTTACCAAGGGAAACAAGGGAACTATAGTGACAACATTCATTTAGAAATAGCAAAGACTTTCCTTGTAGTGAGGCTCCTGGATTCTGTACCAAAGTTTTTGTGTTTTTCTTTTACAGAAAAAAATATTAACGAGATGAAAAATCAGACAATTTTGTGTATTTTGAGAAATGATTCAAATAGTAAAAACAAAGAAATAAACTTTGTTTACAATTATGAAAGTAATTTTGTTCTATAGCGTTTAATCAAAATGACCATGTGTACAATAAACTTTTGTAAACTCTTGATCCTCCTACAGAAAGATTTATACAAATATGAAATGGCCCTTTTCTATTTCTAAAAACCAATATATATGCACTTGGACCTAGGGACAGATTAAATAAAATAGTACAACAAATATTACAAGAGCAATTCACTTGGTGTATGAAAATTCTTTTAAACAGCCTGTATTATTCTGCTAAGTATTTGTTTAGAAAATTATTTGGTTAAAGAACAGAATGAAAGGCAGAGACAAAAAATGTTTTTTAAAATTTAGTTAATGCCAGATAAAAATAACAATATTTTCTAATAATCATAAAACAAATTAATGTAAGTCTATTTAAACAAAACATATCTTTTCAAATATAAGTTTGAGGAATGTTATATTATAAAAAAGCAAGATGTAATGTTTACAACAAAAATATCTCTCTAATATGAAAACAGAGTTTTAGGGTATGGCTTTTTGGAGCTTAATAAATTGAAGAAATATTCAGTAACTTTTTTTTCTCCAATTTGAATTCATTTTGTTAGAATGGTAATCTAATAACATTAAAAGTTATTGGATTATCATTCCAACAAATGTTTTTAACTTATGCTTATTACTGTGTTAACAGTAATTTAATAACATTTAAAATTATTAGATTACTGACAATTTCCTGTAATGAAACTAAGTGACCTGAGCCATGCAGAAACATAAAAGGTGGCATGTTACTATATATGTAATTATATTTATTCTCTTGATTCTTCCAAAATATAATTCAGTGCTAAATACGGAATTAGTGTAAGCATGCCTGAGTGGATAAGCCCTTCTTCACTTAATAAGCATAAGTTACAAACATTTTTAAAAATGAAAATAATTTGTTTTTATGGTATCTCAGCTTTCATTTACTAGTAAAATTCCTGAGTGGCCCGATCATTTCCTGTAATTGCCTAAAGAAAATGAGAAAGAAAAATCCAAGAATGGATTGTGAGAAGTCTTTACATATTAGAGTCATGTTTTATTAACGAGTGTGATATCCAAATGTTTATTTTTATACAAGTCAAATACATCTAAACATAATATATTTATCAGGCATGCATGCCATGAAATTTCAGGCATATTCGAACATTTGATTATATAAGCATCATTGTCCTGTTGTCCAAACAAGTGTATGTAAGCATTCTCACTGCCCATTGTTTACCTCTTATTCCTTCCAAAATGTCATGAATGAGCCGTGCTTGTCCCGGAGCAGTGGTTCTCAAACAATAATATGTAGCAGAACAAGCTCCCAATAGCTAATGCTGTTGGTCCAGGGACCACACTTTGAGAACCACTAACCTAGATGATTGCAGTATATATTTAGACGAGGAGACATATTATATCAGAAACAGATGGTGCTGCTGATACAATCCTTTGATCTCATTTACTGCAAAGAGAATGGCTGACTGTAAATTTCTACCAAATTCCCTATGCTCAAAGGATCCTGAGGGGGGGTAGGTACGTGTATTCAAATTCTTCAGGGCTAAATATGTTTGGGTATGCCGATCCATATCTGTCACCTGAAATATTGTTCAATGATAAATCAACTATTAATAGGTGACCACACATTGCTGATCCTTGACCATCTCTGAAGTAATACAGAGGAAGAGTGTCTGAATATGTCAGTAGACTCCTTTGAGAGTTGGCTTCACCTGCCATTCAACTGCTCTGTTTTGGTGATGTAGAAAAGTTTGTTTTGTCATGAACCTTGATCATAGCATTTTCTCTGTAAGACTGAAGGATCGAAACTTCTCTGAAACTAGCTAACTCATTGTCATAGATATGTAAAACATGTCTATGGTTTCTTTGGCATCAAGCTAATCTATTTAGTCAGATAGGGCTTTTTTTTTCCATTTGGGTATTTTTTTCTTGTGTATAAAGATTTCAGAAGACACACGTGTGTGTGTGTGTGTGTTTGTGTGTGTGTGTGTGTGTGTTTCTGGATAGCTGTTTCCTCTTAACTTTATTTGTGTAGACATTTTCTAGATCCAAATCAAATAAACACAGATAAGCATTGACTATGTGCCTAAACAACGAATCCCTGTATTATTACTTCTTAATTGGTGAAAAAACAGAAACAGAAACTAAAGTAACTTACATCAAAACCAAAATAATACTGTATTTTAAGGATCACTGGATGTTTCATAGAACCCAAGGATAAGATTATAGTTAGGAATCTGGAATAGCCGACCCAAGACCCGAATCCGCTTAGGAGGCTCCAACTTGTACCCAGGCTTCTTTCTGTAGGTTGCTTACTTCTTCTTTTTGTTGTGGCAAGCTAGATATCTTTGCTCTCCTGTTCACTTGATAGAACAGGTCTGTTAACAGCTCCTAAGT
Organism: Mandrillus leucophaeus; assembly: GCF_000951045.1. Lineage (NCBI taxonomy): Eukaryota > Metazoa > Chordata > Mammalia > Primates > Cercopithecidae > Mandrillus > Mandrillus leucophaeus. The sequence continues at coordinate 2,112,490 of NW_012103454.1, forward strand.
TTATGTTTTACAGTTTCTTTCTCGATGACAGTTACTGTCTCTTTCTCAGTGGCAGACTGACAGTTCTAACACTCACCTAACTTGATATTTTACAGCCTATTTCTTAGTGATAGATTCCAAAATATCCAGGGAAGTTCTTCAATGGCCTAGTTTGGGCCAAATGCCCATCAGTGGACTGGACAAACAGGCAGTGTCACTTGCATGAACATGGCATTCCCAGAGTGAGAATGGGGAGGCATTTCCATGTTGAAACAGTTTTGAGCAGACAAAATATATTAAGTCCATTCCATAAAAGATATTTTAATAATCTTGCTGCTTTTATGCAAATATTTGCTGTTTCTTTATAGAACAAGTTTGGGAATCCCTGATAGAATTACAAACATAGTAGACTAGAATGATAGAGGACTTCATGAGAATACTCTTGCCAAGTGACTTGTGGAATAAATAAGGTCATGATTAATCTCTGTTCACCTTTCCAATCTAACCCTTGAGAAATTCTCCTTACCTGCATTGCTTTGTCTTTTTACTTTAGTTATATAACTACTCACATTTTTCAAGTAAGTCTCATTCTCCTTTATTCCTGGGGCTTTGGTTCCTCTCTGGAATGTTCCTTCTTCCCTTCCCACTTCCCCTCTCATTTCTACACTCTCAATCTCCAAATTTGGATTGGTTACTTTATAGCACTATTACAGATGCTGTACCAAACCACAGGAAACTTGTTTGTTTTCCCCATTAGACTGAAAGAAACCCCTTA
>NW_012103454.1:2116198-2118355 GCF_000951045.1 Mandrillus leucophaeus
ATCTTGAGAATCCAAAACATCCACATGCTTTTATTTCTAAAGCTGAAGAATCTTCAGTCATTTACCAGGTGACTAAGAACATGGATAATAATCGTTATGTCCTCTGTTAGAACTCTGGGTGTCCCCTTCATAGATGGTAATAGTCACTTGAAATGTTTTATGTGATTATGTATTTAAAATAAATGGTCTTTCATTCTGTGCATGTTAGTTATCATAGAATTGGATTCTGTTCCCACAAAACAATTTGGAAACGTGGGCTGGGTGTGGTGGCTCACAACTGTAATCCCAGCACTTTGGGAGGCCAAGGTGGGTAGATAGTTTGAGCCAAGGAGTTTGAGATCAGCCTGGGCAACATGATGAAACCCCATAGCCACCAAAAATATAAAAACTAGCCAGGCACGGTGGTGCATGCCGGCAGTCACAGCTTCTCAGGGGCCTGAGGAGGGAGAATCACTTGAACCCAGGAGGCAGAGGTTGCAGTGAGCCGAGACTGCGCCCTGCACTCCAGCCTAGGTGATAGAGGGAGACCTGTCTCCAAAACCAAAAAAAACAAAAACAAAAACAAAACAAAAGACCAATGTGGAAACTCAAATTAGGAGCTCAGTCTTGTTAAATAACTGAGGGCATCATTCAATTCTCTAGGGATGAAGAGTTGAGGATTTTTTTTTCTTTTTCCTCTTCTCTAAAACAACAAAAAAGAAAAACAAAACAAAAGCAAATATCTAGCTGTTGACCTTGAAAATATCTTACTGTTTTACTTTTGGAGATAAATTTTATAGGTGCAAGAATGATTTCAAACCCACACTTTTCAACCTGGGAAAAATGTTCTAAATAGGGGACAGGGACGGAAAATTTGGAAACTCCAGAGATCTATTTGAAGCTGTTTATTTCCTTTGTTTCTTCTATGTAAACCTTTAGGGTGCAAGTTAAAAACTGGGGCCAGGGGCTGAACCTGGCTACAGAAGTTCTGCACATTACCACTCTGTTTTCTGACATCTCCTCTCTTCATAAAATTAAATTATCCTTCTGGGATCTGAAGACTCTAGAACCTTAAATCCATCTCTTAAACCTAATACGATAATAATAATATATATTTTTTGAGACAGAATATCACTCTGTCACCCATGGTGGAGTACAGCTTGGCTCACTGCAACCTCCACCTCCTGGGTTCAAGCGATTCTCCTGCCTCAGCCTCCCGAGTAGCTGGGATTACAGGCGTGCACCACCATGCCTGGCTAATTTTTGTATTTTCAGTAGAGATGGGGTTTCACTATGTTGGCCAGGCTGGTCTGAAATTCCTGACCTCAAGTGATCCACCCACCTCAGCACCCCAAAGTGCTAGGATAACAGGTATGAGCCACCATGCCCGGCCTAATACGAAAATCATTTTAGGTAAAATAGTAAAGGATGTAATTGTGACCTATTATTATTACGATGCAGGTATTTAACACAATGCCTGGCACATAGTCATTACTCAATAAATCATAGTATATTAGCACTTGGTAATATATTCTAGGCATTTGAGAAGTTCATCTTACCTTTTCTAGTTTTCCGTAAAAATTTGCTTTTCAGAGACAGGCCTTGCTCTGTCACCCAGGCTGCAGTGCAGCAGCATGACCATAGCTCATGTAACCTGGAACTCCTGAGCCCAAGCGACCCTCCCACCTCAGCCTCTGTTAGGACTGCATGTGCATGCTATCATGCCTGGCTTTTTTTTATTTTTTATTTTTTTTAATTGGTGGAGATAGGATCTTACTATGCTGTCCACGCTGGTCTTGAACTCATTTATTCTAGTGATCTTTCCGCTTCAGCCTCCCAAAGTGCTGGGACTATAAGTGTGAGCCACTGTACCCAGCTTAGACTATGTTCCTGTCACTACTTTGTTCTGTGTCATTAGAAAATGCCTGCATTTCATTTTTTTTAAAACAAAACTTTCTGACCAAGCATCGGTGGCTCACGCCTGTAATCTCGCACTGTAGGTGGCCGAGGCACGCAGATTACGAGGTCAGGAGATCGAGACCATCCTGGCGAACGTGGTGAAACCCCGTCTCTACTAAAAATACAAAAAATGAGCCGGGCGTGGTGGCGGGCACCTGTAGTCCCAGCTACTAGGGACGCTGAGGGAGGAGAATCGCTTGAACCCGGGAGGCAGAGGTT
>NW_012103454.1:2121845-2133369 GCF_000951045.1 Mandrillus leucophaeus
GAACATTTGATTATATAAGCATCATTGTCCTGTTGTCCAAACAAGTGTATGTAAGCATTCTCACTGCCCATTGTTTACCTCTTATTCCTTCCAAAATGTCATGAATGAGCCGTGCTTGTCCCGGAGCAGTGGTTCTCAAACAATAATATGTAGCAGAACAAGCTCCCAATAGCTAATGCTGTTGGTCCAGGGACCACACTTTGAGAACCACTAACCTAGATGATTGCAGTATATATTTAGACGAGGAGACATATTATATCAGAAACAGATGGTGCTGCTGATACAATCCTTTGATCTCATTTACTGCAAAGAGAATGGCTGACTGTAAATTTCTACCAAATTCCCTATGCTCAAAGGATCCTGAGGGGGGGTAGGTACGTGTATTCAAATTCTTCAGGGCTAAATATGTTTGGGTATGCCGATCCATATCTGTCACCTGAAATATTGTTCAATGATAAATCAACTATTAATAGGTGACCACACATTGCTGATCCTTGACCATCTCTGAAGTAATACAGAGGAAGAGTGTCTGAATATGTCAGTAGACTCCTTTGAGAGTTGGCTTCACCTGCCATTCAACTGCTCTGTTTTGGTGATGTAGAAAAGTTTGTTTTGTCATGAACCTTGATCATAGCATTTTCTCTGTAAGACTGAAGGATCGAAACTTCTCTGAAACTAGCTAACTCATTGTCATAGATATGTAAAACATGTCTATGGTTTCTTTGGCATCAAGCTAATCTATTTAGTCAGATAGGGCTTTTTTTTTCCATTTGGGTATTTTTTTCTTGTGTATAAAGATTTCAGAAGACACACGTGTGTGTGTGTGTGTGTTTGTGTGTGTGTGTGTGTGTGTTTCTGGATAGCTGTTTCCTCTTAACTTTATTTGTGTAGACATTTTCTAGATCCAAATCAAATAAACACAGATAAGCATTGACTATGTGCCTAAACAACGAATCCCTGTATTATTACTTCTTAATTGGTGAAAAAACAGAAACAGAAACTAAAGTAACTTACATCAAAACCAAAATAATACTGTATTTTAAGGATCACTGGATGTTTCATAGAACCCAAGGATAAGATTATAGTTAGGAATCTGGAATAGCCGACCCAAGACCCGAATCCGCTTAGGAGGCTCCAACTTGTACCCAGGCTTCTTTCTGTAGGTTGCTTACTTCTTCTTTTTGTTGTGGCAAGCTAGATATCTTTGCTCTCCTGTTCACTTGATAGAACAGGTCTGTTAACAGCTCCTAAGTTTATGTTTTACAGTTTCTTTCTCGATGACAGTTACTGTCTCTTTCTCAGTGGCAGACTGACAGTTCTAACACTCACCTAACTTGATATTTTACAGCCTATTTCTTAGTGATAGATTCCAAAATATCCAGGGAAGTTCTTCAATGGCCTAGTTTGGGCCAAATGCCCATCAGTGGACTGGACAAACAGGCAGTGTCACTTGCATGAACATGGCATTCCCAGAGTGAGAATGGGGAGGCATTTCCATGTTGAAACAGTTTTGAGCAGACAAAATATATTAAGTCCATTCCATAAAAGATATTTTAATAATCTTGCTGCTTTTATGCAAATATTTGCTGTTTCTTTATAGAACAAGTTTGGGAATCCCTGATAGAATTACAAACATAGTAGACTAGAATGATAGAGGACTTCATGAGAATACTCTTGCCAAGTGACTTGTGGAATAAATAAGGTCATGATTAATCTCTGTTCACCTTTCCAATCTAACCCTTGAGAAATTCTCCTTACCTGCATTGCTTTGTCTTTTTACTTTAGTTATATAACTACTCACATTTTTCAAGTAAGTCTCATTCTCCTTTATTCCTGGGGCTTTGGTTCCTCTCTGGAATGTTCCTTCTTCCCTTCCCACTTCCCCTCTCATTTCTACACTCTCAATCTCCAAATTTGGATTGGTTACTTTATAGCACTATTACAGATGCTGTACCAAACCACAGGAAACTTGTTTGTTTTCCCCATTAGACTGAAAGAAACCCCTTACGGTCATCTTTTCAGCATCTGACAAAATGCAAGCTGTCACTTAGTAGTCACTTGATGAAGAGTTATGGCATGAATGAGTAAACGAATGAATGGTGAGCTTCTCTTGATACATGAATTGCATTACCCAGTGAGATTAAATTGGCAAATGCTTAAAATATCAAATCATAGAAGAAACAGAATTTAATATTTCGTAAGTCTTTAGAGGGAATAGAATATAGTTTCTATGTGTAGAAACAGAAAAATCATGAAGGAAAGACTGATTTAACTGGCATAAACATGAGTGTTTTTATGGAAAAAATGCATATGGCTGGCTACCAAGAGCCTCTGCAAATACAAGGGTTTGGTGGGAGGCTCTGATCAGAGAAGCCGGAGACATTAGAAAATCTGATTTTGTCAGCTCAGTGAGCGGATCTATCTCTTAGAGGCAGACTAATGTTAAACAGAATCTTGGGACTAAATGTCAATTCAATTTACAATGAAAAATGTAATTGCCTCAAAAACTGGAATATTTGAATCTGCTTGACAAGGCTATTTTCTCCCCTTGGGTAATCTGCATGGGAAGCCAAATCACAGGCAGTGAACTCTTAGTTTAATTAATTTATTAATTTACAATGAGACCTAGCAGTGAGATTTTGCTTCTGGGACTGGCCAGTGATCTTTGGTTACCACATTTTTCTTTATATATGTTAATACATTCAGTCAGGTTAAATGATGTGACATATCTCTGCTGATTCATTGAATGTTCATTCTATAGTTTAACTTTTTAAAGGCAATCTCACTATTCTTATGTCCCAGTTCTTTACATTTCTATGACAGTGAGATATCTAGTTTCAGAGAAGTTCCAATCCTTTCTTTAGGAAAGAACCGGGACATAAGAATAGTACATACATATATAGCAAATGCACAAAAACATGACTGGAAGGAAACAAACTCCAGGATGAAGGTTTACCCTGGAAAGGAAGACAGGTAGACATACTGGGACTTCAACTCTGTTCATAACATTATATTTCTCTTAAACATTTAAAAAAATTTTTCTTTAGAGACAAGGTGTCCCTGTGCCTCCCAGATTGAAGTCTGTGGTGCAATGACAGCTCACTGCAGCCTCAAACTCCTGGGCCCAAGTGATCCTCCTGCCTCAGCCTCCCAAGTAGCTGGGATTACAGGCGTATGCCACCATGCCCAACTAATTTAAACATTTTTTGTAGAGAAGGGGTCTTACTATGTTGCACAGACTAGTCTCAAACTCCTAAGCTCAAGTGATCCTCCTACCTTGGCCCCCCACGGTGATGCCATTACAGGTAGGAGCCCCTGCACCCAGCCGAAATTATATTTCTTAAAAAACAAATACTTGTAGTCAAGACGGTAAATGTGAACATTTCAAAGGTCCAAGTGGTGTACACATGACTATGTATTAGCTATTTATGATAAGTGTTATTTCTTTTCTTTATTTTTGAAATATATTTTATTTAAAGAAGAAAACAACACTTTCACAGCAATGTTGACAGAGCCATAGCAGAACCCTGAACAAATTATTTAAAGTGTTCCATATACAAGTCAACCCTTAAAAGTTAGAGAAAAGATACCACCAATCTATTAATCACTGTTGGAAAGACAACATTTAAACTTGAAAAGTCAGGGAATATGTAAGGTCTTCTTTGCATGTGTCAATTACCACTACTCATTGGAAAGAAATAACTGAAGTTAGAAATGACTTTTGAGGAGCATAACAGTTATTATCCTATTTTTTACTCATAGTCATGATTTCTTTTTTGTATCGTTTATTGGAATTAGGATTTAGGTTAAATCCTAACTTGTGGATTAGGTTATGAATCACAAAATAGAGTCTATTATGGATTAGGTTAAATTCCATAACAATGGAAGTTATGATATTTGAGATGCAAATGTAACACAGAAATTTAAAAAAAAATCTGGTTGCAGTTTGACCTGGAAGTTCTCACAACATGGCAAAATTCCTTTAAGAAAATAACTGATTCTTTATTTAAGACAATTACCTTACTGAGATACTTAGCAATGAAATGTACAACCCAAATATCAGATACCTGCAGAAACTGAGTTAAATTTCTTTAGAAAATTTCTCTAGAAAAATAACATAACAGATTGTGTTACTCCTAAAGTCAGAGAGACAAGTATTTTGGAGATCCTGGGACAGAGTCAAGAGGAGATATTTTCGTATTTTTTGAAGAGAGAGAATTCACCATGTAGCCTAGGCTGGTCTCCAACTCCTAAGCTCAAGCGATTTGCTTACTTTGGCCTCCCAAAGTACTGGGATTACAGACATAAACCACTGCACCTGGCCATAGGTGTAATTTTGCAGTTTACTTAATGGTTCTAAATCCTCAAGGGGAAGACATCAGAGTGACAGATTCCTTGTGGGGATTAAGTAAAGGAGGTATAGAAAGTGCTTTTCACAATGTCTGGTTCATTCTACATATTATAGGTATTAGTGATACTATTATTTCTTAGAAATTCAGATTTCTGGCCTAAAGATGGGAAATAGGTGATGGGAGGACAAAAGTATCTTATATTAAATAACAGTTTCTCAACTACTTTGTGCTTCAGAATCCCAAGGAGAACTTTTGGGAATCACATGTATCGAGGCCACAGCACAAACTCCCTGAAATCAGAGTACCTGTATGTCATATCCAGGCATCTTTATATGATAAAAGCCTCACGGTCATTCTGATGTTCACCATATCCTGAGCCCAACTTGTAGAACAATACTAGAATACATATGATCACTTAAAGAGCTACAAATCATTTGCATTATGGAATAATTAAACTCATACATCACTGCCAAATAAGCAATCAGCAAGACTATTTTTAAATACGATTGAACAAGTTAGTGAATTTGATCCACTTTTTAGTGCCCTGGACCCTGCATTCTGAGATTCTTAAAGGAAATCTTGCCTTATCCACCACTTGGTATTTATCTCTTCGGGTTAGGCAATGAGTATATCTTATCTCTACACGCAATAGCTTGTCAAAGGGAAAGCTCAGCGTCAAAAGTAGAGATGGAAAAAGTTATTTTGAAGGAAAAAATGTGGCATTCTTTCTCAGCCATGGCTAGATGTTAAGATAATGCCATACAGCAAGAGTTGACTTTACAACAAATGTAACATATCTAACGAGAAAGAGAAAGAGCCAGACTGAGTCCAAATGATTTACTTTGAACACCTGGATCCTGCCATGCCGGAAGCCATCTGTTGGAATTGTAATTCTTAATTATGTAAATCAATAGAGTCTATTTTGTGATTCAGGATGTTTCTCTTACTTTCTACTTAACAGTTCTTACAAATACTTCGATGGTGATTATTTGTCAAAGAATATTAGAAATGATTGCCCAGGTCATCCTGTTTGTCATTGATCCCATCACCATTGGTTATTGTCTATTTATACTGCATTATTCTGGTAATTTTTATTATTTCATGAGACATAATGTAAGAGAACATCACTAGAATGTAAATACACAATACTAGCCATAAAGAAAAGTAAAATTGTTCTCATAACTATAAAAACATCAGAGTGCATCAAATTTATTTATGGTGCGATCTAGGCCCTCTTTAAGAACAAAGTTACAGAAAGATAGACAAAGAAAACTGAATTCATTCTGAAACAGTTCCAGCCGTGTGCTGCAGAGATCCTGCCCACAGACACAGGATCAGTTCTTGATGCCTTCCTATTATGTACTGAATTGTGTCACTCCAATATTTGCATGTTGAAGTCCTAAACCCCAACGTGACTGTATTTAAAGAGAGAGGCTGTATGGAGGTAATTCAGGTTAAATTAGGTCACAAGGGCAGAATCCTAACTTGGTAGGACTGGTGCCCTATAGGAAGAGATAAAGACACTAGGAGCTCAGTGCTTACACAGAAACTGCCTCCCGAAGTCACAATGAGGAGGTGGCCATCTGCAAGCCAAAGAGAAGCCTCAGGGAAACCAATCCTGCCCCAGGCTTGATCATGGCCTTTTAATGTCCAGAACTGTGAGGAAATAAATGTCTATAATTTAAGCTATGTTATCTACGGTATTCTGTTCTGACAGCCCAAGCAGACTAATACGTTTTCTTTTTTCACTTACGTTGTGTGTTTTTATTTGCAAAGGAGAAATAGTATACTTCAGGGCATATAAACTTAAAAATACAAGCTTCTTCTTTAATTTATAGGTGGAGTTAAGCTGCCATACTTGCTATGTTGTGATTTGAACACATGGAAAATCCCTTTTCTGAAAATGACTTTGTCCCTAAAACACCTACTTAAAAGGCTTAGATTTTTATTTAAAAATGACACAAGTATTTACAAAGGGCCTATTAGATGTTTTAATACATTAATAATAATAATAATAGTTCATTAGCTTACGCTCTGTGATTGATAAAGTACATATCCTTTTGATGCAGAAATAGTATTTCTAGGTGCAGGTAATGTACTGGATAACAGGATTAAGTGAGAATGTAACAGGAAAGAGTTTGAGGTGGAAGATGTTTTATTATAGAACAGATAATCATTTTATAGGGGACAAATAAATTTTGTTGTAAATCATGAAGTTTTTGGGAAAATATTGTACACAGAAACTGAATATTTGTATGCAAAGAAGTTTACTTGTCTTTTGGGCTTTCTAGGAAATAAAAATGCAGAATTATACAAAACATCATTAGGAAATGGGTCATTTTGCTAAATAATTCACATTAAAATTCCTTTATATAGGTCCTTACAATACCTGAGGGTCAAATATTTTACTGTGGCATGGATTAAGCAGGATGTGAGTAAGAAGTAGAACACGAAAATAACTACAGCATCCAGGAAAGGATTACGAGTCTGTAGGCTAAGCCGTAATGGCGGGATTTCTTGGAGACTCCATGTGAAGCAAGCCAACCGAGTCGTTCTAAGAAATTTGGTCTTAAGATTCACCTCAGGTTGGGTGCCGTGGTTCACGTCTGTAACCCCGGCACTTTGGGAGGTCAAGACAGGTAGATCATTTGAGTTTAGCAGTTAGAAACCAGACTGGGCAAGACGGCAAAACCCTGTTCCCTACAAAAATTTAAAGAAAATAGCTGAGTGCGGTGATGTGTGCCTGTAGTTCCAGCTACTTGGGAGACTGAGGCGGGAGGATCATTTGAGCCCAGGAGGCGGAGATTGCAGCGAGCCAAGATCATGCCACTGCACTCCAGCCTGGGAAACAGAAAGAGACTATCCCCCAAAACCCCCTAAAATAGATTTACATTTTAAGGGCAGCACATTTCCAGAGACACTAGGCTGAGGGGGGCAAATAATAGGCTGTGAGCCTGTACAAGGAAAGTGCTTTAATTTGAGCAACATAAATAATCTTGTGTGAGTATCAGGCTAAATTTGTACTACACAATAGGAATCCTGGAGTCACGTCTTCAAAGGGCAGGAAAGCCACTTGGTACCCAGGTTATAGAGGAAAGGGAAGTGGTGTGTAGGGTCTCTGCTTCATCTGCATTCCTGCACATAATTGCATGAATTTCTACTTCTGTTGCTGTGAAAAACAGGGCTGATGTTTTTCCTTCGAATTGGTTCTGGTGAGAGTGAGGCTGTGAGAGTTAGTCGGGATAGGGACTAAGCAGGACAAGTGCTAACTGCTGGATCCATAATTGATTTAAATCCTATTTCAAACGACAAAACATACAGGCATATCCGGTTTCATCGGTCTTCACTTTATTGCACTTCGCAGATACTGCATGTTTTACAAATTGAAAGTTTGTGGCAATTCTGTGTCCTGCAAATCTGTCAGTCTCATTTTTCCAACAGCCTGTGCTCACTTTGTGTCTCTATGTCACATTTTGCAAATTCTCACAGTATTTCAAACATTTCCCTTTGTTTCAAATGCTTTTTTTTCTGCACCTAGATGATCACTATTTTTTATCCTTAAGTATATTAACATGGTGACAAATTGATTTATCTCTTTTCTTAAACTTTTACATTAGGTTCAGGCATACCTGTGCAGGTTGGTTATACAGGTCAATTGCGTGTCATGGCAATTTGGTGTACACAGATTATTTTGTCATCGAGGTAATAAGCACAGCAGCTGATAGCTTCTCAGTCCTCACCCTCCTCCCACCCTCCACCCTCAAGTAGACCCCACTGTCTGTTGTTCCCTTCTTTGTGTCAGTATCTACTCAAAGTTTAGTTCCCACTTGTAGGTGAGAACATGAGGTATTTGGTTTTCTGCTTCTCTGTGTGTTTGCAAAGGATAATGGCCTCCAGCTCCATCCATATTCCTTCAAAGAACATGACTCATTCTTTCGTATGGCTGCACGGTATTCCACGGTGTATATGTACCACATTTTCTTTATCCAGTCTACGAATGATGGGCGTTTAGGTTGATTCCATGTCTTTGCTCTTGTGAATAGTGCTGTGATGAACATATGCGAGTATGTGTTTTTATGGTAGAACGATTTATATTCTTCAGGTATATACTCAGTAATGGGATTGCTGGGTCAAATGGTAATTCTGTTTTAAGTTCTTTGAAACATCACCAAAGTGCTTTTCCATAATGACTGAACTAATTTATATTTCCATGAGCAGACGATAAGCATTCTCTTTTCTCCACAGACTTGTCAGCACAGCATCTGTAATTTTTTGACTTTTTAATAAACAGCCATTCTGACCGGTATGAGATGGTATCTCATTGTGCTTTTGGTTTGCATTTCTCTAATGATTAGTAATGTTGAACATTTTTGCATATGCTTGTTGGCCATGTGTATGTCTTCCTTTGAAAATTGTCTGTTCTTGTCCTTTGTCCATTTTTTATCATGTTTGGTTTTTTTTTGCTTGTTAATTTAAGTTCCGTATAGATTTTGGATATTTGACATTTTTTCATACATAGTTTGCAAATATTTCCTCCCATTCTATGTATCTGTTTACTCTGTTGATAGTTTTTTTTTGGGGGGGGGTGCAGAAGCTGTCTAATTAGGACCCATTTGTCAAATTTTATTTTTGATGCAATTGCTTTTGGCATCTTCATCATGAAATCTTTACCAGGTCCTATGCTCAGAACGGTATTTTGTAGGTTATCTTCCAGAGTTTTTATAGTTTTAGGCTTTAAAGTCTTTAATCTATCTTGAGTTGATTTTTGTATATGTGTAAGGAACGAGTTCAGTTTCAATCTTCTGCATATGGTTAATCAGGGATCCCAGCACCATTTATTAAAAAGGGAGTCCTTTTCCTATTGCTTGTTTTTATTGGCTTTGTGAAAGATCAGATGGTTGTAGGTGGTTGGCAACGTTTCTGGGTTCTCTATTCTGTTCTGTTGGTGTATGTGTCTGTTTTTGTACTAGTATCATGCTGTTTTTGTTCTGTACCCTTGTAGTATAGTTCAAAATCAGGTACCATGAGGTACCATGATGTCTCCAGCTTTGTTCTTTTTCCTAAAATTGGCTTGGCTATTTGACTCTTGTTTGGTTCCATATACAGTTTAAAATAGTTTTTTTTTTTCTAATTATGTGAAGAATGTCATTGATAGTTTAAGAGGAATAGCACTGAATGTATACATTGCTTTGGGCAGTGTGGCCATTTTAATGATACTGATTCTTCCTATCCATGAGTATGGAATGTTTTTCTATTTGTTTGTGTCATCTAGGATTTCTTTGAGCAGTAGTTTGTAGTTCTCCTTGTAGAAGTCCTTCACTTCCCTTTTTAGCTGTATTCCTAGGAATTTTATTCTTTTTGTGGCAATTGTGAATGGGATTACATTCCTGATTTGGCTCTCAGCTTGACTGTTATTGGTATACAGAAATGCTAGTGATTTTCGTACGCTGATTTTGTATCCTGAAACTTTGTTGAAGTTGTTTATCAGCTGAAAGAGCTTTTGGGTCAAGACTATGGGGATATAGAATCACGTTGTCTGCAAACAGAGTCTGACTTTTTCTCTTCCTATTTGGATGCCGTATATTTCTTTTATTTTCATTGTTTTTTGTTGTTGTTGTTTTGTTGTGTTTTTTTGTTTGTTTTTGTTTTTCTTTTTTGAGACGGAGTCTCGCTGTCGCCCAGGCTGGAGTGCAGTGGCCAGATCTCAGCTCACTGCAAGCTCCGCTCTCCTGGGTTCACACCATTCTCCTGCCTCAGCCTCCCGAGTAGCTGGGACTACAGGCGCCCACCACCTCGCCCGGCTAGTTTTTTGTAATTTTTAGTAGAGACAGGGTTTCACTGTGTTAGCCAGGATGGTCTGAATCTCCTGACCTCGTGATCCGCCCGTCTCGGCCTCCCAAAGTGCTGGGATTACAGCCGTGAGCCACCGCGCCCGGCCTTTTGTTTGTTTTTTTGTTACGGAGTCTCACTCCGTCATCCAGGCTGGAGTGCAGTGGCATGATCTTGACTCACTGCAACCCCCGCCTCCCAGGTTCAAGTGATTGTCCTGCCTCAGCCCCTCAGGTAGCTGGGACTACAGGCACCCACCACTACACTGGCTAATTTTCGTATTTTTAGTAAAGACAGGGTTTTGCCATTTGGCCAGGCTGGTCTGGAACTCCTCACCCTAGGTGATCTTCCCACCGCAGCCTCCCCAAGTAGATGCACTATATTTCTTTATCTTGCCTGATTGCTCTGGCCAGGACTTCCAATACCATGCTGAACAGGAGTAGTGGAGAGGGCATCATTATCTTGTGTTGGTTTTCAAGGGGAATGTTCCCAGCTTTTGCCCATTTAATATGATGTCGCCCGTGAGTTTTTCATAGATGGCTCTTATTATTTTGAGATATGTTCCTTCAATACCTAGTGTATTGAGAGTTTCTAACATGAAGAGGTGTTGAATTTTATCAGAAGTGTTTGCTGTATCTATTGAGATCATCATGTAGTTTTTGTTTTTAGTTCTATGTGGTGAATCACATTTATTGATTTGCAAACCTTTTCATTATTAGTAAAATATGGGGAGATTAAAACAAAGTTTGTTGAAAAATGCAATTAAAAAGTAAAAAACACAAAATATAAACTTTATTTCTCAACATAAGCTCCATCAAGTTCAAGACACTTTTATAGGTGATGATACTAGCCATTTAGTCCATCCCTAAAGACCTGAGGATCTTAGGAATTTAACTATATCAATGCTGTCATCTTCTCATTATTAAAAGAAGAAAAATTGGTGTCCTTTAAAAATATTTTGAGAGTGGGAAGCAAAAAGATGTCAGAAGCAGCCAAATGAAGATTGTAAGATGATTTTCCATTGAAACTCTCCCCAAAATTGTCCTAGTTTGATGAGAGCAATGAGCAAGAACACTGTCACGATGGAGACTCTCTGGAGAAGCTTTCCTGTGAGTTTGCTGTTAAAACTTTGGACAACTTTCTCAAAATACTCTCATAGTAAGCCTAGGTTATCATTGTTTGGCCCTCCAGGAAGTCAACAAGAAAAATCACTTGAGCATCCTCAAAACCTGTTGTGAGAACCTTTGTTCATGACTGGTCCGCTTTTGCTTTGACTGTAACACTTCTACCTCTTGGTAGCCATTGCTTTGATTATGCATTGTCTTCAGGATTATACTGGTAAA
>NW_012103454.1:2133419-2178045 GCF_000951045.1 Mandrillus leucophaeus
GTATTTTTAGTAAAGACAGGGTTTTGCCATTTGGCCAGGCTGGTCTGGAACTCCTCACCCTAGGTGATCTTCCCACCGCAGCCTCCCCAAGTAGATGCACTATATTTCTTTATCTTGCCTGATTGCTCTGGCCAGGACTTCCAATACCATGCTGAACAGGAGTAGTGGAGAGGGCATCATTATCTTGTGTTGGTTTTCAAGGGGAATGTTCCCAGCTTTTGCCCATTTAATATGATGTCGCCCGTGAGTTTTTCATAGATGGCTCTTATTATTTTGAGATATGTTCCTTCAATACCTAGTGTATTGAGAGTTTCTAACATGAAGAGGTGTTGAATTTTATCAGAAGTGTTTGCTGTATCTATTGAGATCATCATGTAGTTTTTGTTTTTAGTTCTATGTGGTGAATCACATTTATTGATTTGCAAACCTTTTCATTATTAGTAAAATATGGGGAGATTAAAACAAAGTTTGTTGAAAAATGCAATTAAAAAGTAAAAAACACAAAATATAAACTTTATTTCTCAACATAAGCTCCATCAAGTTCAAGACACTTTTATAGGTGATGATACTAGCCATTTAGTCCATCCCTAAAGACCTGAGGATCTTAGGAATTTAACTATATCAATGCTGTCATCTTCTCATTATTAAAAGAAGAAAAATTGGTGTCCTTTAAAAATATTTTGAGAGTGGGAAGCAAAAAGATGTCAGAAGCAGCCAAATGAAGATTGTAAGATGATTTTCCATTGAAACTCTCCCCAAAATTGTCCTAGTTTGATGAGAGCAATGAGCAAGAACACTGTCATGATGGAGACTCTCTGGAGAAGCTTTCCTGTGAGTTTGCTGTTAAAACTTTGGACAACTTTCTCAAAATACTCTCATAGTAAGCCTAGGTTATCATTGTTTGGCCCTCCAGGAAGTCAACAAGAAAAATCACTTGAGCATCCTCAAAACCTGTTGTGAGAACCTTTGTTCATGACTGGTCCGCTTTTGCTTTGACTGTAACACTTCTACCTCTTGGTAGCCATTGCTTTGATTATGCATTGTCTTCAGGATTATACTGGTAAACCCATGTTTTACCATCTCCTGTAATTCTTCAAATAAATGCCTCAGGATCGTGACCCCACTTATTTAAAATTTCCATTGAAAGCTCTGCTCTTGTCTACAGCTGATCTGGACACAACAGTTTTGGCACCCATCTAGAAAACACTTTACTCAACCTTCATTTCTAAGTCCCAGTTGTGCAAGTCAAACCAGTTAGGATGTCTGAGGTGTTGGCTCTTGTTCTGCTGTCTCAGTTCTTTTCAATTAAGGCACAAACAAGATGAATTTTTTTTTCCTTACAAATTGATGTGGCTAGTCAGCTACTGCAGGCTTCATCTTCAACATTTTCTTATCCCTTTGTAAAACTGAGTTCTGTTTTTTTCTAAACTGCTAATTCCTTTGGGACACTGTGCCTATAAACTTTTCATAAAGTATCAGTGATTTCATCATTCTTCCAAACAAGTTTCATCACAAATTTTATGTGTGTTCTTGGTTCCATTTTAGCAATATTTATGTGGCTCTGATAGGGGCTTTTTAAAAACAGATACCTTATTGTTCTTTGTGCATCAAATTAGATTCTATTCAGACATGTTATAATAAGCTAGCTTGTTTTAGTGCAAAATTTTTGAAACCCAAGTGTAGTGTTTTCGTTGTACATATTTTCCATGATTCTTTTGAAGACCCCTTGAATTTGTTATGGCAATCAGTGATCTTGGAGATTACGATTGTGATTAGTTTGGGGAACCACAAACCATGCCCATAAAAGATGGCAAACTTAGTCGATATATGTTGTGGATATTCTGACGGCTGCACCAACTGGCTGTTCCCCCTTCTGTCTCTCTTCGTCTCCTCAGGCATCCCTATTCCCTGAGACACAACAATATGGAAAGTAGACAAATAGTAACCTAACAATGGCCTCTAAATGTTCCAGTGAAAGGAAGAGTTGCATATCTCTCATCTAAACCAAAAGCTATATACGATTAAGCTTAGCGAGAAAGGCATGTTGAAAGTCAAGATAGGCTGAAACGATGAAAGATATCTAAGTTGTAAATGTGAGAAAAAGCTATTGAAAGCAATTAAAAGTGCTACGCCAGTGATCACAAAAATAATAAGAAAACAAACCACCTTATTGCCGATATAGTTTTAGTTAGTTAGTGGCCTTCATATATGATCAAAACAACCATGACATTCACTTAAGACAAATCCAAGTCCAGAGCAAGGCTCTACCTCTCTTCAACTCTGTGGAGGCTGAGAAAGGTAAGGAAACTTCAGGAGAAACGTCGGAAGCTAGCAAAGGTTGGTTCATAAGGTTTAAGGAAAGAAGTCATCTCTGTAACATAAAAGTACAAAGTGAATTAGCAAATGTGGATATAGAAGCTTCAGAAAATTGTCCAGAAGATCTAGTTAGGAAAACTGGTGAAGGTGACTACACTAAACAACAGATTTTCAATGTAGATGAAACAGCTTGTGTTGAAAAAGATGCCATCTATAACTTTCATACTTAGAGAGGAGAAGTTCATGCTTGACTTCAAAGCTTTAAAGTACAGGCTAATTCCCTTGTTGAGAGCTAATGCAGCTGGTGACTTTAAGTTGAAGGAAATGCTCAAGTTTAGGGCCCTTAAGAGGTAAGCTAAATGTCCTCTCCCTGTGCTCTAGAAATAGGACAACAAGGCCTGGGTGACAGCACGTCTGTTGACAGCATGAATATTTTAATCTCACTGTTAAGACTTATTGCTCAGAAAAAAAAAAATCCTTTTAAAATATTACTGCTCATTGACAGTGCACCTGCTCACCCAAGAGCTCTGATGGAGATGGACTAAAAGACTGGTGGTGTTTTCATGCCTGCTAACACAGTATCCATTGTGTAGACCATGGATCAAGGATTATTTTTTACTTTCAAGTCTTATTATTTAAGAAATACATCTTGTAAGGCTATAACTGCCATACAGAGTGATTCCTCTGATGTGTCTGAGCAAAGTAAATTGAAAACTTTTCGGAAAGGTTTCACAATCCTATATGGCATTAAAAGAATTTATAATTCATGGGAAAAGGTCAAAGTATTGAAGTTAACTGGAATTTGGAAGAAGTTGATCCCAACCCTCATGAATGACTGTGAGGGGTTCTAGACTTTAATGGAGAAAGTCACTACAAATGTGGTATAAATAATAAGAGAAGCAGAGAACTAGAATTAGAAGTGGAGCCTGAGGATGTGGCTGAATTGCTGCAATCGATAAAACTTGAACCGATTAGGGGCTGCTTCTTATGGATGAGCAAAGAAAGTGGTTTCTTGAGATAAAACCTACTCCTCAGGGGAAGATGCTGTGAACATTGTTGAGATGACAACAAAGGATTTAGAATATTATATAAATTTAGTTGCCAAAGCAGCAGTAGAGTATGAGAGGACTGATTTTAATTTTGAAAGAAGTTCTAAAGTGGGTAAACGCTATCAAATAGCATCCATTGCATGCAGCAGAGAAATTTCTCATGAACAGAAGACTCAATCAATGTGGCATATTTCACTGTTATCTTAAGAAATTGCCACAGTCACCCCAATCTTCAGCCACCATCACGCTGATCAGTCAGCAGCCATCAACACTGAGGCAAGAGCCTCTACCAGAAAAAGATTACGACTTCCGGAAGGTTCAAATGATTGTTAGCATTTTTTAGCAACAAAGTATTTTAAAATTAAAGAATGTACATTATTTTAAAGACATAATGCTATGCCACACTTAACAGACTCCAGTGTAGTGTAAATATAAGTATTGTATGCACTGGGAAACCAAAAAAAATTGTCTGGCATGTTTCATTGTGATAATTGCCTTTTTTTTTTTTTGCCATGGTCTAGAACTAAACCCACAGTATGTCCACAGTATGCCTGTATTAGCTATACACTCTATTAAGGAACACATCTATTATGTTAATGGAATGCTGCATTTTTTTTTTTTTTCTTTTGAGAAGGAGTCTTGCTCTGTCTCCAGGCTGGAGTACAGTGGCATGATCTCGGATCCCCACAACCTCTGCCTCCCAGGTTCAAGTGATTCTCCTGCCTCAGCCTCCCAAGTATTTGGGACTACAGGCATGCACCACCACACCCAGCTAATTTTTGTATTTTTAGCAGAGACAGGGTTTCACCATGTTGGCCAGGATGGTCTCAATCTCTCAACCTTGTGATCTGCCCACCTTGGCCTCCCAAAGTACTGGGATTACAGGTGTGAGCCAACGCTAATTTGTGAATCCACAGAAACACCATGTAATTGTCAAGGATGAGCAGCATTTACCTAAGAAACCTGGAACCATCCCTACGCAGGTACACTCAGTTCTGCTAACTCATAACTAGTGCTACTAAGAAAGTACATTATGGAGTTAAAAAAGAGACACAATAGAAAAGAGAGACATTGCAGCGGCCAAATAATAGTGAAAAATGTTAAGGCTGAGCCCGTTACCAAAATAAAGATAGAATATTAACAGGTAGCGCTTCCCCAGGCGCACATAAGTAGCTCTCATTAGTGATAATGGAAGCTTTGTGAGCATTCCGGGAAGACTATGTTTCTGAGTAATATCCTTAGGAGGGAGACTAGAGGCAATAGCTGGAGTAGTTATGAAGGTGGAAACATAAACAAAGAATAATTGAGAATGCTTATTTGGAATTTGGTCTGCTGTAAGAATTTTTATCTCTTTAGCTCTTCAAATTACTAGGCCCATTCTAGAAAACCAAACCGCTCATTACAAATTTCTCCCTTTTCTGCCTTTCTCTCTCTCTACCTATCTCTTTGTATCTTTCTCTGCACACTCTCCACATGACATATCTGTGATATTTATATACAAAAATACATAACACTAGCGTGGGAATAGTGAATGGAGTCATCAGGACTTTGGAGATTTAAAGACCTGGCTTTGAGTTTCTGTTCTTCCACTAATTAGCAGTAAGCCTCAGCTTATAGTTCTAGAAATTGGGATGATAGTCCTTCACCCAAATGCTCTTCTGAGGATTAATGTATAATGCACCAAAAACCCTCTTGAGTTAGGTGTGGTGGCTCACACCTGTAATTTCAAGATTTGGGGAGGTTGAGGCAGGAGGATCACTTGAGGCCAATAGTTTGAGATCAGTCTTGGCAATATAGTGAGATCCCATCTCTTTTTTTTTTCTCTTTTTTAAATAGCCAAGCATAGTGGTGTGTGCCTGAAGTCCTAGCTACTCAGGAGGCAGAGGTGGGAGGATCATTTAAGCCCAGGAGCTCAAAGCTGCAGTGAGCTATGGAGGTGCCACTGTAGTCCAGCCTGTGCAACAGAGCAAGACTCTGTCTCTTAAAAAAAAGATAAAGAAAAGGAAAAAAAAAAAAACCCTTGCCTCACAGGCTTTACTTTGATCAAAAATGCTTTGTAAAAAGACTAGTGTTCATTTAAAATTGAGCTGAGTCTTCAGTAAAAATCAAATGAAAAACCAATGGATTTTGTCCTATCATTGTTTGGGTTTTAGATAGGATACTCAAAATTCACATCCTAGTTGTAGTCTCATTGCACATGAGCAAAGAATGATGAGAAATACTACCAAACCACATACTGGTAATTGAGATACTTAGGACAGAGCCTCACACAAGTGTCATGTTTTATGGTAGGAATCATTTTGCTTGACTAAAACATCACTCTTCCAAGTTAAGGTGAGAACACAGCAGACAATTCACTGTGACTAGCATTAGAGCTTATTGCAGGCTTCTTTTCTCTTCATTATACATTTTTAACGTTGGTAAAATTTGTGCCATTTGTGCCAATAATTTGAACAGAGCATTCAGCATCCATTTTTTTGTCTAAAGAGAGAAGAGAAGCCTTTCTTCCCTAATTTGAAAAGTTTGGATTAGTTTTTCACACTGAAAAATCTATATTTAGTCTAGGATGTCAGATGACTTTTTAACTGAATCCCTGGAATGGTCTCCCAGCATCTCTGGGACTGAGGCCATCCTGTGCCTGATGTGGACCAAGGCCTGCTGAAGAAACCTGCTCATACTCTACCTGACTTCCAGTGCAGAATGGGACAGGAGGTCTCATCAAATTAAACCAAGGAAAGAGATACAACTTATCTCTAGATGTTTGCGTAAACTGGCTATTCAATGTTGCTAGCCTGCTAATATTTGGGAGTATCTGAACAAGCGGCTAATTCTCCTCTCCCTTTTATTTCTGGAGATTTTAATGTCATGTAGGCATGAAACCAGAGTACCATTGACAACTCTAACTTGTTTCAACCTTTCTCGGAATTTTCTCACCAGCGGTGTCTTGGGCCCATGCTTTGTCCTTCAGAGCCTGGACTCTTGTTTTATTAGCCTGACATTTTGTTCTGACCTCTGGTGACAGCTTCTGGCCTCTGGCGTGTACTCTGTTTAGTCGCTTATTTATAACTAATGTTCTTCTGCTCGACTCAGACAAACTCATTGATTTGCGATCTGGTCACACTTGCGTTGCTCTGTCTAATATAACATCTTCTCTTTTTCTCTAGCATCTCTCTTTTTGCCATGACATTTATTCAGCTTCTTGCATTTTCATTTTGCTTTCTCTCCTACTCTGATTACAAATTAAAAACGTCTGCATTATACCAGCGAGGAAAAGCTATTCCAGTTCAGAGAGATCACTGCGAAGCATACCTTACATCTTTAAAGCACTTTATGATTTCATAGAGCATCTTCACACACACAGTATCTTACTTGATCCTCACAACAACCCTGTGAGGTAGGTGTTAACATGTTCATTACACAAATGTGGAAATCAAAATGCTGAGATACCCATAGGCATACTCTCTAGAGTTCTACTAGCATCTGAATTGTATGAATCTTGGGTCTTAAAGGAAAGAAGAGTTGTGAAAATGTGGTCTGTTGATCAGTAGAGACAAACCAAAAATATAACATGGAATCCCATAAGAGCTTTTTACAACAAAAGAATATTGGTATTCTTTTTCATGATCAAAATGTTTTTGTTTGAAATGACCAGGTAATATAAGTTTTATTTTTGGTTTAAATGGGTTAGATAAATCGCCCAAGTTCGACTTCACTTCAAAACTTTTATATATATAAAATATACATATATATAAAATATACATATATATGTATATATACACATACACACACTGTAATTTGGAAAATAGGAAGATGAGAAGGTAAACTCAGAATCAATTTTTTTTTTTTTTTTTTTTTTTTTTGAGACGGAGTCTGGATCTGTCGCCCAGGCTGGAGTGCAGTGGCCGGATCTCAGCTCACTGCAAGCTCCGCCTCCCGGGTTTACGCCATTCTCCTGCCACAGCCTCCGGAGTAGCTGGGACTACAGGTGCCCGCCACCGCGCCCGGCTCGTTTTTTGTATTTTTTAGTAGAGACAGGGTTTCGCCGTGTTAGCCAGGATGGTCTCGATCTCCTGACCTTGTGATCCGCCCATCTTGGCCTCCCAAAGTGCTGGGATTACAGGCTTGAGCCACCGCGCCCGGCCCAGAATCAATTTTTTAAAAATATTCTAAGGAATTAAAAACTCTTTATCTCCTCTGCATACCTATCCAGCCCTATTCTTCCCCCAATATAGCTTAGATGTATTGTAATTGCTTGTTCATTTGTCTACATCTCTCAGGGACAGTTAGCTCTGTAAAACCAGAGACAGGATCTCTCTTATTAGATGTTATGTCCAGCTCATGGAGGTACACAATGGACATGTGAATTAATGAATTAATGAGTGAATGGATTTTCTTCTGACATCCCTATCTCTGGTTGAGAATAATCTTTGAATAGAAATAACTTGCATATTATCAGTACCTGTGACAGTTCTCCTAGAACCCAATAAATTAAATTGGGTTCTAGACTATAGGTGAATGGGTGTAGTCCAGACTGTGAAACAGAGCGAGACTCTGTCTCTTAAAAAAATAAAAATAAATAAAAAAATAAAAAAAAAAGCCCTTGACTCACAGGCTTTACTTGGATCAAAAATGCGTTGGAAAAAGACCAGCATTCATTTAAGATTGAGCTGAGTCCGCAGTAAAAATCAAATGAAAAACCAATGGATTTTTCCTATCATTGTATGAGTTTTAGATAGGATACTTAAAATTCACATCCTAGTTGTAGTCTCATTGCACATGAGCAAAGAATGATGAGAAATACTACCAAACCACATATTGGTAATTGAGATATTTAGGACAGAGCCTCACATAAGTCTTACACGATATGGTAGGAATCATTTTGCTTGACTGAAACATCACTCTTCCACGTTAGGGTGAGAACACAGCAGTTCTCCTAGAACTCAATAAACTAAATTGGGTTCAAGACTCAAGGTGAACGGGTGACAGAGAACTGAGGACTGGTTAGAGAAGCCCTCCAGTCCATGCATTAGAGGTGTCTAGGTTGGGGGTGATAGGGGAGAGGAGTGATGGTGGCGTAACTGGAGTAAGTAGAGGTATGAGCGTGGGAGCAGAGACCCAAACAGCACCAGGGAGCAGGAGAGGAGGCCACGTGGAAGTCAGGTACAACACAGGAACCAAGGTCATTTGGAGGAGTCACAAAAGGATCTTGGAAGTCAGTTGTGCAGATGACTTGTCCGGAGGCGAAGGGCCTTTTAATGAGATGGTAGCAGAGGATGTCCCGCCCTACCCACCTGATCTTAAAAGGGCCCCGCCCTCATGTGATCAGTGAGTTGTACTGGTCCTGACACATGTATGAAAGAGGAAATTAATTAGTATTTTTAATCATATTTAAAGAAAGCCTGAAAAAATTTTTAAAAAGCATATTAAAAAACTCAATATACATTTTCACCTACCAGAAGTAACTAAAGATGTGGGGAATCAGGTACTTTCATACAGAATAAGTTGGTACAAGCTTTTAGCAGCCATTTACAAGAATTCATCAAATGGTAAAATGAATATAACCTTTGAACCATTGATTCTACTTCTAGCAAATTCCCTATTAAAAAGTATTCCCACAAGATTATATCTTGGAGTGTTGAATATACCATTGCTTATTAAAGTCTGACCAAAGCAAACAAAAATCATTTAGTGTTCAGGACGAGAGGGGTGAATGGCTATATTATGGTAATTACGGTATAGCTGAGTAATAGAATAACGTGTAGCCATTGAGAGAAAAGAGAGCCATATTTAATATGGACAGATGACTGACATATTAACATCAGCAAAAAGCAGAATATACCACATTAGATGTTTATGTGTATCATTCTTTTTTAAGCATTATGCAGTTGTTATATACTCTATATGAGGAGGGAGGACCTGGTGGAGAATTCAGAGGCTGTATACAAGCATCACTCTTACTGCTTCCTCAAAGAAAGTATGTACATAAACTCCAAAATAGCCGTTAAAATATCTGTAACTGAAAACATTTCTGAACATATCTGAAGAAAATGTTCAAAGCATTTGATAACCTTAGGTGATGGAAGACAGT
Source organism: Mandrillus leucophaeus (assembly GCF_000951045.1). Taxonomy (NCBI): domain Eukaryota; kingdom Metazoa; phylum Chordata; class Mammalia; order Primates; family Cercopithecidae; genus Mandrillus; species Mandrillus leucophaeus. Next base: position 2,142,873 of record NW_012103454.1, read on the forward strand.
GGGGTGCTATTTGCAGACTAAAAATTTAAAAATTGCTTCTTATTTGCAAAGCTTGACTAGAGTCAATGTTAAGAAGCTCAGAGAAAGCCTCAGGAAAAGGAGATAAAGAAAAACAAAAGATAAAATAAAGGCAGAGATAAAGATAAACATAAGGATAAGAAGGAGAACTTTTCAGGAGGAGCTTAGCTGAAAGTAAATGGAGTGAAAAGGAGAAACAAAGAAGTAAGTCGAGTAAAACATATACAGCAGGTGGGCCGGGCACAGTGGCTCATGCCTGTAATCCCAGCACTGTGGGAGGCCGAGGTGGGCAGATCACAAGGTCAGGAGATTGAGACTAGCCTGGCCAACATGGTGAAACTCTGTCTCTACTAAATAACAAAAATTAGCTGGGCCTGGTGGTGTGCACCTATAGTCCCAGCTACTCAGGAGGCTGAGGCAGGAGAAGAATCATTTGAACCCAGGAGGTGGAGGTTGCAGTGAGCCAAGATGGTGCCACTGCACTCCAGCCTGGTGACAGAGTGAGACTCCATCTCAAAACAAACAAACAAACAAACAAAAAACACCACACAAAAAAAGTATACAGCAGGCAAAAGTGACCACTTTAAAGAACAAATGGATACAATGGAGAAAAGACAGACTAATGATTCTTTGTTTTAATATAATAATAACAATAATCCTCATTAAGTAACACTAAAGTACTCAGAAAAAACACAATACTCTGTTGTACTTTGAAAGCATCATGATTACACTAATGACTATTCTAATGGCTGGTATTCACCACCACGCCCTACTTTGCCTAAATATGGCATACCTACACAGTACTAGGTTAAAATAATTAGGTTTTGTAAGACAGAGAAATTGGTACTGTGTATTTCTAGATAATGATTACGACTAAAAACTGCTAGATTTTGGTACATAAAAGGATTTGCCATTATCTGTCTAAAACAGACCCCTGATGATTAACTATGAGCACCCTGTTTGTATCAGCTATCCCATGGACACATAGACACACACCCATCACATGTAGTTCCTACTGGGAATACAGAACAGGGAGCCTTTTGATTCTGAGAAGTTAAGTGGGTGTTCCATATTCCTCTTCATAATCCTTTCATCATATCAGTATACATTGAGCCTAGACACAACAATTGACTTACAGCATGGCAAATAGAACACATCTCATCTAATACTCAGTTTTCAAGGTCCAATTAGCAGATTGTTTATATTGTAACATGAGGTCAGCATTAGATTGACAAATATTCTTGTGAAATCTATTCTGTTGCAGGTTTAAAGGTTTAGAACATGGAATACCACATTTCAAGTTTTTAGTAAAATAAACAAAACAAAAAGCCCCAGCCATCAGAGTGTTAATTTTTCAGGGTTCTTAAACTGTTCAAATTCTTATATTTAAGGGTTCATTTAGTAAGGAAGGAGGTTGTAATTGTTTCTACTCATAAGCTTGATTTTCCCTCAGTGGATACAAATTGACTTGAAAATTGAACAATTTTCTATGTGGAATATTTAGAAAAAAGTGTTCATCAGAAAAACAAAAGACAAACGGATAATGAGATTGAAAGAGTTGTATAATAGAATGTATTTGTTTTACCCCAATTAGCATGCTTATTTGTAGAAAATTATGTTTGGCTTCCATACAGTCTCTCTGGATCTGTGCTGAAGTTCCCAACATTTGCCTCAAACCCAGATCTCTAGTATCATAGACTTACTTATTACAAGAATTCACACAGAAAACAAAACACTATATACTTACTTAGTGTGTTTCCACTCCCCTTTTCCCCTTTCTGGCCTTTTGGTCCAGAATTTCCTTAAGAAAAGAAAAAAAATATATTTGTTTTTAATCAGGGCAATTCACAATGTTTGCTTTAACTGCAGACAGATCGTCACAAGGTAATTAAAATATAAATGTATAAGAACTGACAGATATTGAAATGTTTAATAGCATTGACATTAATAATAATAATAGTTATTACTTAGGAAGCTCCATTCTGAACCCAGTATTGTGATATTTCAAATTATTTACAAGGCCCTAAATGCCCCATTTTCGTAAACCAAGCAAATCTGAAGAATAAGGAGCTTGTTTTGTACTTATTCATCGTCCTTTTCTCCTCCTCCTTTGACTGGTCTTACTCACACCCCCAGGAAGTCCAGTGCCTTCCATCAGCTCCCACATCCCATTCTTCTATTCACATTACAATTTATGGTTTTCATTTCTTTAGAGTGTACCATCCCCCAAAACTGGGCTGCCAAGGAATTTCTGGGAGTGTTGAGATCCTTAGTCATGGAGAAGGTAGGAAGATCCTTGGAGCATTCTCATCTCTAGGATGATCACCTTTAGTTTGGAGAAATCTCATCCATTTATACAGGGGTGTGGTACAAATGTTTTATACGAGGGTCAGGGCTTCAAATGGATGCGGACACATTGCTAGATCTTGGTCTTTGCCAAGGGGTTGCTACTTCACCCACTGTTGATTTTTAAAGGGGTCTGCAGATCTTTCTTTAGTATCAAGAAGATATTTCATCTCATAAGTTTGGTGCTGTTCCTGCTTAGTGATTTTTCTTCCAACAGCCATCAGATACAATCAGATCTTGTTAATTATTGTCTTGACACAAATGTAGAACTGATCCGAGTGCTCTCTGTCTCTAAGTCAAAATCTTTGTTAATGTTTTTGATTCCCTTCAGCATAATCGAGAACCTTCAACCTTTTCATCCTAGAGCTCAGAGGATGTAGTTTAACAATCATAGACTTCGAGAGAATAATAGTAATAATTTAGAAACCCTTGTGTTGAGTTATTTTGCTCTGCCACTTACTGGGTATGTGACTTGGGACAAGTCTTTAAATCTTTCTGAGCTAAAGTATATTCTTCTAGGAAATAAACAAATAATGTTTTCCATTGTAGAGTTGCCTGTTCATTACGCACTTTGCCCATAAAAGATACACATAAAAGATCTAGTTCTTCTTATTTCTATTCTTCACCTCCTAAAGCTTAGCTGGAATCTTCTCTCTGTGATTTTATTCTCAGGGAATGAGAGAAAACCTTTTTCATCTCAGTTCATTTTTTATGGTACAATTATATATAATTTTAGGGTTTACATGTATTTTTGATTTCTCTAGTTTACATTATCTTCATCTGTGCTTTATTTTGAACACGTGTCATTATGTATTTCTTAGAGAAGATTTTTGGATCCTAATTTACCAACTTAAAAAAATACATATATATAATATAATGTATATAATTAGTAGCATGAGACTTGAGGCACTTAAAGAGTAAAAATTATTCCCAATTGAAACTGTATTTTGAAGATTTAATGAAATGCCAATCATTTTATATCAGGGTCATAATACCAAATTTCTAATTCTCTAATTGCTTTGCATAATGTGATTACACTTCATATCATTACATTCATTTCTTAATTGTAACTGAGTTGTTTCAGGTACTGTTAAATTGGCAAAAATCATTGTTACCACAAAGCACCCAAAACCTTTCCTATTTTTTGAGAGCATGCTTTAATAAAATATAGTACCAAATTTTCAGATTGTCCAAGACGAAAAAGGTCTAAGAAACTGTTAAAAACTTGGGAGGGGAGGAGTTAAAACAAAGTGTAACTTATCAGTTCTAATTCTTTTCATAAAAGAGAACATAATAAGCAAGCTTAATTTCATTATTTCAACATTATCTTCACAATGAGAAAAGAGAAAGAAACTATGTATTGTTCTTAGAAGCCTTTTCACACAGCAACTTGTCTTAGATATTTCAGAACAGACATACTTAAGCCAGAGCACTGACCCACGAAAGGCCCTTGTAGCTCTCAGATTCCATGATAAATAAAAAATTACTTTCATGTTTTTATTTTGCTTTTGTTCTTACACCACTGTGACTTTTCCTCTTAAAGATGGTAAAATGAAATGCCTTATCTCCTTATAAATAAACAAATGTTTTGTATCATTTTAACATGATTCAGAGATTTGCTTACCGATGATACTTAGAAATTTTTTTTCACACTTGAAAACATCAAAAATATCCTTTCTAAAGGAGAGGAATGTATTGGCTCCTCAGAATGATACCTTTGGTAAAAAATGAATGCAAGAGCTTGGTCCAAACCTAGAGTTAACTATCTCCTGTTCTATGTATTACTCTTTTAAAAAACGTAACTTACATTTCTAAAAGCCATTTAAAAATAAGAACCAGGTCATATGTAAGAGGATAGTCTAACTTGAAAGAATGTAAGAGGAGGTGTCTTCAATAACATCATCATGATGTCAAGCATTTTTAAGTGCCTCTTCTATGAGCCAGATACTAGGTTAGACGTTTTTGCATACATGCCTTAATTATAGTAACCAAATTTTCGCAGCTGTAGCCCGCCTCTCCACCCCCCGTGTTTTTTAAGCTATTTTGAAATGTGATCATCCTCTCTCCTAAGTCTAGTGCTTCTTCCTGGTCCCTGAATTCCTCACCTTATACCCTCTCGTTAACCCTACACTATGTTTTTGCTTTGCTGTCCTCTGTCTTCAGCCACTCCTCCTCTATTTTATCTTTCCATAAGCATGTAAATGGTACTCAGATCCCTCCTACAAAGAAAAAACAATGAAACAAACAAAACTAACTAAAAGTGCATCTCTTCCTCCTCCTCTGCATAGCAAGGCAGCTCAAGAGTTGGCTGTACCCCATCTCCAACCCTTATCAACCATTCCCTCCTCCACATACCCTAATCTGATTATCATCCCACCCCACAGAATCTGCTCTGAACAATGGCAACATCCCCGAAGCAGCAGTTGCAAAGAGCTTTTAGTAGACTTCACCTTACTTGACCACCTTTGAAACTCTCTCTGTCTTTGTCTTTTTTCATGCTCTATTCTCTGGGTTTTCTTCTTCAGTTGGGCTACTTCTCCTCCATTTGCTACTTTGTTCATCTCAGCCTGTACTTCTGGAACTACTTAAAGCTTTATGCTAAGCCTCTTCTCTTTGTACCTTCCTACTCTCTACCCATAAAATATTACTAAAATCAGGGGTTCTGAAGAATATTTATGTGATCATAGCTAAACTTTGTCTTTTAATCTCTGGCCTCTCCTCAAAACTTTAGACTCATGTGTTCAACCATCTGTAGATAGCTCCATGAATCACACAGAGAAAATGTTCAGTAAATGTGTTGAATTAATAAATGATATGTATGTCTAATATTTTAGATAATCCTGAAAATGACCCTAACTTACCCTGAGGGAGACAATCAGGCTTTGAATGAACTTCAAGAAGCAAAATGGACAGAAGCACGTTATTTGCATGCTGAAAGTTCTACTTTGCTGAACAAGGTAGAACAGAGTCTTCTATGGATTTTGAAGATATGCAAGGTTTCACTTCAATTAAATCCTCCAATCTTTCTGAAGTAAATATGTCAGGTCTTATACATGCACTACTCTATCGATCTGCTATGCATGGAGAAAGTATGAAGCTTTCTCTTTCTCTTCTCATGTTTGTGTATCTTTTCAGTTGTAGACTGTCTTATTTACTTTCCATTTCCCTGTTTCTAGCACTGTAACCTTATGAGCAGTGTGTACTTAATCCATGTAGAAGGAAAGGGCAAGGTGGGAAGAAAAGGAGTGTGGGAGGGAGAATAGAAGAAAATAGATGGAGGAAGTTCTTTTTGAACTTTTTGCTTCAGAATCTGATAACGTTTTTGATGTTATTCACATAGTCCAGGCTGTTAAAAAACTACAACTCAAGCAATGTGAAGTATCAAAGAGTGTTTATAACATAAATCGGTGTCTTAGCTCTGAAATACATTACTTTATCTATCATGGACCTGTTTTTACATATTTCATTTTTGACAATTATTGGACTTATTTCTAATTTTACCACCTTCTTCAGACTCCTATAGAGGAGAGACTGTATTGTTCCTTCTTCTAGTCTGCAGTACAACCAGAGCAGCACCCGGCACTGCGGCTCACATCTCTACCAGATTGGTGTCTTTTAATAAGAAGTGATGTCCTAAGGATATGTTTTGTCAAGGGACTTATTACCTCTGCCCTTGTTTTTCTTTGTGCTTGATTACTTTTTCTCTGCTGTTTTTTCCCACCTAAACATAATGGTTTTCAAAATATAGTCCCTAGACCAATAGCATCACCTTCACTTGGAAATTGGTGAGGATGCAAGCCCAATCCCAGACCTACCACATCAGAAACTCTGGGGTGGAGTCCTGTAAGCTGTTTTAACACATCCTCGTGGTGATTCCAATGCCTCCTATAGTTTGAGAAATACAAACCTAAAGAAATTCTAGGCCTCTTTTAGTCTGGCACTAACAAACACTACTTTCTATGTAACACATTTTCTTACGGTATGGAATTAATCACTCCATACTCTCTACTTCCATGCAGCATTTTGCCCAACCTCACCAAGGCTGTTTACTTACCACATGGCATTATAGCTAATTGCTTATGCATTTTTTTCTGTCTCCAGCTCCTAAAGAACAGCAGCTGTGCTGTATTTATCTCCAGCACACAGTGACCCCTCATCAAGTTGTGTGGACTGGGTGAATGAATGAAATAATCCTCTCCAAAGCTAAACATATGTTTACCACTTGATCCAGCAATCACACTCCTAGGTAAACTTGTGTCCACACAAAAGCCAGCACATTAATGTTTATAGCTGTTTTATGCATAATTTCTAAAACTTTTTTTTTTTTTTTTTGAGTCACAGTCTCACTCTGTCACTCAGACTGGAGTGCAGTGGCATGATCTCGGCTCACTGTAACCTCTGCCTCCCGGGTTCAAGTGATCCTCACACCTCAGCCTCCTGAATAGCTAGCATTACAGGCATGTACCACCATGCCTGGCTAATTTTTGTATTTTTTGGTAGAGACAGGGTTTCACTATGTTGGCCAGGCTGGTCTCAAACTGCTGATCTCAAATTATCCACCCACCTCAGTAATCTGCCTGCCTTGGCCTCCAAAAGTTCTAGGATTACAGGTGTGAGCCACCACGCCCAGCCTAAAACTTCAAAGCAACCAAAATGTCCTTTAATAGATGAATGGATAAACAAATTGTGGTATATCCATAAAATGGAAAACTATTGAGCAATACAAAGAAATGAGCGACCAGGCACAGTGGCTCATGCCTATAATCCCAGCACTTTGGGAGGCCGAGGCAGGCGGATCACGAGGTCAGGAGATCGAGACCGTCCTGGCTAATAGGGTGAAACCGTGTCTCTACTAAAAATACAAAAAATTAGCCAGGCATGGTGGTGGGAGCCTGTAGTCCCAGCTACTTGGGAGGCTGAGGCAGGAGAATGGCGTGAACCCGGGAGGTGGAGCTTGCAGTGAGCCGAGATGATGCCACTCCACTCCAGCCTGGGTGACAGAGCAAGACTCCATCTTAAAAAAAAAAAAAAGAAGAAAGAAAGAAATGAGCAATCAGACCAGGAAAAGATATAGAGAAAGCTTACATTCATTTTGCTAAGTGAAAGAAGTCCATCTGACAAGGCTACATACTGTATGATTCCAACTATATGACATTCTGCAAAAGGCAAAACTACGGAGTCAGTCAAAAGATGAGTGGCTACCAAGAGATGGTGGTGGGGAGGAATAGAGTTGGTGGAGCACAGGGGACCTTTAGGGCAGTGAAACTCTTCCGTCTAATACTGTAATGACATTATACCTCTGCTGAAACACATTAAATGTACAACACAAAGAGTGGCCACTAATGTACATTATAGATTTTGGTTAATAATGATATATCAATGTTGGTTTATTAATGGTTACATATGTACCACACTAATGCAAGATGTTCATAGTAGAGGAAACCATGTGTGCATGGGTGGTTTATGGGAACTCGCTATGCTTTCTGTGCAGTTTTTCTATAAATGTAAAACTGTTCTAAAAATAAAATGTATTTTTAAAATACCTCAGTGATAGGGACCCTATTCCTTTTATTTCTTTTTCTTATTTTTTAGAGACAGAGCCTCACTATGTTGCTCATGCTCGTCTCAAACTCCTGAGCTAAGCAATCCTCCCACCTCAGCGTCTCAGATAGCTGGGGCTACAGGTGCTCACCTCTGCACTTGGTCCAACTCTATTCTCTTGATGATTATTCACTTTGAAATTAGGAGACAGTAAGTCTAGCTCTTTCTAAAATTGCTGTTCAAAGTTTGCAATTCAAGCTTAGGCTACTGGCAGAGCTGATGGAAATAATATCATCATGCGTGTACATTTCAAAATGCTGAACAACCCTGATGATTAAGCACTAGTAGATAATAGCAGACAATTTATTTTGCAGAGGATAGGATTTCAGACTTCTCTGTATTTTGCTAACTGTAACTTCACAAAGTCTGGCCGGTTGTGGTTAAATGGGTATTTATACTTTGCTTCTTTTTTTTTTCTTTGCCAGTCTTTCAACTATCTTTGTTCAAAGATGGATATCATTGTTCATGATGATTTATTATTGTGAAAAGTTTATAAATCCTGTGTGTTTTTTTAAATGATTTTCCTTTGGGATATAGAAACTTTCCTCAGGTGAACAGAAGTCAGTTTCAAAAATGTGATTTCAGAAATCATTTTTAGACCACAAAATGTGAATACTAGTATTCACACAATGACCACTTTTTATCATCCAAGAATTTAAAAATATATATACTACATATATAACATTATGTATATATATAAATTATTTGGCATTTCTTCTACATATTCTATAAAGAAAATACACATTATCATAATACCTGGCCTTCCAGCATATCCTGGGAGTCCTCGACTTCCAGGAAAGCCAATTGCTCCCCGATCACCTTTAAGACCTGGAGGACCTACATTATTAATGAAGAAAAAAAGGAGGTAATAATTCATTTTCATACAGACTTGAGAGTATAATGAAAAATCTAGTTTTATAAGTGAATATGAAATTAGAGAATCTCCAAATGAAGGAATAGTATCTTTCCTAAAATGTATTGTTTGACATTGAAAGATAATATAAGCCACAAATATAAACCTTAGTACATTCAGCACATTGTAGCTATTCAAAAAATAACATATTGTTAGTAGAAATAAAAGCACATTAGAAAAAATAGATCTTGGAGTTTTAACCAGAAGACTTATGTAGTCAACCAGTAATCATCAAATGGCAGGATTTTGCTGTAGCTGAAATGACAACTTTAAAATGTATAAGCTGAAAATTGAATTCTTAAGATTCGCCTTAGAAAAAATACAACTCAAGCAATGTAAAGTATCAATGAGTGTTTATAAAATAAATTGGTGTCTTGGCTCTGAAATATATTACTTTATCTATCATGGACCTCTTCTTACATATTTCATTGTAATCCCATTGTAAATAAACATAAACACACACACACACACACACACACACACAGACACGATACATAGATTTACTTATGAGTATGTACTATATACTGAAACAAATCTAGGGTTTTATATGCTTAAATTAAAACTGAAAATGGCTATTTTTTTTACCCAATATTACTATGGTGATCATAACAACTGCATACAAAAGAAAATGTTATATTCCTATGAAATAAAATATTTTATACTAGAGTTCAGTGGTTCTTGATAAACTATTGTGATAGTTTCGGCATCTTATTTTGTGTCATTATCAATTCAGACAGATCTCATTCACCCACTTTCACTTCATCCCTTGGGGAGGCACATTGTAAGAAACTGATTACACATCTTTTCCCAATACCAGCATTTTGGAATATTACTTTTAGTTCATAAGTTCCAGAAGACAGGGCTTATATATATTAAATACATTTTAAAAATCTTTTCCTGAGGTTTATTAATAGAGACACCTAAAACTGGGCTAACTTCCCTCTAAGAAGCGCTCAGTTTAAAAAGTATATTACTCTTAATAGTAAGAAATATTAATTAATCCAGTATAAAACTTTGATTCCAACAGAAATTAAGCAAACTTCCAAAGCAATAAAGTGATAAACTATGTTTAGAACGATTGCTCCCAAAGCAATAAAGTGATAAACTATGTATAGAAATATTAGTAAAGTCAGGACATTTCAACTCAATTTAATTACAAAGTAGTATATATTGGCTGGACTTCATAGTACACAGCCTAACAAAGACCTAACATCTGTTCTCAGTACACGCTGATTAATATTTATACCTTCCTTCACTATGTAAGCAAGGTAGTGAGACTTCTGTACTTGTGGTTACTGAGACCTGTCATTCAAATTTACAAATAAAAACACTGACAGTAAATTCTGCCAATTTAAACAATTCGAAAACATTCCCCTACTCTTTGTAGAGTGCCATTCACAAGTAACCTCCACTTTTACTATTTCCTTCATTAATTCAAAAATATATATTGTACCAGTCTCAGTACATTCCTGGAGTTAAAAATATCCTTATCCAAACAGATCTTCCAGAGTGGAGAAACAATGAGAGACAGATAGTGAGAAAGGTAACAAGGAAAGACGGTAATTTGGGGGTTATAATTTTAGAAAAACTGGGTAATGGAATAGAGAATGCCATGGTGCCTGCTTTAGACAGGAGCATCAGAGAAGCCCCTCCAATGCTGACTTCTCAAGTACCTTACAGTGATGCTCAGAACACAGCTGTTCAACTAAAAATCAAGGTTGTTGAACTACAAATCAAGTACATTTTCAATGGCTGAGCAAATAAATCTGTAAATGAAGCATGTGAGATACTTTCATAGAAATCAGGCAGTCATAGAGCTCTGTTCTGGGAGATGGTTAAGCAGACTCTCTATGGCCTATGGAGTTATGTGACTTGTTTGTTTAATGAAGTTTGAAAATGTTGTCCCCAAAATATAAGCACCGCTGTTGAGCTTTATTGCATAAGATCAGATTCCCTGAGGCATTCAGGAGGCAATTAACTAATTTTCTAAAATAATCTGTGGCAGTGGGAAAGGGTCTGGCACCTACTTCTAACTCATGGACAATATAAGTACAATTACACGGAATCTCAGCCATGGGATGTTCCAAGAGACATTAGACATCATCCAATCAGAATCCATCATTTTACAGACAGTTCCATAAGATCCCAGTGATCAAATCACTTACATAAAGCTGGTCTGATAATTATTCACACATCCTAGGTGTCCTGCTCTGTTCTGGCTCCTTTCTGCAATGTAGCAGACTGGTTAAGGGCATGGATTCTGCACTCATGCCCATTGGGGTTCAAATACCGTCTTTGCCACTTACTAGTTGCTGACTGACCTCGAGCAAGTCATTTAACCTCCCTGTGCATTGCACCTGTAAAATGGGTGTATTATTTGTCTCCGCATCATCAGGCTGATGTGATAATTAAAAGAGCTCATACATGTAAACCACTTAGAAAAGTGCCTGGCATGTCATGAATACTTTGTAAATGTTAGCTTTTCGTGTTCTCCTCTCCCTCCTCCTCATCCTCATTATTTTCACCAGCCTGTTGTAAAGGCTTCTAAATTTAGTTTTATCTAACGATATGTACACAGTTAGCAGTGACACTGTTGTAAAGGCTTCTAAATTTAGTTTTATTTAACGATATATACACAGTTAGCAGTGACACTGTTTGATTCACTGGCACCATTTGTTACCTCCAGAAGAAACCCACTTTCAACACTCAGGCGTAGAGCGACAGCCTGGAACCAGGCAACGTTCCTTACTCAGGTGTATATGTAGGAATCCTGTCCTTGTTGAAGCCTGAGGGAGAGGCCTTCTTGGGCCACAGCCTATGGGAAGGGGTGGGCCAGGGTAAAGATATATGTGGATATAAACATTAATAAAATATGGTTCTTTCTTCCAATATCCATGGTTAAGATGAGCTTTATATTCTCTTCTGGAGGCACGATTACTATGGTAGAAAATTCAGACTATGTAAGGAAAGTAAATAGTATTGGTTGATGATGAAAAGTTTGCAGCCAGAGGAGCCTTCACTTCTCTCCCAGGGCATCTCACGTAGGTAGCCCCTTCCATGCCTACAGGTCAAACTACCTTGTTATTGATCACATGGACATAAACAGCTCCTTAGATGGCCCACCCAGAGATTCCTTTAGAAAAGAAAGTTGTTTCTCCTTCAAAACATTGTTGTCATGGGAAAACAACTCTAAAATTAGCCCCTTAAAAGGAATGCACGTGAGATCAAAAATCCTTGATCATGACATTTGCCTCACTTATATTATTACTCATCATCCTGGAAGCTCTGTGAATTCAGAGATTCTGTATCTGTTTACACATACTCTACAGGGTATTGTAGAAAACCAGGCCTGCAGAAAGTGGTCAGCACATATTTTTTGAGTGAAAAGTGATAGGGCGTTCTCCCTAACATGCTTTCAGGGAAATAGTCCTCTAAAATAAATTTGTTCTCATTTGGGGAATAAAGCATATGTAAACATAATATCCACCGCAGTATATCAGTCATAATTCTACGATATTTAATGTATTAGTTATTTGAGGCTACTAGGACAGCCATTTAGGTTTTGCAGATATTTGCATCATGATTGTGAGTCTAGATGAGTTTGATTTGGTCAAGCTGAGTTTAGTAGGCTCAAATGGATGTACAGATGGGGACGTGATAAACCTGTTCAATTTAGAAAGTAGAATTACTATGATTATCCATCATATACTCTTTGCTTCCTGATTTCAGTATCAAATATGAGGCAGTTAGACAATCTGGTGGAGAAATGAACAGAATGTAGCAAGTAATCAGGGAATAATTCATTAGGAAAGATGCCTGATATTTTGAATACTTTTCTTGCAGTGCACCAAACTAAATGGTAACCTGATACCCTAAAAGAGTCATTTGATTATCCCAGGAACTCGACCTGTCTTTTATGAGGAACTGGGTAATGCCTATTTGTGTAAATGAGCAGTACCAAAAGCAACAAATTATGACATCACTTTTTACCCTGTAAATTTAAACCATGACAAATTGTAAATTTACAATAAAAAAAAACAAAATCAAAGACACAAGCTGAAATTGACAAATCCTTCTATTTCATATATTCATAGTTCAGAAACAGCTGCAGAAGATTTTCCCAAGATGAAGCATTGTATGGCAAGCTGTAGCCCAGACTGAACTTTTATGGTTGAGTCATAGAGCTCTGACAATTGCAGTTTGTATGGAGGAGCTTACAGACCCTTGACAACAGTAGTCTGGCAGCAGATTTAATACTGATTATTTCCCCTGCTTATGACATTAATGCAACATTGTTAGTATCTGCTTAGCATTAGTCAAGTAGAAACGCTTTCCTGAATAAAAGTTCTTTCCTGGCAAGGCATTCAAAAGCACACCAATGCCAATACCATCTGACCTGGCATATTATATATATGGGGAGGATTGCTATTTTATATATATAATATAAAACACATGTACCTGGATGTATCATCTATCTTCCCATATAATATGCCACATACACAACACACACTATATATGTACATACGTATACATATATCTGCTTAGGTAGGTATCAAGTTCATGCTTTTCATTGTCAAAAATTATTTTTCTGATGTGACCAGGGCTAGTCAATACATTGATCAGAAAGAAGAACCTTTTATATAATCAAAAGACAGAAAAATAAGATGAAGTACGTGGTATTTAGACATTTTTTGGTAACACAAACCATTCTAGTTATAATTAGACCTCACAATATACTTCCTATCATCAAACAGCATGCAGGATATTTGATTTCTAGCCAAGGCTCACATGACAATCATGTTATTATCTTTTTTATTTTTTCAAGCAAAGAAAGTTCATGTTCTCTCTTCTGTGTCTTCTATTGTCTTTTTCCAAAATATTTCTTTCAATATTATAACTTAGAGGAAAACAATTTGAAACAGTTTTGCTCTTAGTAAAGCACAGAGAATGACTGTCAGCAAAGGTAAATGTCATCCATATTTTAGCCAATATTTACATTCAGATTTCATTAGTTTAAACAGATATCTTCCAAATACTACACAAGAAATACAGTCCAATTTGCTTGCGATTCATAACTCATTACTAGTATGAGTTTTTATGTCTTAAAAATGAGATAGCTTGCAAATGTGAAGATGATATATTCAATGCAAAGATAATTTTTGTACTCCCCTTCACATATGATCTAAGGTTGGGTCTGCTTTATACTGTTTGCTGTCTATTATATACATGTCACTCTCGAGACTTATGAACAATTCCATTTGGTTACTCTGGTTAAAGCATTTATTTTCTTCAAAAATCATGAGTAATGCTTATCATTCAATATATGATATGATTAGGCTACTACAACAGTTACTACCCCCCACCAACATTCACACACACACATACACACACACACACACACACACACACCCTCTGCAGGATATAAATAAAATAGTGATCCTTCCCTACACATGTACCTGGATGTATATCATCTATCTTCACAGTATACGATTAGCTATAATTGCCATACCTACTGGACCTGGAAATCCTCGTGGACCACTTTCTCCAGTTGGACCTCGATCTCCTTTTTCACCTGGAGGTCCAGGAGGACCTTTAAAAAAATTACAGTTATTGATCATAGTTATAAAGCATAGGAAAAATAGGTTAGTCATCTGTCAATATACTTATATAAGGAAATCCAAGGTCTTTTATTTGTTGTGCAATAATACAGAAAATGTATAAGACCAAACTTCATGAATGGAGGAATATTCTGCTATTCAGTAATATAATGCCTTATGCTAACAAGGATGACATTGCCTCAAAACAAACAACCTAACAATATATTAAATGTGAGTGTGCCTCACGCTTTTCTATGTTCTGAGAACCTGGGGGCAGAGAAAAGACAGCAGGCTGGCACAAAGTCGCATTAGCGTTGTACACATCCTAGGCAGTTAAACTTTGAGTTAGATATAATATGCAGTTAACTACTATATGGAAAATCTGTAAGTAAGAACTTAAAAGACACTTGTGATACCCTCAAGGGAAAGGAAAATTCACACACAGGAGACAACCAGAAGCACTTTGTTGGAACTGACCATAAACTCAGATATTTGTCAGTGAGCTGGAGATTGGCGTGCATGGTGATGGTTGAAGTCTTCATTGAGAACGTAGGATAATGAGGGGTACTTTCAAGAACGAAGAGAAGCGGAAGGAAGATAATTCTTAGGGAGTAGGAAAGGTATGAAGAAAGGCAGGAAGACTAAAATGAGTAGAGGAATTCTTTTTTCAAGTAAAATCCTAAGTCAAATTCCTAGATTGGTATAGATACTATAAACAATATGGAGACACTGCTAGGAAAACTTCGCTCTCATCATTTTTGTCAGGTGGCTCTCCTGAGCTGTGATTAAACAACACCGATTTAGTCATTTGTATTTTCTGTGTCCAGCAAAATAGATACCTGGTCATCACATCTTTAAAATGATTACACCTAGCTTGTCTTTAGAACTCAGAGGCTATCCTACCTACATACCATGTTCCATATGGAGTACGGAGGACAAATATTCTCTTCTTTATTTAAAGAAGAACACTTAGTTTCCTTTTCAACACCAAAAGAAAGAAACAGAAACATTATTCCACAGATTCACCACAGAATAGGGAAATAGTGATATTTTAAAGGAAACATTTTCATTTGTTACTGTCTGGTCACATACATGGTCCAAGGAAAACATACGATTGTATACAGCATCCCTGGTTAGAATGCACTTGTTTACAAATTTTAATCAGGTGGGAGGTATAATACCTGAAGAAAACTAAGAGGGGGCCACATAAATAAATAAAGATCATCTCATGAATAAGTATATTTTGTCCATTTTTTTGTTGCTTATTTTGACATCATTGACTCTACTTCTGTCTATTCCTCTGGTATGTCCCATTTTCAAGGTACAATTTGGGTTTTAGAGGCTCAAGACATCATTACTCTTCTCAATAGAATGCCCCTTTCTCTTCATATGCAGCATTGGACACACATTTAATTGTATTTTTACAATAAAAGCAACTCTACTTATAGGAAACATAAAAGCCTAGAAAAGCCATGAGGAAAAATATAATTCGTAGTTGTATTATTTTAACTAAAGATCTTTAACACTTCTTTCCTAAGTGTGTATGTGTATTTTTCTCCACATAATCGTCATGCAAACAACATATTACCGGGCTTTTAGAAATTAACCAGGGTATTATAATCTAAGGTATAGCTTAATTGTTGTGAGACATATATTTAGTGCTGCACAAGAAATGCCAGGTTTCTATATCTAAGGGAATTTGTATGTGCTCCCTATTCTCTGCAGAAGAATGTAGTACGTCCCAAGAAAAGGGGTTTAACCTGCATAACCATGAACACAGCTGCATCCATTCATCACTACATAGTGATGAATCAGAGGGGAGGGGGGCAAGCAGGACAGACATTCAATTTGCAACCTGAATTTTGTTGAACTAAGTGAAGGGAAGCACAGTGATAGTATTCAACGATGGTGTTTGGAAAAAAGTGCACAAGCAAAGATTTCAGTTTAGTAACTAAGGATCCAAAGCAAGACTCAGACATTCCAGGAAAAACTAGAACATGAAACAAAAAGAAACAATGGACACAGAGAATAGATCTAGCCTCTTAGCCTCTGAGATGGACTTCTCACCATTTCTTTGGTAGGTAAGAGATAGAAGGAACTCTCCTAATTACTAATTATCCTTTCAATTATGCTACATATAATTATGAGAACTGCATACAGCTTTAATTTTGGAGTATTAGTTCAATCACAGCAAATACATCTGTTATTTTACAAAATTTGGAGTTAAAGATCCCTCTCTGTAATTTTATATAAAAATACTGATACCCAGTATTCGAATTCTAGAATAAGAAAAACAGGTAAAGCTTTTTGTTAGAGTTCTAACTAGGCGTGTTGAATGTACATTTTTATTGTTATTCTATTCTTCACGTAACATTAATCTTACTTATTATGTTTCATTTTTGTATGTTGTTATAGCTCTTTTACTGTTTCTAACAAAATGTTGGAAGGATCTCAATAAATGTTTTAGGTGTCTTTTAGATACATTGGGGGAATAAAATAACAAATTATATACCACTTTACTCTTAGTTTCTGATGCAGAACTTTTCAGAACAATATCCACTACCTTGCCACCTTCCAAAACTAACCTCCTCTCCATTCCCATTGTAGCTCACGTCTTCACCGTCACACGGCTGGACTATTGCTAGAGCTTTTTTATCTGGTCTGAATGCGTTTTGTCTATTTCATCTCTATTTCCCTCAGTGTTGGCTTTCTTCTTCTTTTTGATAAGAATCTGTTTTGCAATGTCTCCATCAAATTAAGGAAATGCAGTAATCTATTCTGCCGTATTATGGAAAAAAGAATAAAGACTCAGAGTCTCTTGTAGTCACCTTCTTTGTTCGTAGTTTCCATTCAGTCTTTTCAAAATTTTGTTCCATATCGACATAATAACTGCCTCGTGGCATCAATAAATGGACAAAATGCTACCTGTCAGCTCCCTTGCTGATATATGTCAAAAAAAACTGGGTTAATATTGGCCAAAATATATGATTTACTCTAGTTCAATAAGCCATAGAATTTACATTATTTTTCATCTTTAATATTTTCAATTATAGTTATAGGAATAATTCATAAATACTATCACAATAATCTGCCATAAAGAATTACCTTTATAAAACACATGCACAAAATCTACTATTTAGCTTCCTCCATGATCATTTCTTAAAAAGGAAAATTAAGATTTCTATATAACCACAAAAAAGTACTGATATATAATATGTGATAATCATCAATATCATAGATCAAAATTACCCAATTTACTAGAAAAGCAAACCCAGGCATACCATATCATATTTAAAATTCTCAGATAACATAGCACTAATAATATCTGACTAAGTTTCCAGAGCTATGCTTCTCTAGTTTTTATTCATTACAAGCATTAATTTTCTACTTTGTTTTCAATCTTGTCTCATATTCAGATCATCATAAAAATCCGCCACATCTTCTAGTCTATTGCTGCCTAAACCTGCATCTTTTTTTTCTAGTTTTCATTCTCATTGATTTAGATATGTTTAATCTGGAAGACACTTTAAATATTGTTTAACTAAACATATTTATAGAGGGTCAGAGAGTGACTTGCTCAGGGTCTTAAAGCTAGTCGGGTAAAATCAGAACTAGAACATTTCATTTCTTTCCTGACATCCTATGCTACCATGTTCTAAATTTAATTGACTTCGTTTTCTGTATCTTTTCTTCCATTATTCCTGAGCTGAGTTTTTTCTTTACACAGTGGTTAGATAAACTCACAATTCAGGTTTTTTCCTTTTGTTAAGTGTTCGGTTTTTGTTGTTGTTGCTGTTGTTGTTGTTGTTTTCAGAGATGGGGTCTTGCTACTTTGCTTAGGCTGGTCTTGAACTCCTGGGCTCAAATGGCCCTCTTGTCTCAGTCTCCCAAAGTGCTGGGATTACACTGTCTCAGCCTCCCAAAGTGCTGGGATTACATTGTCTCAGCCTCCCTAACTGCTGGGATTACAGGCATGAGCCTACAGTCCAGCTGTTAAAATCTCAGTAATTAATTGTACAAAACTCCAAATTCAAATGTCCTCAGTTGCTTTTTCATTTTCTCTACTATAAATTTCAATATTTCTTTTTTGGTCCTCTTATATCCTAGGAAGCCAATATATCTAAAATCTTTCCAAGTAAACAAAATGTTAGCTATTCTCACCACAGAGCCATATTATATTTCATTTCTCTTAAATAACTTTCTCTAGAGTTCATCTTTGCTTCTTTAAATCATGTTATCCTCAACTCTCCACCAAACTCTACTTCACCATTTCCACAATGAAATTGTATGTAGTGCTTTAAGAGTCTAATTATTATAACTACTTGAGAAATGTATTAAAAATCTTTGTCTCTTTTAACTGTATAATTATTTAGTGATTATTAATACAAGGGAAGAGAGAACACAAAGTAATTACACTCATCCTACAATCAACACATGATAAAGGATAAAGCACTCATTAATTTCTAAAATATGCTTCTTAAGTTATAATTTAATTAATATATATTTTACGGCTAGGTGCTATAAGAGATATAAAGAATAGTTTCTAATTGAAGTAACTTGTGTCCAGGAAGAGTTAACACTGTTCTGGAAGAGAATATCAGATACTTTTAAACTTAACTATCACATTAAGAATTCTCTTGTAAGAGAATACTTAATGTTCTGTATTAAGACAGAAATAAATGTCAGCTGGGTCTTACTATTGTTAGAACCAGCAAAGGTTTCATGTGAGAGGAAGCATCTTAAATGGACTTTGAATGATAAATAAGATATTTTCGAATACAAATCGAAGAGAAAATATTTCAAATAAAGGAAAATACATGAGGCAGCATGCACAAAGTACTGGGTGTATTAGAATCACAGTCAAATTAGTTGAAATATTTGATATACAAAAAAGACAAGGGAGGGAATGAAACATTCAAGATTAGTTAAGAGATACACTGAAGAAGATCTTGAGTACTACAGGCAAAATAGTATGTCTAATGAGGGGGCAACAGAGAGTCTTCATGCAATCTAAGACTTGCATTAGGAAGGCTGTATTCTACAAGGGTGCAAAAAGTATTACAGTCTGGGCAGGAAACAACTGCAACTCTGGCAAAGAAGTGATAAGAATAATTTATATGAGGATATAAAGAAATGACAAGGGAATAGAGAATACAGAATGGTGAGAACTAATAGTGGTCTTGGGAGATATAAAATAATTAAAATTGATAGCTTGCAAACCAGGAAGAATGACACTGCTATAACAGAGTGTAACTTGCTAAGAAGAAAGTGTGAGTTTCACTTATTCACTCAACACATATATAATTGCTCTCCCACTATTTTCCAGGCACTCTGACAGGCATTGGGAATGCAGAGGTAGACAAGAAGGAGAAGACTTAACCTCACAGAGCTCACATTCTACTGGAGAAGATACAAGCTAAACAAGTAAGCAAATGTACAGATGACATAATTTCATATAGTGGTAAACACTATGGGGAGATTAAAGGAAATCATGGTAGAGAGAGATGGGGGAGGTTAGAGTGAGAATGGTGGAAGGTAGAGGAGGTAACTTCAAGTGGAGCCAAGAAGGAGTAGGGATGTAGAGAAGAACATTTCAAGAGAAAGAAAAAATGTCTAATGTTCATTATGGACAGCATGAAATGAAACAAGCACTTTCTCTTTATTAACTTTTACTTGTTCATGGCACTTAATTCTTCCACATTTCCAAGCAAGGCTGAAGGATGACAGAGGGAAGATTTAGAAAATTAGGGCAGAAAAGTAGACAGGTGAAAGACCAAGTAGAAGTTTAAATTTCATCCCAAGACTAATGAGAAGATATTGGAGGATTTAAGCACGAGAGAGAAAAGACACATCTAGTGTAAAGACAGAAACCACACAACCACACACATCTAGTAATTTGTGTGGGTTTTCTTAAATAGCATTGTTGTTTGTTTGTTTGCTCTATTTAGAATGGACTAAGAGCAGAGGCAGGGGAAAGCAACTGAGAAATGGATTCCAGACTGGGATATGGTTGCTTGAATGAGAGTACTAATAGAGAATAAGAAGAAGTTTGATTTGAGATATTGTATGAAACAAGAATTAGTAGGATTTACAAATAGATTACATAGAGAATGAGAGCAGGGAAGTCAAAGACAGCTTCCAAGATCATGGAGTGAGCAGGTAGTTGGAAAATGACAAAACCATCAAAAAGACTGAAAATGCAACAGATTTGGGGAGGCGGATGGGGGTGGCTAGTTAAGAAGCGAGGATTTCGTTTTGAATTTGTAAAGCTTTGGACATTTATTTGAAATCCAAAATGGAGGTATCTAATTGTTAGAGAAAAATCTGATTAATTCAAATTTTTCTTTATCATCTGTTTCACTATGATAAATACTATATGTGATATGTATTCTGTATAAGCAAGCTATAAAATACAACAATAATGAGAATATCCTTGCAACATCACAATCCAAGAAATCGGTATCTACCTAGATGTTCCCCCTTCTCATTCATCTATTTCCTTTTCACAGATAAACATTACCCTGAATTTTGTGTTTATCATTTTCTTAAATTTTAAAACAACCATTCTATTACATATTTATGTGTCTGTAAATTTACACTATTTAATTTTACTAACTATAAGCATTAGAAGTAAAAATTATATATTGTTTTCTGGGACTTGTTTTTAGTTTTTTTTTCATTGTCACCACTTGATTATTAGGCTTCTTAATTTTCTCAAACTAATGTATTTGAAATGAAATCACATGAAGTTCTTAGTTCTATTTTTCTAGTTGCTAATGATATAAAATGAGACAAAATATTAAAATCATGAAATAGAGCTTAACAGACATGGAAGCTGGAATGAGAACATCCAATATGAATTTTATGTGAGTTACAGAGGAAAGGAGAGAAAGAATTGTGAAGAAGCAACAGTCAAAGTGAATGAAGCTGGTTATATTCACAAATTGATAGACATAAATCTACTAATATAAGAAGTACAACAAATGTTAAATGGATAAATTATCAATACAAAAACACAGATAAGTAAAACTGCAGATATGAAAGACATAAAGAATGACAAACCGATTGGTGGCAGTCATTTTAAGAACCATAAGAAAAGCTTGAAGCCGGGGGACCAATATTTTCAGCACACTGACGGAAGTAATCAAAATAACTGTCAACCTAAGAAGTGTGTATGTAGTACAACAACTTCAAAGATCAAAACAAAATAGAGAAAATGAAATCAGAAGGTTTCATTACCAATTTACTTTCACTAAATGAACTTCCAAAAGATATACTTCATGCAGAAGCAAAATAATCCCAGAAGAAATGACTGAGGTGCATGTAGAAGGGAGAACAATTGGTAAATTCATGGGCAAATTTAAATAAATATTTGTTGTGGGTGAGTGATGACTATCTGAGCCAGTGGTGCAGAGTTAAATAATTAACCAAGATGGTTATAGATAAAGAAAGACAGATTTATTAGCAAAAGCAGGAAAATACATTGCAATGAGGCAATGAGCAGGCCAGCAGAAGAGAAACTGATTGCCAGGAAACAAAGGTTTGCTGAAGATTTTATAGAATAGTGTTTATACCATATGCTGAAGAGAGCTTGTGCAGTACTGATAAGCCGAGGTTACAGTGGGTTAACTTGCAGGTATCTGGTGATAAGTTTCATGCAGGAAGGACCTACATGTTCTGGACCATGAAGAAAGGCAGATTTATAGCTTGTCTTCCTTCTCTTTTTGCTTTCCCTGGTCCTACCAGCCTGACTACTTTTCCCTAATTAGGGCTCCACAATATTGTCTGTATAAAAAAAGAAAAATAATATTGACTAAGTTCTCGATTAAAAAACTAATGTAGAATGAGCTATACAAAAACATTAGCAGGAAACTAGGGAAGAGGATAATCAAAGCATTTTCAGTTCCTTGTGTATTTTAGGATGAACGTTAAGATACTGATCAACTATAGACTTCAAGATAAATGTTAAGGTCAACAATCAATAAAAATTACAAATATACTACAAAGTTTCTAAAACCTTTTTGGTAACTTTGGTAGAGAGAAAAATTCACCAAGAGAAAAATCTTCATGGCCAAAAGTGGCAATAAAGGAAAGCAAAAGAAACATAAAATAAACTGGAGAAAACCAGAGCACAAAATAAGAGAGTGGAAATAAATACAGTCAAAAGAGATGGTCAGATTACATATTTTTTAAAAAGAAAAGGTAAGTGTTCATTACAAGAGACAAACCTAAAATAAAGGATAACAAAAGGCAAAAGGTTGCAGTGAAAATATAGAAAAATACCTGCAAATTGTTGAGATCAAAATATAGAAAAAAATCTATACTGTAAAGCTAAAACTAAAATATCTAAAATGTAAAGCCAAAACTGAAAGTGCATATATATATATATATCTCTTTGGTAATATTGGTAGAGAGAAAAATTCTTATATATTCCATATGCATATATAGGCAAGATTTAGTTCACCATTTTTCACTAAAGGGTGCTGCAGAAGAAATGGACAAATCCATCATTATTTTGGAGAGTTCAAAGGATCCTTTTAATTAATAATACAGTCAGGTAAGAAGTAAAAAAGACTGAAAGTTTTGAAAAAACAATATTAACAAGCTTGGTTTGTAAACATGTGAAGAAACTTGTAATTACAGAAAACTTGTATTCAGTACTTATGAGGTAGTTTTTAACAATGAGCAAATCATTAGACCTTAAGATATATTTGGCTTATCCCTTTCTATTTAAATGACACTCGGCTACTGGTTATTGTACCCTGTCTTGATCTGATTTTAATATTCTTTCCTCTGGGTATCTGTAGTAAATATATGCTCAAAAACTATTTATTTCAAACCACAGGATTTCAAATATCAAATCTCTGCATGTATCAGTATATTTTAATATATGTCATTTTCTGGAGGAATGACAAGATGTTTTACCTTGAATTAAAGTGATATTTCTCAAGGTCTGAGAATGTTCCCAGTCTTTCAGTCTGAGATCATTGGTGATGTTATTCAGTACTTTCACTTCTCCTTTTATTTCCTGTTCCAAATGCACTTGTTCTTCTTTCATAGCCATAATTTCTGCTGATACATTGTAAACACGCTCCTCTAATTTACTGATTTCCTGTAAGACACAAGTAGGCATCCACAACCTTTTACATACATAATTATCAAATATGAAAGTTCAAGAAACCCTCGGAGTTCAGGTTTTTAAAAACATATGACAGGAATTTTATGGAATAAAAATATGGAGATTAGAAAACTGTTTTGGAAGTAGTAATTCTTTAATTGTGAAACATTTCCTCTTTTGACTGAATGGCTGAATGTTTATAATCACAACCTCTTTCAAAAAATCAATTTAATATATCTATGATATGTTTCTATTCCCATATATAGAGATGTCAAAATGCTAACAAATTTAAATAAACATCATAAGGTTTTAATTTATCTGAAGTAAAACATCTTCATACTGTACTTAGAGTGGCAACATATCCAAATTCCATAAATTTGATAGATTTATATGGGGAAATTGTTTTATAGTAATAAGCAAAGTTTAATGTCATAAGCCTCAGTGGTGATGAACATTGACAATAGATTTTCATGCCCAATAAAACCCCAAACTCGCATATTAACAGTGCTTTCCCTTCAGTTTGCATTGCCTCTGTATTTGAGGCATTAGTATTTTGTGTCTTCAGATATATATATATATTTTGTGTTTATTTATACATATGCATTCATAGACTTAGAGTGTGAAAAAGAGAGAGGATCTTCCTATATCCTGGAATATGCTTTTATATTTTACTCAGTAATATATTAAGGATATTTATCGATTAAAATACTTTAGAGAATGACATTTTCAGTAAATTAGTGGAATTGAATCTATTTCTCAAAATTTATTTAGGATTCCTATTCACAGTGTTTTGAGCTGTGCACTTTTCTACAACTTTAAACAATGCTGCCATGAACGTCATTTTAAATGTATTTATATATTGATGTCAGTACTTCTATAGAACATCTTCCTGGAAGCGGATTTGACCAAAGGGACTAAACATTAAACAGTATTTTTGTTCAACCATTGCTGTACTTCTCTCTAAATATATGCGACCATTTTTCTTCCTCTTACTGCGTGTCAGTGCCCACTTTTTGCAGCTAAATACTGGGTACCATTAATATATTTTAATTTGCATAATAAGAGTAGGTACATAGTAAATCATTATTATTTAACTTGTTTTTCAAATTATAATGAGGTTAAATCACCCATTCAATTTCTGACAATTAATATTAATTAATTTTTCTTTTAGACCCTTTGCTTGGTTTTCTCTTTTGCTGTTGGGCTTTCTCTTTTTGACGAACCAAATCTTCTCATCTATTCTGGTAATAATTTTTGTCTCTCTGTTCTACTTGTATCCCATTTTCTGTCTTCATTGTATGCTTTATCATTGTATTAATTACTCCTATGTTCTAAAGTTGATAAATACTCATTTCCCATTTGCACATGGAAATAAGCCCGTGGTATATTTTTCTTTAATCCAGATGTAAAGAGAAAATTACACTCTCCTGAGCTGGACTGGACTAGACAAGCTGAGGTGAGAGGATCAAGATGGTCAGGAAGTAAGACCTTTGAAAATAAATGAATGTGCATCTAGATTTGCCTCTTCAATGACACTATACATAAGCAGAGAGGCTTATCAGCTTTCACTGCTCTAACTGTGCCTTCTTCCAAACGAAACCTTATTCTAGATTAGAATTTCTCTGTCCTGCACCTCCTCCTTCCCTGACCATTTGACATTTTCTGTACATACCATCATCACAATAAAGGTGAAATGGTGAGCGTGGATGTTTGTAGAGCACACCACCATGATAAATACGCTTGACTTAATTTAGGTGGCTAAAAATTGCTGCAAGTATGTCAGGTAGTTCTACACGTTCAGCATAAAGTGTTAAGGGACTAGAAAGTGATTTTGCTTCCTAGAAACCAGGAATCACTCAGCTTTTTCATCACACCGAAAAGCTGAGGCTACTTTTTATTTTTATCTTTCTGAGATGGAGTCTCGCACTGTCACCCAGGCTGTAGTGCAATGGCATGATCTCGGCTCACTGCAACCTCCGACTCCTGGGTTCAAGTGGTTCTCCCAAGTAGCTGGGATTACAGGTGCACACCACCACACTGGGTTATTTTTTTTTTTTTTTGTAGAGATGGGGTTTCACTATGTTGGCCAGACTGGCCTCAAACTCCTGACCTCGTGGTCTGCCCACCTTAGCCTCCCAAACTGCTGAGATTACAGGCGTGAAGCACTGCGGCCAGCCGATGAGGCTACCTTCTTATTCCCTTCTTTGAAAACTGCATATGGTGTTACATTTGTCAAATTTCACTGGAAATTATTTTCCCTGGGAGGAGGAAAAGTGCGTTTAATTTCAAAAAATCCTATACAGCATCCATGCACTCCCTCCACACGCTACCACCAGTCACCCTCCTAGAAACAGGCATTTAATTTTGTAGTCATATAGTCCTTTTGACCTCTATCGATGGAGATGATAGATGCCACCTCTGTTTTTCATTTGCTGCCAATGTTCTTCCTTTTTCTTTCAAATTAATGTTTGGTGTGTCCTTAATAAGTGTTATGCTGGTGTCACTTATAAGCCATTTCCTCAAATGACATTTACAAATTCAGGCATTCATTTAATTTATTCCTACATTGAGCTAAACATTCAAAGATCAATAAAATTATTCAAGCAATGGGGATGAGAGTCCCAACATTGTTTTTCAGTGTACACAGGAGTACACACACACACACACACACACACACACACTGGCACTGACCTAGTTCCTAAGTCTCTGTGAGTGACTACTGTTTCTAAAGATGTATATAGGTTTCAAAGTTTCACCATTCCCTTGTATTTCCTTTTCTGATGCTGGAATTCCCTCCAAAACGTGTCTATGCAAACTTGAACAGCTCACTGATCACCAGATTTTGATTGTTTCCATTAACTATCACTTCAAACAGGTTCAAAATTTCTACCAACTTCCAAATGGTTTCCAATTTGCTTTCAATTTCTCACATATGTGGGTTCAAAAGCATACCACAGTCAGCCAGACACTGTGGCTCATGCCTGTAATCCCAGCACTTTGGGAAGCCAAGATGGGTAGATCACCTGAGGCTAGGAGTTTGAGACCAGCCTGACCAACATGGTACAAACCCCATCTCTACTAAAAATACAAAAATTAGCCAGATGTGGTGGCACGTGCCTTTGATCCCAGCTACATGAGATGCTGAGGCACGAGAATCACTTGAACCTGGGAGGCAGAGGTTGCAGTGAGCCAAGATTATACCGTTGCACTCCAGCCTGGGCAACAGAGTGAGATTCCATCTCAAAAACAAAGAAACAAACAAAAGCACTCCATGGTCCTCCAGGATTTAATGCACTGCCAGAATCGAATGTATCCTTCTTTTTCCATCTCATCCAGCTTCCCTCTCTCCTTACCTCATCTCAGTGCTCTTCTGACCCTATTTTTACATCAATAGTATTTCTTCTCCACTCTTCTTTCCCCCCAACTTAATCAATGTCTACCCCGATAACTAACATTTTAGCTTCCTCTCTTTTTTGTATCATCAAAACTATGGACGGTTTCTTCTTTGTACACTTTCTCTAATCTTTTGATAGCCCAAGACTTTAATATCCCAATACCCTTTGATATACTTACTTATTAACAATGTAGGAAACACTGATAGATTTTAGAAGTGACATGGAATAGAAACGGAATATCAAGGCATTGGGATGAGGTTCACCAACAGACTCCCCATACACAAACTGTAATACCATTGTCTTCTGACACCTTAAGTTGAGGACCATGTACAAGTTCAAAAGTTCTGAGTGAAACTTACAAGTCAAAAAAATCTAAGCACATCAAATGGGTCTGTTACAAAATTCACACATACAGAGTGTTCACGTCCCAAGATCTGCTAAGATACTCTAAAAATTATGATCGGTTTAGGCAGTCTAAAAAGACATTTTAACAGTATTTATAAAATATGTAAAGGGAGTCTATATTCAATGGGAAAATTTCCCCCTTTTTCTAAGAGTTTGGAGACAGCTAATCCATTTTAAATCCCTTAACATTCATTTAAAATCTTTTGATAAATTCACCACAGAAATCACGGTAAACAGGATAATGAAACAGGGTTTGCAACTTTTGCTTTCCTGTACCGCCTAAGGAGAAGAGACTTGGATAGATTCAGTTCCAGCACGTGACCTTGCCGTCACAAACTCTTACCTCTTGTTGTTTGAAGGTTTTCTCTTGGATTTTGCCATTCAGCTTTTCTATGTTGAGCTGCAAATCAAGCAGTGTGGTATTCAAACTTATTAAGGACTTGGAGATTTCATCTATTGTATTCCCATGTCCCTGGACTGAGGAAAACAAGGTACTTAGCTGGAGAAGAATGTCATTAAATCTTTGATCAGTTGTCATGCTGAAGTTTTGGAAATGCTCTGCATCTATGAGATTGGCTTCCATGTCTGAAATGTGCTGGATTCTCTTCTCCATGTTGCTCATGTGTTCCATAAAGACTTCTTGAAATCTCGTTTCCGCTTCACTGTCATTTCCTTTTCCTGTAAGACTTTGAGTTATATCGTCTGCATTAGTAGAACCAACGGAGCAATTTTTCGTTTCCCACTTCAGAAGCTGAGCTGTATATTTAAGTAAAAATAAACCAGTCATGGTCTGATCCTTAAATGCACACACTATCCCATCCCATATCATTCCTTTCCGTTCGTTTTATTCCATTCCATTTCAACATTTTGAATGCTAGGCTAAATCAAGTATTCACTTTTCATCTACAATGTGTGAACTACGCTAAGTATATTGCTGAGAAGCATACATTCTCCCTTTCCCATTTTATGTTAAGATGATTCCAGGATTATATCATGCTTTCTGAATTGCTGCTTATAGGAATCTTCTTGGCCACTGATTTTGGTTTTGCCAATTCAAAACAATTCTATAGATTATGAAAGGCAATGTATCTACAGAACTGTTGTTAGAATAAAGTGAACTAATGCTTAATCCAGTTTCTGAAGTAAGCATGTTGAATAAGTTAACAATGATAATGATGATCATGAGGATGACAAAAGAAACATGTGGTAAAATACTGGTATCATGAACAGTATGGATAAATTGTTGGTTTATCTTCATTCTTTCACTTGAGCTGCCAGAAAAGTGTCATTTTCAGTTAACACAGACCTAATTCACAGTTGGTAGAGCAGGAAGTTGGGCAAATACTTTTTTTCTCTTTATAAAAGTACTATTCTCATAACACTCCTTTTTAACTATTATAAAATATATATTCACAGCAGAAAATTTAGAAAATATAGATAATATGAAAAAACAATTTACCATGAATCTCTCATCCTAGCTTAAACTCTAGGATTTTGGTGTATATATCTCAAACCTTATCATATTATTAATCTTAAAATGTGACATTTTAAAATAATCTGGACACCACTTTTTAATGTAATGCTCTATCATAAGTACTTTTTCCTATTATTAATATTTAATATTTTTCTACAAAAATAATTTAGGAAACTCCATTGTATTATATGCATGGATCTGCCAGATTTATTTTAGAAAACAGCTGCATTTAGTTTGCCTCTGTTTTCAGTAATATAGTCAATGTTTTGATGAACAATCTTGTGATTAATTATTTACCAAATTAAAAAAATTGCATTCCAAAACAGTATTTTAGGAACATAGCGAGTTGCTGATAGATATCCCCAAATGGGCATGTGTTCTCTAAACAAGCTAATTATCATTCTGAAATAATCTAGAGCAATATGTTTTATAGTTTCAAAAAATAAAAGGCATAAACATTAACTTTTTATATAAAAATAGGCGGGGTGCATTGGCTTATGCCTATAATCCCAGCACTTTGGGAGACTGAAGCAGGTGGATCACGAGGTCAGGAGATCAAGACCATCCTGCCCAACATGATGAAACCCTGTCTCTATTAAAAATACAAAAATTAGCTGGGCGTGGTGGCGGGCACCTACAGTCCCATGTACTCAGGAGGCTGAGGCAGGAGAATCGTTTGAACCTGGGAGGCAGAGGTTGCAATGAGCTGAGATCATGCCACTGTACTCCAGCCTGGGCAACAGAGCGAGATTCCATCTCAAAACAAAACAAATTCTTAATTATAGACAATGAGGAAAATGTTAAACACAATCTTATCACTACTCAGTGATGGTTGAAGTTTTCTGTTTTCCTGTATTTCTATATATGTATCTGTTTATACCTTTTACTGACATGTATGTTACTCATATTCATATTAGATTGGATGTATAAGATTTTCCACATTTGACAATTATGGAACAATAAAAAGAATAATTTCATATTGCTAAAAAATATATGCAGCTCCACCTGAGTCTATCAATTTTCTTAATAAAAGTGATATGATGACAGTACAATTTTTATAGATTTTTGAGAATTAAACAACACAAGAAAAACATTTAGTTCTACCCCTAACTCAAGGGTTTTGTTCCATAAATTAGAGCTTGGTGTTTACACAGAATCTAGTTCCCTGATTCTAGAATCTTCCTACACTACTCCGTTACCAACTAGGCTACTCCGAACAAGTTACTTATCCCTCTCCTTGCTTTGGTTTTCTCAATTTGTAAAAGTAACAATTACCTCAACAATGGTGCTGAGCACAAATGAAACAGGCATATCTATTCCTCTACAGTGCCTTCTAAATGAGAGATACTATCTATCAGTTATATCCACCGTATTTACTACCTTTGCTTAAAGAGGCTGTGGTTGGATCACCTGAGGTCAGGAGTTCGAGACTAGCCTGGCAAACATGGTGAAATCCTGTCTCTACTAAGAATGTAAAAATTAGCTGGGCGTGGTGGCACACACCTATAATCCCATCTACTCTAGATGCTGAGGCAGGAGAATTGCTTGAGCCTGGGAGGTGGAGGTTGCAGTGAGCCGAGATCCTGCCACTGCACTCCAGCCTGGCTGACAGAGCTAGACTCCGTCTCAAAAAACAAAAAAAAAAGAAGAAGCTGTTTGATGAGCATTACTGCTGTAGCTATTATTAGATTAAGAGTGTCATCCTAAATATATAATTAAATTCTAATTTCAAAAAATATATGATACCATATTTTTCCTGGTTTTATTAATTTAATATTAGCTTATCTGAAATAACAAAATGTGTGTGACAAAATTTTGATGTGATCTACAATAGAATTTGTATTGAGTATGTTATTCTGTATTTCTTAACGTATCAATAGCTTGGAAATAAAAGTGTATTTCTTAACTGTATTTCATCACATTTACTAAATTCATTGTGGGGAGCAAGTTTTGGGTTGACAGCCTCGTCCATGCATTCGTTAATTCTATGATTTAATTATTATATACTATGCAGAAAGCACTGCTTGAGTAACTCTGGGAATAAAAGAACAATCAGGAATGGAATTTGACTGTAACAATCAGAAGCCCAAATAAACATTTTTTTCAAAATTACTTCAAAATTTTCCTCTAGCATTGTCCTTTTTTGATTATTATTTCTTTTGAAGTAGCAGTTAAGAATTTAGATTCTAGAACAGAACTGCCTAGATTAGCAATTCTGGCTCTGCACTTTATAAACTATGGCATTGGACAAGTTACTTAATCTGTCATTGCCTCTTTTTCACCATCTGTGTAAATGGGGTACTAACAGTCAGTGTCCAAATAATTAAATGAACTATATGTAAAATACTTAGACGACTTCCTGGCATGTAATAAGCATTTGATAAGTTTCAGATTTTTGCTATTATTAATATTTCGATTCAAGATGTGTGATTCAAGTACCTATATGCCCAATATTGATTGACTATGGGGAATTAGCATTGTTGTGATAAAAATATTTTTCTGGAGTTGGATGTTACCATGAACACAGTTATCTCTATGCTTTATTTTACTATGCACATTGCCCTTATTACTCAGCCATATAGTTTTACTTTCATTGGAAATAAGATTTATCAGTAAAGCTAATATTTTTCACAATATGGAAAGAGAAGCCTCAATTTGACTAAGGTCACATGACCAACTATTTTTAATTTGACAACAAGTTAAACATGAGTTGACAGTAAATGCTACATTTTATTAACAGATCTAAAAACAAAAATTGCCTGTTTCATCAAACCCTGAGTGAAAACTAATTTTTCATTAAAATGTTAACTTTTTGTCGTATATCTAGGTAAAGAATGCCAGGGTTTATATTTCAAAAGTTCACTTATTTTTATTGGAGAGATGGCATTTTGTGACTTTTCTGTTTCACATATGAAAGGAGACAGAATTTTATGGTCTGTGCAAAAACCTAAGGACAGGGTTATATTTGATTCTATAGATCATATCTACTCTTTCATATTGGAATTATCTTTCCCTACCCCCAATGGATATTGTTTTCAGCTAAATAATTTTTAGTATTTCAGTAACAATTTATACATATATAAACCTAAATTCTTGATTTTTCCTTATTGTTCTGACACAGTATTATGTTGTCACACTGATAGTGTTTCAGTAGCTTCTTTAAGGAAAGGTTGTAAATGGAATAAACCTTATAATTAAGAAAATAACCCTCAATATATAATTCACTTCATATTTACAGTTTTATATATAATATTCTATTTCACCCATCAATTCATAGTTGCCAAACTTCTATCATTTTAGGAATCTATTTTGTCTACATTTGTAATTTTTTATGCCAGTAGAGATATATATTGCTTTTCCGTTTCTTTTAGAAAAATGTACTGATCTACAACTTAATTAAAGTTGTAAGTGGATTGTCAGTTATTTCTTATTAATACATAATAAACATAGTGAAGCCTTTTCCAAATTCTGGTGAATCCGGTACTGATGTGAACTTATAAAATTTGAACATTCTTAGGATCTAGTCAATTTTAGTATGTACCTATTGTAGTTTTAGTAAACA
Organism: Mandrillus leucophaeus; assembly: GCF_000951045.1. Taxonomy (NCBI): domain Eukaryota; kingdom Metazoa; phylum Chordata; class Mammalia; order Primates; family Cercopithecidae; genus Mandrillus; species Mandrillus leucophaeus. The sequence continues at coordinate 2,175,302 of NW_012103454.1, forward strand.
GACTAGTTCAATCGTTGTAAACTCCAGAACAAATCTGTTGACTTGGTAGTATTTTCTAATAGCTCAGGGACTTTGAACTTGGTTAGAACCTTGAATTATTTTCCGACTCCTGTCTGCATTCTGCATGAGCCTATCAGAAGCTGCAGTCCCTGGTCTTGGCTCTGCAGGCAGTGATTTGCATAAAAGTGATGAAATGTACTCAAATTCTAATTGGCTTATAGGCAATAATCCCAACAATGAAGCATCCTTTAGTTAAGCATTTCAAATTACAGATAAGCATAGACATAAACAAACATACAGATAACCTTGATTATGAGGAAATTGACTGTTTATTGCCAAACATTAACATGCCCTTTTACTCAGACAACAATAGTTTGGTTGGTTGGTTTGGTTGTTATGGTTGGATTTTTGTTTTAGTTCATTTTTAACGGTCAAAAAGAAGTTAATTGTCACCTGTGGGAAATATTTTCTTGAGGTGACTTTTTTGTTTTTTGTTGGCCAACCATATTGTTTTATAAAAACTTAATTAAACTGGGAGACAATAGACCAGAGGTTAGGGTTCAGAAGTCTTGGATGGGAACTCCAGCTCCAATACTGAGCTGTCTGAATTTTCTTATGTAGATAATGAGAATAATTACAGTATCTATACAGAGGTTAATTGTAAGGGTATATTATTGTTTTTATCATTTCTTTCTTAGTGAAATTTTTGCTCTGTCTTGGAATACTTCCTTAGACTGCCCTGTAGTAGAGGAAGTTTGGCCTGGTCTTTAGAAACTTCTTTGTTGTTGTTGTTAAGCTGCTTAGTATGCACATAAAAATGTATCTTATTCCCCGCATATCTCTTATTAGAGCATATGGGCAGACATTTTATCAGTCATATAGAGAAGAGGAGAGCTATAAGGCATATAAATTCAAATGCCGATCAAAATACACCAAATCTATCCAAAATGCTACAAGGGGAATAATATTTACATATGTGCTTAAGGTGTATACAAGCTATCTACCCTTGTAGAAACAGTCAAATCTAACTCCAGTTCAAGTCAGCCTCTCCAAAGAAATATGTACCTCAAGAACATCATTTTGGGCCCAAGTAACACGTTCTATATTTTTTCTTTGAGAGGATGCTATCAGGTTATTTTTAGAGGTATTTTAAATAATATCCCTGTGAAAAGTATGGTTATATAAACTGGATTTCACTAAGTTGTATGCCATTATTCTACAAGGTCTCCTCTCTTTAAAAACTGACAGAAATATTTTTTCCTCTCTCAGTACTAAGAATAGAAGAGCTTCTCCTGGACAACAGGTTTGTTTGTTATATTACAGCCATTGTTAATGTAAATGATCACGTTATTTCTTCACATTGGTAAAACAAATACCTTGGAAATTTGTCACCCACATTAGAAAGAGAGGACTCTAGAGGATAATATATTTTTGAAAGCGTTTAGTCCTTTTCATTTTACTTTTACAAATCTTTATTTTTATCTTGCACTTCTTATTTCCATTCTATTTTGTCTTTTCTAATTTAAAAACTATTCTTTCTACTTAACTTCGCAGAATCTGTTTTTTAATTTAATAAATTTGAAGGACTCTTTGTAATATAGTGTTTTCTTTATGAATGTACCATATATAAAAGACTGAATGCTTCTTTTTCGCTGTGGCAATGAATAATTCACGGGATGAGTTACTAAATTTCAGAACTCTGGATTACGTTACCTGCCACTATTCCAATGAGAGGGATGAGAACTGCAAACACAAGGAGGTAAAGGGCAATCAGTGCAGCTTTGAAGGACTTCAGTTTCTCTTGAAGGGGAGGGCTGTTTTTAGGATCTAATAAAACAAAAAAGCCCAGCCTACTGTTAGAAAGTGTTATCTTCTTCCATAATTAAAATTGTTTTAATCTCCAATTACATTGTTACTACCAAGCCTATTGGAATAAAAAACAAGAAAAAATGGTCCACATTTATGCAGTAGAAAGCAAAGGGACAGTCACAGGAAAAGCCAATCCAGGTATTATTATAGACCCTTGATTGACTTATCCACTCACTAAATATCCACAAGAAAGTTACCATGCTCTACAAGTTGTGCTTGTCTGATTTTTTGGAATCAGTTGGTAAATTTGAATACTGACACTTACATATACAAACATAAATTTTATTCAGTGTTCACATGGGAAGATATTCTGGATGACAGTAAAATTTTCTAAAGTAACTATGTAATTTTTAATATTTTAAAATCAGATAAGGGAAATATTTATTTTCAATGACTACAATGTTAAAATAATTTTATTGTCCAATTCCTTCTCAGTAGTTTTGTATCTGGATACCTCTTATGATTTGAATACAATGTAAACAATATTTAAGAAAAATGAAGTAAACCAAGTGGTTCACATTTTGACTAATCTTTAGAATGGATCAATGAAGCCCACCTTCTCTATATTTCAGAACATATTAATAACAGCAACCTTTTATTCGTATGCACTTATATGGCACTGTGATTTATATAATGGGATATTAATTGTAGTAGAGACAAATCAATATAGAGGGGAAATAGTAGATGAGTAAGTCCTTTCTCTGATTAGGTGAACACAATGGTCATTAAAAATTTATTTTCTTTATTGCAGCACTATTCGCAATAGCAAAGACTTGGAATCAACCCAAATGTCCATCAATGACAGATTGGATTAAGAAAATGTGGCACATATACACCATGGAATACTATGCAGCCATAAAAAAGGATGAGTTTGT
>NW_012103454.1:2178600-2213930 GCF_000951045.1 Mandrillus leucophaeus
TTTTGTAGTTTTAGTGGAGTCGGGGTTTCACCATGTTAACCAGGATGGTCTGGATCTCCAGATCTGGTGATCTGCCCACCTAGGCCTCCCAAAGTGTTGGGATTACAGGCCTGAGCCACTGTGCCCGGCCAAGAAAGTTTTTAAAAAGTACACAAAAGAAAAGAGCTGGATGCAGTGGCTCAAGCCTGTAATCCCAGCACTTTGGGAGGCCGAGGCGGGAGGATGGCTTGAGCCTAGGAGTTTGAGACCAGCCTGGGCCACGTGGAGAAACCCTGTCTCTACAAGAAATATAAAAAGTAGCCAGTCGTGGTAGCATGTCCCTGTAATCCAAGCTACTTAAGAGGCTGAGGTGGGAGAATTGCTTGAGCCCGAGAGGTTGAGGCTGCAACAGGCTGTTATCACACCACTGCACTCCAGCCTAGGCGAAAAAGTGAGATCCTGTCTCAAAAAGAAAAAAAAAAAAAAAAAAAAAGACAAGACAGAAAAGGAAAGGAAAGAAAAGATTGAAGGAAAAAAGAAAAAGAACCCATAATAGAAGCAAGTTGAGGTATGGTCCACCCGCCAGGTTGATTAAGCCTGGAAAGTAGGAGTCATTTTCTTCATCTCTAAATTATCATCACAAATGTAAATTCTACCTTTTAAATAGCTCTCAAACATTTCGATTGCTTTTTCTCTGCTCCCAATGACTATCTCCTCCTTCTTCAAACACTCATTATTTCTGTGCGTAACAGCCCTCACTACTATCTTTACTTGTATGTGTCTCGTTTGTGCCACATCCTCCCATCCACCCTTTACACAGAACACAAGATCCACTGTCACCCTGGAGTTGAGGCCTGTATTTCAGGTTTGCTATGCAAGAACTCATATATGAGCCTTTAACTTTGTATATGCTGCTTCTTCACACTGAAATGTCTTCTCTGTCTTTTCCGCCTCCACCCATCCCCTTAGTGATATGTATTTATACTTTTAGGTTTAGCAGAATTATAAGTAACTCCTCCTGACATCTTAAATGATCCTGTTGAGATACAGCTGAGTATTGCTACTTTTGGGCTGTTGTCATAACCTGTGCAAACGTGTTTCACCACTGCTATACGGGGTTGAATTGTGTGCCCGCAAAAGATATGTCGAAGTTTTAACCACAGGTACCTGTGAAAGTGAGTTTATCTGGAAATAGGGTCTTTGGAGATGTAATCAAGTTAAATTGAAGTGATACTGGATTAGGGTGAACCCTAATCTAAAGACTGATGTCTTTGTAAGAAAAGAACAAATGGCTACACAGAGAAGACCACATGAAGAAGGAGAGAGAGATGAGAGTGGTGCAGCTACAAAGGCAAGGAACACTAAGGACTGCCAGGAGCCCCTAGAAGCTGGGAGGAGACACAGGAAGATTCTTCCCTAGAGTCTTCAAAAAGGCACATGGTCTGACACCTGCATTTTAGACTTCTGGGTCTCAGAACTGTGAGTGAATAAATTTCTGCTGTTTTAAGCCTCCCAGTTTGCAGCCATTTGTTACAACAACTCTAGAAAACAAATACAGGCACCTACTACCCATTATTTTCAAATATTAGTTCACGGTGCTAGGATCATATTTATCTCCAGGACCTAATTATAGCTGGGAAGTCAGAGGGCTCAATCAGTGTTGTAGATTAATTTAATTTCATATAATACTACCTTACTTTTATTTAAGCTTATTTTTATTCTGTCTCAAGAACACCCCTATTTGTCAAATAAGTGTTATTTTAACATCCATATACATTTAAGGTAAGTCTCAAGACTATAATTTTATATATTGTCAATAACTCTAAGAATGACCTCCATGGGCAGCTCATCCCCCTCCACTTACTAGGAGGAAGCAAAGCTGTCATTGAGCGAGCGTCAAATTTCACAGATTCAGAGCAGCTATCAACGTCCTCCTGTTGATCACGAAAGGGATCCCACTGCTCCATACTTCTGTGAAACAAATGGAAAAATATATTAATTCCACATGAAATGGCTAGGGCTCTTTTGCATAGTGTTTTAAACTGAAATTTCAGTTTGAAATGGAATCTACATTCTGTGACACAATCTATAATAAATAACATTTAATTTTAGCAAAAAACTATATTTTGTTAAATTTGTATATCTGTCATATACAGCAATATATTAAAGTTACCCATAAGTTTTAACTTGCATGTAAAAAGACAGATGTATGTGGAACCCTCTCATGTATCTTTCTGTGTGCAAATGTGTATCTCTATTTTTAGAGGTGTGTTTACTGAGTGTGGGAAAAGAGGTAGCTCTTCTTTCTTAGCTGAAAAATTTTTTACAAGTGACAGAAAATAATTTGTAAAATGATTTAATCAGTAATTTAATAGGGTAAAAGGAAGGAAACAAAAGAAACGTCTGGATCTGAATAACCTGATTTCACTTCTCACAAAAGTCAATTTTCCCAGATAATTATTTTAATTTGCCTCTACCTGAGAAAAGAGAGGATTTGAGCACTATGCCTGCCTTCCTCCATCCTCTTCCTCCACAGTGTTTAAATCCATTAGAGATCATAGTCCTTGTCCATATCAACATAGGATTCAGGAAAACCAGTGATGGTGAGCATTTTTTCATGTGTCTGTTGGCTGCATAAATATCTTCTTTTGAGAACTGTCTGTTCATATCCTTCACCCACTTTTTGATGGGGTTGTTTGATTTTTTTCTTGTAAATTTGTTTAAGTTCTTTGTAGATTCTGGATATTAGCCCTTTGTCAGATGGGCACATCATCACTGGTCATCAGAGAAATGCAAATCAAAACCACAATGAGATACCATCTCACTCCAGTTAGAATGGAGATCATTAAAAATTCAGGAAGCAACAGGTGCTGGAGAGGATTTGGAGAAATAGGAATGCTTTTATACTGTTGGTGGGATTGTAAACTAGTTCAACCATTGTGGAAGACAGTGTGGTGACTCCTCAAGGATCTAGAACTAGAAATACCATTTGACCCAAACATCTCATTGCTGGGTATATACCCAAAGGATTATAAATCATGCTGCTATAAAGACACTTGCACACGTATGATTATTGTGGAACTACTCACAATAGCAAAGACTTGGAACCAAGCCAAATGTCCATCAGTGATAGACTGGATTAAGAAAATGTGGCACATAAACCCCATGGAATACTATGCAGCCATAAAAAAGGATGAGTTCGTGTCCTCTGTAGGGACATGGGTGAAGCTGGAAGCCATCATTCTGAGCAAACTGTCGCAAGGACAGAAAATCAAACACTGCATGTTCTCACTCACAGGTGGGAACTGAACAATGAGATCACTTGGACACAGGATAGGGAACATCACACACTGTGGCCTGTCATAGGGTGGGAGGAGTGGGGAAGAATAGCATTAGGAGATATACCTAATGTAAATGACGAGTTAATGGGTACAGCACACCAACATGGCACATGTATACATATGTAACAGACTTGTACGTTATGCACATATAACCTAAAAAAAAAAAAAAAAAAAAGGATTCAGGAAAACTAATTCTCAGAAGTGATGTACACACAAATTGTCATTGCAAACTGCCAAATAAGGAATTTCCTTAGTATTATTTTAATTACTGTATTCACTGAAAAAACAATTTCCCTTAGAACAAATAGTTTTGCATATTTGGAAAAAATACATATTTCCTGGCTGTTCAAAAAAATTATTTATTGGCCAGGCACAGCGGCTCACACCTGTAATCCCAGCACTTTGGGAGGCTGAAGCGGGTGAATCTCCTGAGGTCAGGAGTTCGAGACCAGCCTGGCCAATGTGGTGAAACCCCATCTCCACTAAAAATACAAAAAAACTAGCCAGGTGTGGTGGCAGGCACCTGTAATCCCAGCTATTCGGGAGGCTGAGGCAGGAAAATCGCTTGTACTCGGGAGGCAGAGCTTCCAGTGAGCCGAGATTGTGCCATTGTACTCCAGCCTGGGCAAGAAGAGAGAAACTCTGTCTCAAAAAAAAGTATTTATTTATTTGTTTGTTTGTTTGTTTGTTTTGAGATGGAGTCTCACTCTGTTGCCCAGGCTGGAGTGCAGTGGTACAATTTCAGCTCTCTGCTACCATGTTGGCCAGGCTGATCTTGAACTCCTGACCTCAAGTCAACCTCCCAAAGTGCTGAGATTACAGGTGTGAGCCATAGCACCCGGTCTCTCTCTTCCTCTCTGTCTCTCTCCCTTTCTCCCTCTCCCTCTCCCCTCTCTTTCCTTTCTCTCTCTCTCTTCTCTCTCTCTCTTTCACTTTCCAGGCCTTTTCTCATTTTACATTGGCAGCCATACAAATATGTCCTTGTACCTTTTTCAGCATAATCTAAATTTTATGTGCATACTAAGTAGCTTAACAACAACAAAAATGTTCCTGTGTCTCTTTAACATGTATCAGAAACATTGGAAAGGTTTGATAACAAGAGACTGATGGGCCTCATCCCCAGAGTTTCTAATATTTGGGGCGAGGGCTCAAGAATTTACAATTCCAACAAATTCTCAAGAGGTGATGCAATTGGTCTGAGGACCACATTTTAAGAATCTTTTCCATAAAAAGACATTATATGACGACTTTTGTTGGACACAGTTTAGTTCATGTGATTGATAGATTTACCCTAAAGCCAATATCTTCTGATCATTTCTTATTTTCTTGAATGCTGAGTAATGGACTTAGCACAGCACAGTTCTAACTGAGTGCACCCGCAGCGTCAGGACAGCAAACTCAAATCTAGCCCAGGAAATGAAAGGCGATCATTCAGATGCAAGTGTTCATCCCACTGTGGGGAGAGGCAGTGACATGTAAGGATATGACTCAACTCCTGTCAATATATTTTGAAAACATCACTAAGGATATTCTTTATTTGGCAGTTTGCAATGACAATCTTTGCATATTCCTCCTTTCTGAGAGTTGGTTTTCATGAATCCTACGTTGATCTGACCAAGGACTATGTTCTTTAATGGATATGACCACTGTGGCAGAAGGGAATGAAGGGAGGTAGGCACAGAACCCAAATTTCCTTTCTCAGGGAGAGGCAAAGCAAAATAAATAAACAATTATCTGGGAAAATAAACTACTGTAAGAAGCCAAACTGGATTATTTAGATTCACACTCCTCTCTATTTCCTCCCTTTAAATTTACCCTATTAGATTTAAATAGCAGTTTTACTCACCAAGCAAAACAAATGAACAAAAAATCCAAATAATTTTAAAAAACTGAGATGACAATAAAACTCAGCAAAATTCACTTCAAAACTATAGTTGAATGATTTATAATCCTTTGGGTATATACCCAGTAATGCGATTGCTGCGTCAAATGGTATTTCTCGTTCTAAATCCTTGAGGAACCGCCACACTGTCTTCCACAATGATTGAACTAATTTACACTCCCACCGACAGTGTAAAAGCGTTCCTATTTCTCCATATCCTCTCCAGCATCTGTTGTTTCTTGACTTTTTAATGATCGCCATTCTTGGAACCAATCCAAATGCCCATCAATGATAGACTGGATAAAGAAAATGTGGCACATATACACCATGGAATACTATGCAACCATAAAAATGACTGAGTTCATGTCCTTTGCAGGGACATGCATGAAGCTGGAAACCATAATTCTCAGCAAACTAACACAGGAACAGAAAACAAAACATCACATGTTCTCACTCATAAGTGGGAGCTGAACAATGAGAAAACATGGACCCAGGGAGGGGAACATCACACACTAGGGCCTGTCAGTGGGTGGGAGGCAAAGGGATGGGTAGCATTAAGAGAAACACCTAATGTAAACGATGGGTTGATGGGTTCAGCAAACCACCATGGCATGTGTATACCTATGTAACAAACCTGCACATTCTGCACATGTGTACCTATGTAACAAACCTGCACATTCTGCACATGTGTACCTATGTAACAAACCTGCACATTCTGCACATGTATCCCAGAACTTAAAATATAATTTTAAAAAAGTTGAAGAAAGAAAACCCTATAGTTTAAGGCACTTGGAACTGTGTACTAATGCTTTTTAACGTTGAACTCAGTTTGTAAGAGATGGACCCGCAAAAATTGTGTTCATGTATACCTGGTATGTACAGACATGTGTCACTTAAGGACAAAGATACATTCTGAGAAATGCATTGCTAGTCAATTTCATTGCTGTATGAACATCATAGAGTGCACTTACACAAACCTAGATGGTCTGGCCTATTGCTCCTAGGTTACACACCTATACAGCATGTTATACTGTGCTGAATCCTGTAGGCAGGTTGGAACACGATGGGAAGTATGTGTGTTTCTAACATATCTACACGTAGAGAAATGCAGTCAAAATATGGTATAAAAGATACAAAGTTGTGCACCTGTACAGGGCAATTAGGATAAATGAAACTTGCAGGACTGGAAGGTGCTTTGGGTGAGTGAGTGGTGAGTGAATGTGAAACACTGTAGACTTTATAAACATTGCACACTTCAGCTACACTAAATGTATCAACAATTTGATTTCTTCAATAATAAATTAGCCCTAGTTTACAGTACCGTTTATACTTTATACACTTTTTAAAAACAACTTTTTGACTCTTTTGTAATAACACTTAGCTTAAACCATAAATTGTATAGCTGTACACAAATATTTTCTTTCTAAACTGCTTTATCCTATAAGCTATTTTAACCTTTATTTTTTTAATGTTTCTACTTCTTTAACTTTTTTGTTGATAACTAAGACACAAACACACACATTAGCCTAGGCCTACACAGGATCAGGCTCATCAATGGCACTGTCTTTCCCTCCATATCTTCTCCCACTGAAAGATCTTCAGAAACAATAACAGGTATGGAGCTGTCATCTCCTATGATATCAATGTGTTCTTCCAGAAGACCTCCTAAAGGACCTGCCTGAGGCTGTTTTACGGTTGAATCTTTGTTTATAAGTAGGAAGAGTGCACACTAAAATAATGATGAAAAAGTGTAATGTGGTAAATACATAAACCATTAACATTTGTTATCAAGTATTACATACTTACGTAACTGTAGGTGCTATACTTTTAAATGACTGGCACAGCAGCAGGCTTGTTTACACCAGCATCACCACAAACACGTGAGTAATGCAATGTGCTATTCCCTTAGAACAGCTGTGAGGTCAATAGGTGATAGAATTTTTCAGCTCCATTATAATCTTATGGGGCCACCATCACATATATGGTCCTATGTTGACTGAAACATTATTACTTAGTGCGTGTCTGTAACCAGAAATGGTTTCCTTTTAGGCTACCTACTGGCCCTTTCTCCACGTGTTTGATTATGGCTTTGATCCTCGCATTTGAGATATTCTGGCTCCATTTTTACTGAAATGCAAAAGAAACATCTCAGATTATCCTATCTACCAGGTAATAACGTTTGTGAAAAAAGCTGAAGCCTTAGGATCTGATAAATATCTTTACACTGTGAACTCTGAATGAGTAGGGACCATGTCTGATTTTGTCCACATTATGTCACTAGAGTCTAAAGCAACCCGGAACATAGAATATACTGAATATTGAATATACTGAATAAATACAACATACTGAATAAATAGAATATATAAATATATGAATAACTATATAAATATTCATTATATATAATTACATTTATAACATATAATACATATTTATATATAAATTATATATTATATAATTTATATAACATGTTAATATACAATATATTATATAATTCACAAATATATAATATATAAATGTTATAAAATATATGCTATAGTAAATATATTATTTATTAATATAACATATATTATGTATTTGCCAATTATATTATATATAATACTATATATTTGCCAATTATATATTATATAATATAAATACATAATATGTATAATTATATGTAATTTATATTATGTTAATATAGTATATATTATATAATTGGCAAATATATTATATATATTTTATATATCATATAATTGACAACATATCATATAATATATTTATATTATTATAATATATATTTAATATAATAACATATTATTATGTATTTTTTATATATATATATATATACACAAGGCACAGGCATAGTACAAAAGGGAGTGATTACCTCTTTTGGGGAAGTGGGTAATCAAGGTAGGAATACAGAAAAGATGACAATGAATCAGGGTTTTGAAAATCAGCAGAATCTGGGGTACGGTCATTCCAGGATGGAAAATATCATGTTTAAAAGCATGAAGGTATGAACAACATGGAACTGCAAGCAGTTTTAATTTTTCATAAAGACATCATTTAGTTTTCTCCTTTACATATTTATTTCTAATATGCCTTACCTAGGTTAAGAGAAAACAAAGATTTAAAAAGCCAAGTGTCCCTTTTATTATACTTTCTTTTCACATAACCTTTTCAGCCTAGATTCAGGTAACTTCCTGTCTCTCCCATGAAAGGAGAGGGATAGTGCACATCACAATAGATAAAAAAGGCTTTCAGGAAATAAAGTCTTTTAATTTGATCTATTACATCTGTTCAATTTTCTTGAGTACCTTGGAAAGTGGGAAAAAGACAAAAGGAGAAAAAATGGTATTTTAAACAACCAGACTATAATAACCTTGGTTAGGTTGGTAGTACACTCTTTATTCTTTTTCTCCAGACAGGTACAAAGGAGGTTCAAAAAGAAGAGGCTGGAGAGGCAAGGACCTGGTAGCATCTGACTCATCAATTTCTTCCTTCATTTTTCTGATCACATAAATTGATCTGGCTTTCACGACCTACCCAAAATATAACACTGAATCACTATCTATACAAATGAAGTTTTAAAAAAAAAGTATTCTTTGCTTTGGCAGTAGTGACCTGGATTAATATTATTAGTGACACAATATATATTGTTTATTAAACATTTTGCCTTTCTCCCTTTCACTTTGAACTAGACATGAAGCTTGATTTTGTTTTTCTTTAAGTCTCTAACCTTTGGTTTATCTTTTTTTAGCATATAGAGGTGATAATAAACATTTTGTGGACTACTGTATTTTAAACTGTGGTTAACCTGGGAAGATTTATTTAAACTCTGAAAAAGGAAAACTCTCTAGTACATGTCTATGAGTGGTTTAGACTGACAATATTTGGTCTATAAAATGTCCCTGACAAGTGTGGTGGACCAGAAGGGAGGTGCGCACTAAAGCATACTCGGCGGAATGAGGAATGAGCAATATTCCCTACCGCTACAATTGTGCACCATGGGAAGTCTGTTTGCTTTCTGGGGCCAGCGTTCAAAAGCGATTGGTTTATCATGAACTGCGTGAAATGTTGGTATATATGTTTTCCAGGAAAAAAAAAGATCATGTTCGTCAGAGATAATGCAGTCATAGGATTTGTGGCATTTTCTGATGTTACTGCCTTTTTTCTTAGTCTGTACAGTCTCTCCAAGAATCTCATCTGCTTCCATGGCTTGAACTACTGCCTGTGTGCTGATCGAGCGAATAGAGCCAACACAGATCTCAGTCTCAGAATCAGCTTTTGTTTTACATAATACAACCAGCTACAAGGTGGATTTTCTATAGCAGCCTACCTTTTATTTTTCCAGGATTTTCATTGTGGGTATATCATCCATTTACATCATCTATTTATTATGATACCCACGTATTATTATTATTTACTTACTATGTAGTGGAGAATACATGATACAGTTAGGCATATGCCAGCAAAGCACAGTCACTCAAATCTGAAGCCAGAGCTTATTTTCTAGAACATTCTCATGTATAAGACCCACATCTGATTGCACAAAAACTCCTGATTTCCTTGGATCCATTCCTTCCATTCTATTCCAATTTTTGGACTTCAGCTTATTTTTATCTACCCCAGCCAGGCATCTTGGGTAGCAGCAATGGTGCAGACAATTAGGAGGAAAATCCCAGGGCATTAAAAGAGAGGACAAATTAATAGCATCTAAACTATAGCACTTTAACAAAGAATAGGAGGAAAAAATCAAACAGTAGAAGATACCTTTTTTTCAGAAAAAAAACACCAGAGACATAAATTTGAAAAACATGATATTCAATGGGTGAGTAGAGGAAGAAGACTCAGTACAAAAGACAAGGAAGAACTTTTTGACACTGCAGGAGAAAAACAAGAAGCAGTCAGGGTCACGGAAAAGAACAAAGAAGTTCGTGTCCTGCAAGAAATCCATAACCTGCCACATAGAATTTAAGTTGTTTTTTCCTGTGTAGTAGAAGCAGAAATAAAACCTTGCAAGATTGGCAGCGGTAACTGTATGAAAATGAAAGTCCCTGAATGCATAAATGAAAGTTGTTCATGCTCATGGTTTTCTGTTGAGAAGAGAGATACTGACGATTGCACTGAGATAGCACATCCAGGGGAGTTTTATTTATTTATGGATATTCCTCCTCTTCTCCCCAGTATCTCAATAGCAGAGTGAGCGAGGGCCCAGTTTCTGTTCTGTTTTCTCTCTTTCTATTTTCACTCCCTTGGTGATCTCACTAGCCTCTTTGCTTTAAATATAATCTGGAAGACTGATGACTCTTAGATCTTTATCTCTTGCCCATACCTCGCCTCTCAATTCCAGACCCATATATGCCACTGCCTAAGAACATCTCTGCTTAGAATTCTAACATGGTCCAAACCTAGAGGTCTTCCTTGTTCCTCGCCTTTTCTCATCCACTACTTCCCATCTCTCATCCGATCCTGTTGCTTTGTTTTCAAACACTATGCAGAAACTGAGGGCTTCTTGTCACTTCCTTGCTAGCAACCTGTCCAAGCCCCATCATCCTTTTCGCCTTGACAATTTGTTTTTTTTTTTTTTTTTTTGAGACAAGGTCTTGCTCTCGTGCCCAGGCTGCAGTGCAGCCACGTGATCACATCACTGCAACCTTGACCTTCTGGGTTCAAGCGACTCTTCCACCTCAGCCTCCTGAGTAGCTGGGTCTACAGGTGCATGACACCATGCTCAGTTACCTGTTTATTTTTTTTCTAGAGATGCAGTCTTGCTATGTTGCCTAGGCTGATCTCAAACTCTTTAGCCTCAAGCAATCTTCCCACCTCAGCCTCCCAAATTTCTGGGATTACAGGCATGAGCTATTGAGCGTTGATGTTAATAGCACCCTGACTTTCATTCTTACACTCTTGAATTAATTCTCCACACAGTTTCCAAAAGAATCCTCTTAAAAAGTAAGGCAGGTTGAGTCACTCCCATGCTCAAAGCCCCTGAATGCCTTCTTGTCTCACTCAGGCCTTCACTAAAGTCTGACTCAATAAAACAGACCACCTGTAATCCCTGCACTTTGGGAGGCCGAGGTGGGTGGATCACCTGAAGTCAGGAGTTTGAGATCATCCTGGCCAACATGATGAAACCCCGTCTCTACTAAAAATACAAAAAATTAGCTGAGTGTGGTGGTGGGCACCTGTAATACCAGCCACTCAGGAGGCTGAGACAGAAGAATTGCTTGAACCTTGGAGGCAGAGGTAGCAGTGAGCCAGCATCAGGCCACTGCATTCCAGCCTGGGCAACAAGAATAAAACTCTGTCTCAAAAAAAAAAAGAAAGAAAGAAAGAAGAAAGAAAAAGCAAGTAAGGAAGCAGACTGTTCCTGAACATCCAGTTTCAACCCACAACCCCTTGGGGCCTTGTCTTCCCCATCCTGGCTTCATTTTCTTTCCCCCAAAACATATTTTCCTTATTTGTCTTATCTATCATGTGTCTTCTCTCATCCAAGCCAGATCCATGATATGGAGTTTTGATCTCTTTGGTTCAGGAATCAGAGAGTTCCTGAAGGTGCTCATTACATACATAATGCAGTATTTAAAATTACATTAATAAATGAAATGAAAGGCAAGATCTTTTTCAAGATGACTGGATTTTATATCTTGGGTTATGCCTCAAGAAAACTTTGCGGTTCACTAAAGTGGGAATTTTAAAAATTCTTCTGTTACACATTGGAAAATAAAATATTTCTCTCTGCACTGCATGTAACTAGCAAAGTGAAACAAAAAATATTACCCTCAGTGAAGCTACTTTGCTTCAAAAGCATTTATTATTAAAATTACCAGATTATTTCAGCTCCTTACTCTGGCTATAATCATTGTAATTTTTTAGTAACGTGAACATACATACATGCATGAGCCTTCATTAGCAGGCAGTGAACGACTCACACTGTCCAAGTGTGCCTTTTCATATCAGTTCCAAAGTTAGGAAAAACAGTAGCTTCACATAAAGTGACTTTTCCTATTAAATGTCAATGTACTGATAAAGGATTGTGAAATCCTTTGTGTTTGTGTAATCTATTAAAAGCACGTGCTCACGAGAAGTGAAACACGTTTCTGTAATATCAGCTTTTTATCAAGTGGATGAAAAGTTTACAGGAAATTCATAATGAAAGAATTTCAAGGTCAATTTGTTTGGAACCATACACTTACTTTTTCTTGTTTTTCTTATAAAACATTATCATAATATTATAGATATGTTAGGATAAAATTTTTGTCACCTCATCACCCTAATAAAGCAAAAAAAAAACCTTAATTTTTTAAATGAAACTGAAGTCTTTCGATATATGTACACATGTAACATAGTTCATGTTGTCATGCAAATATCATTTGGTATTATGCATTTTCCTTAAAATCATCACATTATTTTAATATTTCAAATGAATTTTTCAAACTTGAAATTTTTTTTATTATTCTTTAAGTTCTGGGATACACGTGCAGATTGTGCAGGTTTGCTACACTGGTATACATGTGCCATGGTGGTTTGCTGCACCCATCAGCCCATCATCCAGGTTTTAAGCCCCGCATGCATTCGGTATTTGTCCTAATGTTATCTCTCCCCTTGCCTCCCACCCACTGACAGGCCCCGGTGTGTGATGCTCCCCTCCCTGTGTCCATGTGTTCTCATTGTTCAGCTCTCACTTATGAGTGAGAACATGCAGTGTTTGTTTTTCTGTTCCTGTGTTAGTTTGCTGAGAATGATAGTTTCCGGCGTCATCCATGTCCCTGCGAAGAACATGAGCTCATCCTTTTTTATGGCTGCATAGTATTCCATGATGTATATGTGCCACATTTTCTTTATTCAGTCTATCACTGAGGGACATTTGGGCTGGTTCCAAGTCTTTGCTACATAGTAATTCAACATATATATATGTGTGTGTGTGTGTGTGTGTGTATGTATGTGTGTGTATATATATAATCTTATTTATATAGTCATTTTTCTAAAATATAATTTTTTTCTTTTAAACTTTTTTTTCCTTTTGTCAGGTGGCAATGCTTCACTGATACAAATAATGATGTTATAAATATTTCCTTTTTTTTTTCAGATGGATTCTCGCTTTGTCACCCAGACTAGAGTTTAATGGTGCGATCTCAGCTCAATGAAACCCCTGTCTCCTGGGTTCAAGCGATTGTCCTGCCTCAGCCTCCCGAGTAGCTGGGATTATAGGCATTTGCCACCATGCCCAGCTGATTTTTGTATTTTTCACCATGTTCATCAGGTGATCCACCCGCCTCGACCTCCAAAAGTGCTGGGATTACAGGCGTGAGCCACCACACCTGGTCACTATTTTCATAATTTAGCTTTCTTCTTTTAAAACATTTCTTTAGGATAATTCACCATATGTGAAATTCAAAGGTGAAAGGAAAACTATTTTGAACTTCTTGGGCTCCACTGTCTTAGTGATCTTTAAAAAGATTGCATAAATTTATAAATATTCCAGACTTATATATGAATATGGCAGTTTCAAGCAAAATTCACTACCATTGAATAATAAAGCTTATTTTAGAATCATTTAGATTTTGATAAGAGTTAAATAATACTAAAAGTGGTTTTCATTTTTATTTTTTATTATTAATGTTAAGAGAGAGACTTCACTGTAATTGTTTGTCATATATTTTTCTTCTTGGGTTATTATCTATTCATATTCACTGCTTACACATCCCCACAGGTTGCTTTTAGCTGTGCATGTGAATAAGTTCTTTATATTTAATACATATTTACCATCTGTCTTTTCATACTTGACATGTATTCATTTTTCCAAGATTTTTCCCTATTTAGTTTTTTCATCATATTCTTAAGGTCAACTTTATCTTCAAGATTTGGAATAAATAATAACCTTGTGATCCTCTTTATTACATAAAATAAAAACTTTGAGTTTTGTAACAGCAGTTGAATGTGTATATAACATGGAAATTAAGTTAAGATTATTTGTGAAACTAACAGTTTTATGCTTAAGGAACAGCTTAAGGAACCTGTCTGTGAGAAGGATTTTAGTAAGAAATGGAAATATTTATATTGCGCCTGAGGTCACTGATATTCATCCTTGGTAGCAAAGAAGAAAGAGCACCAACTTTTGAATCTGAAATCTAGATTTGAGTATTGACTGTGACATCATTTAGCTGTGTGACCTTAGGCAAATATTTTAACTTATTTGAACTGAAGTTTCTTTAGATATGTAAAATATGATCACAATATAAGTTTAAAGAATTATTGTGAGCATTAAAAATATTTTTGTAAATTGCCTGATACACAAAAAATCATCAATATATGAATTACTGTTATTTTAAAATGCCGTTTTAAAAAAAATATGAGCTTTTCTTATTTTGTTCTCACAGTGTGTTCATGAGGTACACAGTAGTATTTTCTCCATTTTACAGGGTAGGGAACTAAGACTTGAAATGTGTAAGTAACTAGTCAATGTTACGCGGCTAGGGAGCGGGGGAGCTGGCATTTGAACACAGGCAGTCTACTCCCAGAAGATCAGCTCTTACCCACTGCAGAAAACTGCTAATCACTGCATAAAACATTCATAATCTCAGTTCTATGGTTTTTCTATAACTATATTTACCTGGTCAGTGCAAACACCAACCTCCCATTGTATGCTGTGTGAATCTTACTTATTCTTCAAGATTAATAGGATTTCTAGCATCTCCATGAAGATTTATTTCTGATAGACTTTTTTCCCATAGAAGTAATTTTGGCTTCGCCTATATTTTCATAGTAATTATCTATAGCTCTTTCATATTACTTAAGGTGCTCAAATTACATTATGCCTATTTGGGGATGTTTTAAATCATAAGATTCCCAAACACAAAAAGAACTATATTTTATTTTTTGTATCCTTTCCCCACATCTAGTTCAATGAAGTGCATATAGTAGACACCCAGCAAATATTTGCTATATAATCAAGGAAAGATAACAAAAGACATTAAATTAAAGCCTAACATGTTCCATGAAAAGTTATGAAAGGAGAATATCTGAAATATATCAAATTATACTTTGAATAAAGTCAATATTTTAAACAAAATATACTTAATTATATGAAAAAAAAACCACCTTGCCTGTTCAAACTACAAAGCATTTAGTATATTTCACGTGTATTTGTGAACACATATGTTTTTCACTCAGAAAATTTAGCAGAAATCTCTGTTTTTTGATTATCTCAAAAAAAAACCCAAATTACTGCTGATAGAATAAAGCATTCTACTAGAAATCATTCATCTCATATATATATATATACACACACACACGCAGAAATATATCATACATCACACACACACATACATACACACATAGAGCAGACACATAACAATCAATAGAAACAATTCTGGAATAAAACATTAAAATAAGCCTTTTTTTACCTTTGGTCCTAAAGAAAGCAGCACTGATTTATCCACTTTTCTCTCTTTACAACTGAAACCTAAAATCTTTATCTCGTAGTATTTCAGCATCTGGTACATGAAGAAAGGAAATGACACATTCGTGTGTTGAAAATCTTTGTTAATGTGTTTCAATAGCACTCTCATCAATGCACAGGTTTGCAAAATCTAAATTTGTCAGATAACTCACTCTTCACCCCATTTAGGCCGCTTAAAAAAAAAAAAAGAGAAGTGAAAAGAAAAAGAAACAAGGGTTGTTGAAACAAGCACATAATGTTTGGCAGATTGAGCTTTCTTTTTTTTTTTTTGGAGACGGAATCTTGCTCTGTCGCCAGGCTGGAGTGCAGTGGCTCGATCTCGGCTCAATGCAACCTCCGCCTCCCAGATTCTACAGGTGTGTGCCACCACGCACAGCTAATTTTTTGTATTTTAGTAGAGATGGGGTTTAGCCATGTTGGTCAGGATGGTCTTGATCCTCTTACCTCGTGATCTACCCACCTCAGCCTCCCAAAGTGCTAGGATTACAGGCGTGAGTCACTGCGCCCGGCCTGATCTTTCCTTTTTTATAAGTAATCCATGCCTTCTAAAACATTCATTAATTCTCATGATCTCCCCTTTCATGTTACTATAATGTTGAGTAAAGACTCCATGTTTGGCCAGGTGTAGTGGCTCACGCCTGTAATCCCAGCACTTTGGGTGGCCGACATGGCTGGATCACTTGAGGTTAGGAGTTCTAGACTAGCCTGGCCAACATAGTGAAACCTATCTCTACTAAAAATACAAAAATCAGCCAGGCATGGTGGCATGCTCCTGTAATCCCAGCTACTCAGGAGGCTGAGGGCGAAGAATTGCTTGAACCCAGGAGGTGGAGGATGCAGTGAACAGAGATCACACCACTGCACGCCAGCCTGGGCAACAGAGTGAGTGAGACTCCATCTCAAACAAAAACAAAAACAAAAACAAAAACAAAAAGAAGAGTCCATGTTTAGTGATTTGGGTTTTATTCTTAAATCCTTTTTCCTGTACCTTTATCCCTAGCCTCAAACACAAAACACATGAAGAAAGAATATGATGTCTTTCTAAGTACAAGTAATAACCTAAAAACACTCACTTCTGTTCTCTCTATAATGATAACAGGATTAATTTTTAAAGCACCAGACAAGTTGTTAATTTCCAGTAGTATAGCAGAGGGAAGGAATCTCAGGCATGGGATCAGATGAAAGGGATGTTCTTTCCCTTCTGCCACCCATCAGGGTTTTATACAATTCAACTCAGTTATTGACTCACATTCAAGAAGTTCAAGTATGACTCAGGTAAAAATGTCCAACACTATATTAATGAGTTAACTTTTACAACTGATAACTTCTGGGAGAAGGTGTTTAGTTTATATTCCATAGCCACTTCTTTGTTTCCAAACAGGAGAAATCATGCTTCCTACCAAAAGACGTCCCAAATTGCCGTGCCCATGGGCACCATCCTTCAGAAGACAATATGTCTGAAAGCAAGCATGCAGGAACAGGGCATGGCCTTTGGGAGATGCAAAGTAACAGTATTCTTCAGTCATTCTTAAGGTAACCACTAAAAGGCTAATAGTAGTAGTAAGACAGGCATCAAAGCAAGCTGCATAATTTCTAACCAGGCAGCTTTAAGACAAGAAGTGGGATCACAATTTGATCCAGCCTGGAGCAGCGTAAATGCTATTGGCTATTCCTCATCAAATTGTTACTGACACGAAACTGGAGACTACAAAACTCACACTCTTTCCTTTATCATTATTTGTATATGCTTCTTATCTTAAAATATAGTCCTTTTGGGTTTTTATTTTTTTGACAAAATCTGAAGTTTAAAATGTAGACATCCCTGACAATACTACATGATTAGAAAAGCCAGACTCTGGGAATAGCAAGCGAAGACACCAACTTTCCAGAATTCTATCCTAATGAGGTTTCTTTCTGTCAGTGTGCTTTATTTCTAATATGTCTCTGTAATATTGTTTGGTATATATCCACAATGCTAATCACTTCCCTACGTGATGATTTCCACACTCTTCAGACAATCTAATTTTTCATTAAAAATTTTCCCTTTCCATATGTCTAAATAGGTACTATATATTTTTATATAGTTGTATATATAACAATTATAGATTATATAACACAATATTATCTATTAGGTCTTACTCTATGTAAAAACACCTTTAGCAGGGAACCATGTAAGAAATGTTCAGTTCAAGCCAATGATTGATTGAGAACAGAGGTAATGTGTAAGGGGTTGGGACTTTGCATTCATTCTTTCATTTGACTTCACAGCAACTTTGTCATATCACTTCCCTAATTGAGAAGTTAACGTTTAGAGATGTTAAGTTGCTCGAGATCATAGAGTTATGAGTCATCAGAGCTGGTATTTAAATCCAGTCTGATTACAAAATTTGGCAAAATACAGTTTTTTTCTTAATCTGAAGTAGTATATGTATTCTTAGGGGACTATAATATCTCCATAAAAGCTGGTATACAGAAAACAAACCCAAATATGGGCAAATTCCAGATCATGCAGATAGTTACTTTATTAATTATTGTGATGGATCCCAATTACTGCATTTTTGTTGCTTATGGATATATGTGTCTAGAATGAGGTATATGTAAGATTATGTCCAGTGACCAAATAGAGATTCATAATCAAATAGACAAATGGCTCGAAAGAATTGATTCAGATGTCCTAGGGCTCATTGTGGTAGAGGTATACTGAACTCAAATGAAGATTTAACATTTTATACTCATTAAGAGGTTTTTTTTTTTTTTTTTTTTTTTTTGAGATGGAGTCTTGCTTTGTCACCAAACTGTAGTGCAGTGACGGATCTCGGCTCACTGCAACCTCTGCCTCCAGGGTTCAAGTGATTCTCCTGCCTCAGCCTCCCAAGTAGCTGGGACTACAGGTGCGTGCCACCAAACCCAGCTAATTCTTGCATTTTTACTAGAGATGGAGTTTCACCATGTTTGCTAGGATGATCTCGATCTCTTGACCTTGTGATCCACCTGCCTTGGCCTCCCAAAGTGCTGGGATTATAGGCATGAGCCACCGCACCTGGCTAAGAGGTATTTTTGTATGTCTAAAGGTACAACAGGTTGTTAATCATAATATACAGTTAATATATTATTACTTATTTATTGTATGATATACATATGAAAAAGGTTCAGAGATAAAATTTTTCATGTTCTTAATTCAAAGCAATAATAAAGATTTTAATAATGCTGCAATGGACACATATTGCTTTGGGATTATAAAGCATTTACAGAATTATCAAAACATACTTTATTAAAATTGACATTGAAAAATTGCATATTGGCAGAGCTTTTTGTTTAATAATCATAAGTAGAAAACTGTGAAGTTACCAGTAACATTTTATATAGCCTTATTAAACAGAACTTTCCTATATGAGAATTATTGAAGTCAAAAAACAGAAACAGACCAAGGATAATATCAGAATTAAATAGTATCTTCCTTCTATTAAACATATGATAATATTTTGGCTCACCCACACAGTCTTAAATTGGTGGTGTTAGTTAAAATATTAATATTTTGGTGAGATTTTAAAATTTAACTTATGCATTATATTTCAAAAACTTGGTTAAGAACTGTAGGCTCATGGTGTTTAGGTCTAAATTTGTATTTCTCTATTTTAACATAAAATTATAATAAAATAATATATCAACACTTAATAAGGTGTAGAGATCAATATATTTATTTCCTTTTGAGAAACATTGCACAATGCCATACTGTCTATTTTTTAAAGAAAGTGCGTGGAAGACCTCTAGTTCCAGCTTCAACATCTAAAGAGCTTGGAAGTCATCACTCATATCTCGACACCACGAAAATGGGTGGAGAAACTAAAAATCAATGACGTCTTGGACCCATCAGAGACTGAGGTCTCAAGGAAACCACTGGCCTGAAACCGGGAGAGAGAGGAGATTACAGAGCATCACAGCAGAGATCAGATCACCTGCAGCAGATGCCGGGGGAACCACAAACTGGCAGGAACACCTACGCAGGAATTTGGCAAGAGGCCGAGTATGGACCAGTGTGAGCACTGGAGCCTCCTGGAGGCTGCAGTCTTACAGGAGCCCCTAAACACTTACAGGCTTTACTTCCCGGAATACCACCTGCTTCTTACAGTATATACCAAAAAACATCACCTGATGTCCCTGGCAGAGAGAGGGGAAATCTAATGATTTTAAAATATACATAGAGCATTTCCTGTAACAAAGGCCTACTCCCCAGCGAAAAGAGTTTATCAGAGCGTTATCTTAGCTAGGCAGCTGAAGGGCAACCATTCAGCTCTCACTCCCTCTAGTCTTCCAGTTCCAGTTCGACTTGACGGAGAAAAATGAAAAAAAAAAAGAAGTTTAGAAATGCTCATGAAGGTCATAGTCCAGGGACAAGGGCCCACTAAAAGACTGAGATTTAATCATAAGACTGTAGAACGCTTCCCCCCGCCCCCACATCTCACCCCTCCGTCAACAGAGCTCCAGTGTGATAACAGTGGATGACAGCTGAAAGAGATGCAAGGATTTTTTTGAAAGGGAAGTTTGTAGGGGAACCTAAATACAGTAGAGGCAACAAAGAGACCCTATAGGTAATTTCAGCTTCTGACAGCTGCATCTACAGGCAATGTTAGACGCTACCTAGTTCCTAGCTAGATTAATATACAACCTCACACTAAAAGGCAAGTAAATATATCTAAGACCCTAAAAGTCACACTGGCCTTAGAGAGTTAGGGAAGTAGAATGGATAACACATGCCCAAAATACGAATGACTAATTTCCTTGCAAGATCAGCTGTCTCCTGCAAGCAACATTCAACAATTCACCCTTTCCTCGTGATGATGTCTTAACTAAGAAGACACAAAAATGCAAGGAAACAAAAGTGAATATGAGATCACTTTTATGTGCTATTTTAAGAACAGTAATGCACACTGCACTGTGTTTAGGGAAGTATGGCTTCAGAATTTTAGGAAAGATCCATGCCGTTTAAATGAGTTTCAAAGTTGTAAAAGTGTCAATTAATTTAAGCCAAAGCAAAATGCATTAAGCAAATTCTTACCCAGAAGTCTGTGAAATCATGATGGAATGTCAGCCTAGGGGCCCAAATGAGAGAACAGAATTTATGCTGTAGCCAAAAGGATTATTGCAAGGTGGATACCATTGACTTTATAGTAATTTCACATGCTCCATTGTCTTTTATTCTTATAGCAAATCCTCTTCATTTTGCAATGAGAAAATTTAAAGACTCTTCAATAAATTATCTAGGGTTACCTGGCTAGTGACAGAGCATGAACTAGAATGTATGTTCTGTGATGTTCTAAGCCACATGGCTCACGTTGCCTTCATAAACATACATAATTGCTTATTCTACACATCTTCAGTTCCCCTCAAAATATCTCCATAAACTACTGCTTAAAGCTCCAGGATGGCCTTTGTGAAAGGGAAATAGGAACTCAGGAACCCAATTAATTTTGGCAAAAGAAAAAAGCAATTAAGTTGAAAGCTGAATCATGCAAGAAACTGCCATTCATTTTGTTCCTAAGCAGATAGCTAGAGATAAAAGGTTAAATACCTCCACAGGTAGCTATTTTATGTTCACCTTATCTTATGCAAACTATAGATTTACTGAGTGAGAGAGGAATGTATATGATTGATTATTCCCCGACCTGCTCCATTTCTCTTGCAAGATGTGGATTGCCATACCCTCCCTCTTTCTCCTCCAGCCAGCTTTTCCCCTTTAAATATGGAAGTTCTCAAAATCAACTATGGAGAAAGTCACAGACTAGATGGTTTCTTTGACTCTGTGTTCTTTTTTTCCAGGAATGTCCTTAACCTTGGCAAAATAAACATCTAAATTAATTGAGACCAGTCTCTGATACTTTTTGGTTTGCACCTCCAAAGCTCAAACCTGTCATTTGCTGTTTGTCTTCCTGCGATCCGAGAATACATGTGTTTTTCTCTCTTGCTCCCCAAATCACTTGGGAGCACCACTCATTGGCAAATTCTAACCTGGTGATGAGAACCGTAAAAATGATTGATAGGGACACTCCACTCAAATGCCTGCACTGAGAGATGTCACCAAACTTGTTTTGTTTTCTATTATCTACTCTTCAAAAAACAATCATCAAACTTGAACATGGCTTCCAGCAGCTCAAGGCCATATCTCTGGGACCACCCAACCCCCTTTTGAGTTCCTGCCTAGGATAGCTCAGGACTGTCACTGAATTTACTGTTTGTTCTACCCAATACCTGACAATAAGTCCCCGGTCTCCTTTAATAGAACATTTTCTAAAAAAGGGCTTACAATGTCGAATTCTTTCTCTGTCCTTTTCATATGTATATATGTTTCCCATCACCTAGAAGTGTCTTCTTCAATGACTTGGGAGTATTTTTTTTTTGCAAGGACCTGAAAGCCATTCCTTTGAAAAGTAGTCATTAGGAAGGATAAGATTTCTGTCTCCTGGTCTCTGTTGAGGGATAGAACCTTTCTCATTTATCACTCCAGATCCACTCTTCACCCTCCTGTTTCCTCCAAAAGGATGATCTTTTTGGACAGAATCAAATGACTCTCCTGACCTCTGGTTCCTGATTAGGTTTGGCAGACTGGCAGGCTAGCGGGATATTTGTGAGGCGGAGAAGAGTGAATCCTCCATATCAATTATCTAAACATGAAATAAATATTTATGGTCTAGGAATGTTGGGTGACCTCTTAATGAGTTACTCGGCTTATATAATCCAAAAATTTTCAAGTCTGCTGAGTAGAAACTCAATTGTCATTATTGTGGAGATTCATAACATCCTATTCTGAAAACTATATCAGTTCAAAAATCCACTACTTCTTCAATGATCGGCCCCTAGAAAAGCAGCCCAGCAATTTGGCTATTAGGACTGGGGTACAGAGACTAATGCCCTCCTCACAAAGGTGTCCATATCTGAACTCCCAGAATAATATTATATTATAGGGCAAAGGAAAATTAAGATTACACGTGGAATTATGGTTACAATGGGCTCGTTCAGATGACATCAAAATAAGGATGTTATTCTGGATTATACAAGTGAGTCCAATTCAGTCACAAGGATCTTTAAGAGTAGCAGAGGGAGGCAGAGGAGATTCAGAGAAAATAATGTGATGACGGAAGAATGACCAGAAAGATGCAAGGTTGTGGACTTTGATGATGGAAGAAAGAAGACCACAGACCAAAGAATGTGGGTGGCCTCTAGAAGCTGGAAAAGGCAGAGAAATAGATTTTCTCCTAGAGTATCCAGAAAGGAATGCAGTCATGTTGACAACTTGATTTTAGCCCAGGGTGACACATTTGGACATGTAACCTGCAGAAATGTAAGATAACTCATTTGTGTTATTTTAAGCCACTAAGTTAGTGCTGCTTTATTATAGCAGCAGAATTGTATTAATTTGCTTGAGTGCCACAACAAAATACCTCAGGCTGAATGGCTTAAAAAGCAGAAATTTATATCTCACAATTCTGGAGTCTCAAAGACCGAGAGCAAGGTGTCAGTAGCTCTGGCTTCCCCTGAGACCCCTTCTCCTCGGTTTGCAAATTCCTGCATTCTTTCTGTTTCTTCATGTGGTTGTCACTCTGTGCTGCATGAGTGCCCCTGGTGTGTTTTTTTAATGTGTTCAAATTTCCTCTTCTTATAAGGACAGTAGTCAGATTGGATGATGAACACCACCCCCCCCACCCACACAATGGCTTCATTTTAGCTTAATTACTTCATTAAAGGTATCATCTTCAAATACACTCAGTCACATCCTGAGGTGTTCAGGGCTAGGATTTGGGGGCCATGTTTCAGTTCATAACAAGGGCTATATTATAAAACCTTCCTTGAAGCCATGTCTAGAGGGCCCCTCAGGGATAAAACAAAGCTACGTACTGGGGCTTATTAATAGAGGCTCAGAACTCTGACCATCCTGAGCACTGTGGAAAGTCTTGACCCAACTGCCTAGTAAGTCCAACAGAACTGTAGACCCAACTGGTGGTTATTTCTACAGATATAAACTGCGAACTAAGAAGATATATATTGAATTATTGGCAGCATCCATATTCGTTTCCTGATCTATGGAGTCAAAACCCTTATGGTAGAAGGGCCAAATGGAAGCCACTGAAATGACCCCTTCCCACCAGGATGGTAATCCAAAAACAATATTGTATCTCTGGGAGAACTGGTGACATCAGGGTCACCATCAAATGTTAATGTTGCAAAATTGTGTTTCTGGGGGAATGGTATGTGGCTGAAACTCTTAAAATGGGCAACAGTTTGAAAATATCCATTTTCTGTGCCAATGTCCACGAGACAGCATCCACTATGTAGAGTCAATAATGTGGTTGACAAGGTGACCTATCTGGTAAAGTCAGTCAGCTTTTGCCGTAGCCATCGCATATGGGAAATGGCCACGCAGAGAAGAATGAAGTGGTTCATGAGCTGAACGACGTAGGCTTTTCTCAACAAGCCGATCTGGATACTGGTGCTCCTGAGTTTCCAATATGCAAATAGCAGAGGCTGAAAACTCAGTAAGCTGGTCTGGATACTGGTACTCCTGAGTTTCTAATATGCAAATAGCAGAGACAAATACTGAAAACTCCTGAGATAGCCCAGCCAGTCATCTGGCAGCACATTGATTACACCTGATCTTTTCCAGGGAGGCATGTTTAATCCTCTATGGAAAAAGCACCGGCTAAAGAGGTGGACTTTCCTTTCCTGCTTCAGTGATGCCCCCAGCACCACAATGAGCAGACACACTGAATATATATTCAACAACGATGCATATCACGCAGTATTGCTTCTGACCAGGAGCACATTTTATAGATGGTTCCAAGTTTAAAAGTTTTAGGAATTAGTTCTGATGGGTCACGTTCGATGATGAGCCATCATTAGACCAGTCACTTCTTTCTACAGTTGGGGTTTTATAAGAATGTCAACTCCCTCACACACAAAAATGGATGGCTGGATTGCGAGAAAGATCCCCAGTGCAGGGGAGTACCTCAACATTAATTTTCTGCTCTCCTAATTGTTTCATATTTATCATAGCACTGTTTTATTTTCATTCATTTGTCTTAATTTTCAAACAATGAAAAATAAATATGTATATTTTCAATATATTTGTAAATAAAAATGTTGCTAATACCTCATACCTCACATTTATATATTTCCTAGCAAATAAATAGTTACTATTAACTTCTTTCTTCCTTTTTTTTTTTTTTTTTTTGGTATTTTGCTCACACAGGTAGACCATTACTACATTTTTTGAATGAAAAGAAATGGAAAGAAACCTTGCATAAATTATCTCATTTCACTCTTTACAATGCAATGAGATATTCTGGGCAAAACATCATCCCAGTTTAAACTGAGGACACCCAGGCTTAGAGAAAGTCGCACAAGGCTAAGAACTGAATTTGAATAGAACCCAGGTTGTTTTTCAGTTAGCTTCTTTTCAGCATTCTATTATCTGTGGATATGACAGTGATGACTGATGTGGGCCATAGTCTTTCGACTAAACAACATATGGCCGGGGGCGGTGGCTCACGCCTGTAATCCCAGCACTTTGGGAAGCTGAGGCGGGCAGATCACGAGGTCAGGAGATCGAGACCATCCTGGCTAACACGGTGAGACCCCGTCTCTACTAAAAATAAAAAAAACAAAATAAAATAAAATAAATTTTAGCCAGGCACAGTGGCGTGAGCCTGTAGTCCCAGCTACTCGGGAGACTGAGGCGGGAGAATGGCGTGAACCCCGGAGGCGGAGCTTGCAGTGAGCCGAGATCGGGCCACAGCACTCCAGCCTGGGCAACAGAGTGAGACTCCGTATCAAAAACAAAAACAAACAAACAAAACAAACAAATCAACAAACAAAATCCGTTTGAGATCCTTCCAGTTTTAAATCCCTCCTTGCAAATGCCTTTTGGAGAACAGGGTCCATTTCTCCATCACAAGGCTGACAGCACCAGGGACTCTCTCTCTGTTCCTCCATAACTGCAGTGTAGGCTGTGACCTAGGTCAAGTCAATTACTTAATCCTGCTTGGATTTTGAGTTTTGAAAAAAATAATACGAAGATGTTAAAATAATAATAATAACTCATAGCAATGACCAGAATGAGAGTCCAGCAGAAGACTGATTATCACACATCCTGTGTTACTCGTGCTATTAGCAGCCTCCTTAACTGGAGGAGGCTCCGGGCTTGTGTGCTTAGCATCCTTTGCTTCCTGCATGCCCTTTTCTCTAGCTGGGCTCTTCAGCCTCCCCAGTGATTCTCTAAGGGATCAGATATTCTTCCTCTTTGCTGCTTACATTAGCCAGAGTTCTTAAAACTATAATACTAATCATACTTAATGTCACCAAAGAGAAGCCAACATAGAGAAACCAGAGGATCAAAAGAATACCAATCACTCTTCATTAATTTCCATTGTCCAGGACTGTTTCTGTCTGTCTTTGTTTGTTTCCTTTTTCAATTCAGTTGTTATAGTTCACAATATAGCAGTTTACACTATTCCAACGGTAACTCTATACATGGCATGCAATCTCTACCACATCATGGGCGCTACGAATAAACAGATTCTTACATGAAAATGTGTCATGCTATATTTCTCTTTATCAGATATGTAATGTGGATACGTGATATGCTTTATGATCTTTAGCACTGATCCATTTTAAAGTATTCACTCAATTCTAAGACACTTAGCTGTAAACATCCTCATTTACCAAAGCTATGATAAAAAGAGAAGTTAGAACTTCCTTAATTAGGCTCAGGTGCCCGAACAGATCTGATGGAATCCTGCAGCTCTCTGCAGGACAACCATGACATCCAAAAAGCACCCAACTAAAGAGAACAATGAGTATGGTAATGAGGATGAAGGGAAATGGCAAGTTTTTAATCATCAGCCAAAGTGCAGGACACCCTACAAAGGACAGAAAGAAAACATTACCTTTGGAATAATTGTTCAAAGAAGATGATGATTCAGAAAAATAAAAGAAAATGGAACATAAATGACTCGATTGCATTTTTCTTTGCACTATAAATGGCAATTAAAGTGCTTAATCTTGAGCCTTTTATGATTTAGATATGAATACAAATTATCGTAAGAAAATTCCTTTGCAAGGCAGAAGCTTTTTCAAAATGTAAATTAGTTCTTTCCCGTCTGTCATAATGCTTACAGCGAATTTACACAGCACTTCACATGAAACGATCTAAGAGTCTTCTCTGGCTGTTTTTACAGCATATGGAAGAGATTTGTGTTTATTTGTTCATTTTATTTTGTTTTACAGTAGTGGAGACTAGTGTATCAAATATTCCAGGCTGACTTCAAAATCTATAACAAAAACACTGCATTTCTTAAATTTGTAAAATAACTACTAGCTAAGGCAGATTAAGGAGAATTGTTAGAAAACTGGTTACTGACATGATTATATTTACATCTGTAAATAAACTCCTTGCATCCAAATCCCTGGTTATATTCATATAACATGAAACATGAGCAAGGTGGGGCCTCTACAATCAGCTAGTAAAAAAGTATTTCAATAAAGAAACAGTGTTATTTACATAAGAAACGCATTGCAGCATTTCAGTATTTTCCAGGAACCAAACATTTTTATATTTTATAATTCATTCATTTTTAGACACAAAGTTTTTATATGAATAACAATGAAGAATCTTGCCCCTGGAATTTACTAATTGTGTGACATCTGAAAAGTAAAATCGGGATTGGAAAAGAACCTCTTAGAATTGAGTTCATTAAAATATATATATATAAATCATGCTTGACCTTTAGTATTCCCTCTATAAATGTATTGTAAAATTGTAAACAGTAAATTAAGGTATTGAAATTTGAAATTATAACACCAACATTTACTTCTCTTCAGTAGTGTTAAAAAATAAATGAGTTTTAAGGAACTCTCAGAAATGTTTTGAAATGTCTTTAAAATGAAATCAACTTTATGAGATTCATAGACTGTGAAAAAGAATACCCTTTTGTTCATAAATCACAGGAACTCAAATCATTTTTTTGTTATTTAGTAAAACAAAGTTGTGGAAATGTTATTGGTGCATCTATCATAGGACTGAATAAAATAATTTTATTCTAAAAATACATTTAAGCTTCTCAGAACACCTGAATCAAATGGTAATAAGAACCATTCTAGAAGAATTATGCCAATTTGCCCTTTCATTAGCAATTCACAGAAGTATATAGCTGGTTCCTTAAACTTTTACTGTTCTCAAGTTTGGTCTGTTTTTTTTAACACTGTCAAATTAATGAGATTTCTTTCGTCATTTTTCTTTTCTTTCTTTAAAAGTTTTAAATTATTTTTTATTTGAGACAGGGTCTCACTCTGTTGTCCTGGATGGAGTGCAGTGGCAAGATCTTGGCTCACTGCAGCCTCAAACTCCTGGCCTCAAGCAATCCTCCTGCCTCAGCCACTTGGGTGGCTGGTACTACAGGCAAGTGCCACCACACCTAACTAATTTTTTAAAAAATTTTTTGTAGTGATAGGGTCTTGCTATTTTGCCTAGGCTAGTCTCAAACTCCTAGCCTCAAGAAACCCTCCTGCTTTGGCCTCCCAAAGTGCTGGGATTACAGGTGTGAGTCATCAGGGCAGTTAATTTTCTTTTCTTTTTGATATGTTTTACACATTCATCTGATTGTAAGTACAGTTAATCTTATTTTCTTAGTGCATTTGTCATCTATGTTTATTTTGTGAATACCTTTCCCATTGTATAATCTCATCAATCAGGCTAGTTTTTCTTTTTCCTCATTAATTTTATGAGAATTTGTATACCAAAGATTTTGACTGTTATTTCCTTTTTTTTTTTTTTTTGGCATTTGGTTATGTGTACTGTGGTATTTTAATAATGCGATTTTTTTTAAATCTATCAATCTTCTATGGGTTTATTTCGTGTTTTATATATTTTTTTTTTTTGGAAAGGATCTTTTCTAACTCAGTATCATATAAACAATGTTTTAGTAAGAAAAATTGAAAGAAAAAAACAGAGTGACATAAAATACTTGTAATATGCCTCATGTGAAAAGGCCTAGTATCTAGACTATATAAAATATTTCTAAAAATAATTACCTAGTAATAGAAGATACAGTAATTCAGTAATTTTGCTTCTAGGTAAGTACCTCAGAGAAATTTTTGCACATATGCACCAAGAAACATGTACCATAATCTTCAAAGAAATGTTCATTACAACCCTATTGGAAACAACCCAAGTACCACTTAAGAATAAAATTAAAATATATTGTAGTACACTGATTCATACAATGATTGATCTCATTAGGAATTACATATATATATTATATATATATGCTATATATGGTTTAGACTTGAGAACATATATGTGTGTGTGTGCGTGTGTGTATCTATCTATCTATCTATCTATCTATCTATCTATCTATCTATCTATCTATCTATCGTTTTTGTTTTGTTTGAGTTACGGTCTTACTCTATCACCCAGACTGGAGTGCAGTGACATGACCATGGCTCACTGCAGCCTCAACCTCCCCGGACTCAGGGGATCCTTCTGCCACGGCCTCTCAAGTAGCTGGAACTACGGGTATGCACCACTGTGCCTGGTTAATTTTTGTTTTCTTTGTTTGTAGAGACAGGGTTTTGCCATATTACCTCAACTGGTCTTGAACTCCTGGGCTTAAGTTATCCAACTGCCTTGACCTCCTAAAATGCTGGGATTACAGGCAACCGTGAGCAATTATTTTAGTAAAAACAGCATTTCATGAAAAAGTCATGAGTTTAGTTCACAATTTAAACTATTGCACAGTGGCTACTGTGACAGTTTGTTGCCACTGCATTGATTCATGTTAAGTCACAAGCAGTGTTACCTGCTTCTTACTTTGCAACATCCATGCAAATGAAACAAAAAAGTCAAATAGCATTATAGTATTATAATAAAAACAGTTATTTGTGGACCCCCTGAAAAAGATTTGAGAACACAAGAGATCAGCAGACCACTTTGAGGATTACCGTTTTAGTGTATTGTTTTAATGGGATATTACTCAGCAATGAAAATGTGCGAAATAAAGATATAGAAAACAGTGTAACTCAATCTCCCAGCTATAATTTTGAAAAAAAGAAGCAATGCTTACAAAACACATACCACTGAAAGTAGAACTGTTTAGGTATGCATAGATGTGATAAAGCCAAAGAAACACTGAAGTACATGCTTATCACAAAAGTCATGCCAGTAGTTACCTCCTGCGAAGGGATGGTTCTGTAACTGGGGAAGAGCAGATGATGGGTTTCTGGGAGAACAACTATTTCTGCTGATCTATTTCTGGATCTGAGTGGTTCCACAGTTGTTTATTTCACAATAATTTCTTAAACTGTACATACCACTTCATTTACCTTTCTGTATTGGTATCACATGTCAAAATTAGGTAACAAAATTGAATTAGCATGTATTCTAGTGCATTTGTATTTCTTTTCTTATCCTGGTTAATGCAGAGGAAGGGTCTAGTTTTTCTTCCACAAATGATAGTCAGATTCTTCCCCATCCCTTATTAAATGTTTTATTTTTTCCCTAGAGATTTGAAAAGTCACGTGAGAAGACAATGTTTATGTTTTTTATAACTCTTCTCTTTTCTATATCCGTGCGCAACCCTCACTGTGTGTGGAATAAAATTGCTTCTACTTATGACACTCACTTTATTTGATTTTTTTTTTTTTTGGCCTGGCAAGTTATTGCTTAATTTGTTTCACCTATTACGAATTCTATGGGTCACCATTCTCCTTGTCTTTTCCAAAGATAGCATAATGAGGTGCCCTTAACCATCTGCCCTGTAATTTGCATGCCTGAGAAAGAAGCTCACTTTTAAACCCTTCTCTAGTGACAGAATCCAAAGATCATGAGAAGGCACATCAGTTCAAGAAAAGGTACTATAGACTATTGGTATTTGAGGCTTGACTACTTGAAAAAATGACCTGAAGGTTCAGAATATGTACTAATTTGCAATTTAGCTGAGAAAGAAATTTGGATGACACATGCATGCTATGAAGTTGGTGTATAGGAGCATCACTTAGCTAGAGAGAACCTAACGGATCACACACCATCATCATTGCACCATCACCAATGAGACTCTATTATTCAGCCATACACAGAGAAACTTCTAAATATTTTCTCCATTTTATTGAACACGAACTCTGAAAAGAATGTAATCCTCAGGAGCTGATAAGGAAAAGGGACTCAGGATACATACAATTAAAAACTTAGATAATAGCACAAAAAATATTTTAACAAATGTTAAATTACAAATGTTAATTAAAGATAAAAGGTAGTACACACTTTGGGAGGCGAAGGTGGGTAGATCACCTGAGGTCAGGAGTTCGAGACCAGCGTGGCCAACATGGTGAAACCCCATCTCTACTTAAAATACAAAAATTAGCCAGGCGTGGTGATGAGTACCTGTAATCCCAGTTACATGGGAGGGTGAGGCAGGAGAATTGTAGAGGTTGCAGTGAGCCGAGATTGAGCCACTGCACTCTAGCCTGGGCGACAAGATTGAAACTCCATCTTAAAAAAAGGAAAAACATAGTACAGACTGTTTTTGGTATAGATTTTTAAACCTTATGATTTTTGGTAAAAATCCATGTGGGCATTACTGCTAGAAAGGGAAATTTCATTTCAGAGAAGAAAACCAATCTATTTCCCTAATTATGAGAGTTCCTAGGTGACTTGGTAAGTTTAAATCCAAGTCTAACACCATGACTTTTCCTCTCATTTAGAAATTGAGGGTAGAGACTGGACCTTGTAATTTTCCTAACACTGTTTTCCTTTTGAACAGTAATAGATTCAGAATGTATTAGGTTGAACTATACATGATTGGAGCTTATGTTAACAAAAGTTTCCTAAATGATTAGCATATATTTATTGCTTTCCAGATATTAATGACATCCATTAGTTAATTTGTTCATGCATGCAACCCTGACTGTGTTCATTCATTTGTGACAATCAAATTAGAAAACATATAAAGGCCCTTAGCAAACTAAAATAGTACACAAATATGTATGCTATTATTATATCTATTTCTACATAATTAATACCTATATGGTTAATGCTAGGTTAGTTGACACAGGAAAAGCTATGAAGAGGTGACTGATAATTTGGTCAGAGCAAACATGGCTAGTTATGGACGCTTACATCACAGGCAGAATTGCTGTAGCTGAGAAGGACAGAATAAAAGCAGGGAAGTAAGCATGTAAAGACAGCGAGTTGGAGAACATTTGATTTAGAAATAAGGCTGTGAAAAGAATGCAATAATTAAATCTGAGAAGGTTACTATGAGGATTCAGGAAAGAAATCATTAAAATATTAGGAGGAAAATAAAAGTTTTCAGAAATGTAGCGTTTGCTGTGAAAAAGTCACATATTGTGGTTCTGGAGTAAGCCAAGTAAATGTGGGTCTCTGATATTCACTCAAAACATTTTCTTCAAAAAAACAAAAAACAAAAAAAAACCCAATACTTTCTGGATATATAAAAAAGTCACTGAATTATTTAATAGTTTGTCACCATAGGATCTATAGTACATGTGAAAAAATACATTCTAAACAAAAAAAGTGAATTATCTTGTTTAAAATTACACAATTTTGAAATAGATTCTGACTAAATAATCATTTGGTAATCTTTTGACACTAAAATTTTAGATGATGCTGAGAATAAGCTCAGCTAGAACTACAGACTCTCCAAATTGAGAAAATGTCAATGTTAATAAATCAGGAGGTAAGCAAAAATGGTTATAATTACTATGAGGTAACATCCGTATCAGAGTTGAAGCTAGTAAACTCTTAGTCTTTCCAAAAATAGAATATTCTCAATATTTTAAGCTTCTGTTGAGCTATCAGACACATAATTTTTGAAAACTTTTCTGAGTGGAGCACAAATAGAATCAAACTGTATCCAATTTTAACTCCTATCATAAGCCATGAATGTAGCTTAGAAGCATAAGAATATACTTTGTATTCTTGTTAGATTTTAAAAGAGAGAAATAAGATGTTTAAGGAAAGTATTTTAATGGTTAACCCAACCTCTGTTCTAGAGGTGAATTTTCTTTTCCTGCCATCCATTTTTTAATAATATTGATTCCTTCTGTTGTCTGATGAATGTAGTCATCTCAAGTCTTACAAGGGTAGGTTGTAAATCCAACAAACTGAAAAACTGCTGACTTTGAGCTAGGGAGCAATAAAGTTAATAGCCGTGTATTCTAAATTTGACATAATGATGTGCATCACTCTCAGAAATAAATATAAAGTTTCTTAAATCAGAGTGTAAGAGGTAACCAGATTTGGCATGCACACCAGTCTAAGCAGAGTCATAGACAGGGGAAGAACACAATTGTACCATGCATAAACAAAAAAAATATATAATACTGACATTATAACATACACATTTTATAGTCTTTCCAGATGGAATAAGAACTGTTTAACAATGATTTTAAATACAGTAGCATGATTATCAGCATTAAGATATGGAAGTTTCAACTTTGGAATGAAAAGAGTGAAAACTTTTCATTATTCGACATAAAATAAATGGTCCTTCTCATGATTAGTTATCTTTACCCTCAACTATTCTTTTATATATGTATTTTTTAAACATGATCTTACTGTATTTCAGTCTGGAGTGCAGTAGTGCTATTTCTGCTCGCCGCAGCCTCATCCTCCTGGGCTCAAGTGATTCTCCTGCCTCAGCCTCCTAAATAGCTGGGACCACAGGCATGTTCCACTCAGCCCAGCTAATTTTTGTAATTTGTAGAGATATGTTCTCCGTTTGTTGCCCAGCATGGTCTCAAACCCTGGGGCTCAAGCTTTCTACCCACCTTGGCCTCCCAAAGTCCTGGGATTAGAAGTTTGAGCCACTGCACCTGGCTCATATACTCTTAAACCTAAGTAATCCGCTGTCCTCTTGTTTCAATATCACATTTCAAGGAGTCATTTAAGTCTTAAAGGGTTGGAAACTTCTCAATTGCTCCTTTCACATTTCACTGATGCCTTTCAAAAATCTGGGACACCTATGTGCAACTGAACTATATTTGCATACGAATTCCTCTGATTTGGGAATGCTATTCATAAATAATTGTCACGCTGTCATTTTAAAAAACAACCACTCAGGTGTACACATTCTAGACATAAATGCATAAAGTTTTCAAATGTGGTCCTATAATATTTCAGAGGGTGTATCTTCATTTAAAAATGTTTGACAGACAACATGGGACACAGATTAAGAATTCAGTAGTTGGAATTGAGAATGAAAGAATTTGTCAGAAGTTTACCTAAGACCAATTATAAATTATTTTACCTTGTAGGCAATCCACCACTTGGTCTTTAAATTTTCTCCAAGTGTTGGTTCCTCTTCTTCCCGACAATCCAGGAGACAAAGTTTAACAATTAGAACTACTTGATCACAGGTTCACCAAACTTTCCATTATCTTTTGAGTATGCTGTCCTTCAAATCTCCAATTTTCATCAAACCTGTGATGTAACCTTTTGGTTTCTACTCCAGAGCTGCCAGTGAAGGACATGTGAGATGCTACAGGGTCTGCACTACAAATTTATTATTTCCAATGTGATTAAGGCCCCTTAACAGGCCAATATGTTTACTTGTTATTTATCCCTTCAGTATCTAATCTAAGCTATTTGGTAATCTCTTCAAGCTCCAATTGAACTTCCCTTTTCCTTTACACTCAGCAAAATATCAAATTTCATGCCTTCCTGAGAAAAACGAAATGAAGAAACTTGACTTTCCTCCAGATATGGACTCAAACATGGACACTTCCCTAGATATGCTTTCGTCAGGCTTGCCACTAATGCCAGAGGGTGACTTTATCCCTACAACCCCTGCTGTTCAGAGATAAAAACATATTCCCTTCTGACCTGAATTCTACCCTTCTGTAGCCTCATAAGTCTTTCCAATCAACTGTGCTTTCTTTTTTGATTTTTTTTTTCCGTTTTCTACTTCTTCCAGCACCTTCTCCTTGGTTTATGAAAATGTCTTCATAAAAGCAAATAAATATTTTAAAATTAAAATTTCTTTAGTTGACATTCTCCTGAATCTATTTCATTCCTTTTCCTTTTCATTCTTACCACCACATGATTTCTCAATCAACTGCAATGTGCCTTCATCCTCATCATCAGAGAAAACGTTCTAAAGTCACCACTGAGTCTAAAATCACTTATTAAAAATTTCTCCTCCTTTAACTTGTTTCTCTCCCATACCACTGAATCTTCTTTCTCAGGCAATATCATTAACTTTTTTGTTTTATTTTTTGCTTTACTTTTCACAAAATGCTCTCTACCTATGCAAGTTCAGGGATTTTGTGATTCTTAAAAGCACTTCTATAAAAGAGGCCCCACTTCATGTCTCTGGGTCCAGAGTTCACACACTCCTTCGACTGTATAAGTCAAAATTCACATACACATTTTTTCTGGATATTTTCACCTTTCAATTTCCTGAAAGTATTTTAAATTTAACATTTACGAAACTTAGTTTAAGTAGTTCAAATATAAAATGATGGAAAAAGTAATCTCTCTCCTTTCGAAAATCAAGGGAAAACAACTTCATAAAATGATGACTGCACCTTTGACAAAATAAGAAAACAATCGTAGCTCCTAATTACAATCTCTAAAGATAAAATTGTGAATTTTAGTAAAATTTTTCCTTGATGGAGA
>NW_012103454.1:2213980-2221180 GCF_000951045.1 Mandrillus leucophaeus
AACTATATTTGCATACGAATTCCTCTGATTTGGGAATGCTATTCATAAATAATTGTCACGCTGTCATTTTAAAAAACAACCACTCAGGTGTACACATTCTAGACATAAATGCATAAAGTTTTCAAATGTGGTCCTATAATATTTCAGAGGGTGTATCTTCATTTAAAAATGTTTGACAGACAACATGGGACACAGATTAAGAATTCAGTAGTTGGAATTGAGAATGAAAGAATTTGTCAGAAGTTTACCTAAGACCAATTATAAATTATTTTACCTTGTAGGCAATCCACCACTTGGTCTTTAAATTTTCTCCAAGTGTTGGTTCCTCTTCTTCCCGACAATCCAGGAGACAAAGTTTAACAATTAGAACTACTTGATCACAGGTTCACCAAACTTTCCATTATCTTTTGAGTATGCTGTCCTTCAAATCTCCAATTTTCATCAAACCTGTGATGTAACCTTTTGGTTTCTACTCCAGAGCTGCCAGTGAAGGACACGTGAGATGCTACAGGGTCTGCACTACAAATTTATTATTTCCAATGTGATTAAGGCCCCTTAACAGGCCAATATGTTTACTTGTTATTTATCTCTTCAGTATCTAATCTAAGCTATTTGGTAATCTCTTCAAGCTCCAATTGAACTTCCCTTTTCCTTTACACTCAGCAAAATATCAAATTTCATG
The DNA here is from genome assembly GCF_000951045.1 of Mandrillus leucophaeus. Taxonomy (NCBI): domain Eukaryota; kingdom Metazoa; phylum Chordata; class Mammalia; order Primates; family Cercopithecidae; genus Mandrillus; species Mandrillus leucophaeus. Next base: position 2,214,663 of record NW_012103454.1, read on the forward strand.
CCTTCCTGAGAAAAACGAGATGAAGAAACTTGACTTTCCTCCAGATATGGACTCAAACATGGACACTTCCCTAGATATGCTTTCGTCAGGCTTGCCACTAATGCCAGAGGGTGACTTTATCCCTACAACCCCTGCTGTTCAGAGATAAAAACATATTCCCTTCTGACCTGAATTCTACCCTTCTGTAGCCTCGTAAGTCTTTCCAATCAACTGTGCTTTCTTTTTTGATTTTTTTTTTCCGTTTTCTACTTCTTCCAGCACCTTCTCCTTGGTTTATGAAAATGTCTTCATAAAAGCAAATAAATATTTTAAAATTAAAATTTCTTTAGTTGACATTCTCCTGAATCTATTTCATTCCTTTTCCTTTTCATTCTTACCACCACATGATTTCTCAATCAACTGCAATGTGCCTTCATCCTCATCATCAGAGAAAACGTTCTAAAGTCACCACTGAGTCTAAAATCACTTATTAAAAATTTCTCCTCCTTTAACTTGTTTCTCTCCCATACCACTGAATCTTCTTTCTCAGGCAATATCATTAACTTTTTTGTTTTATTTTTTGCTTTACTTTTCACAAAATGCTCTCTACCTATGCAAGTTCAGGGATTTTGTGATTCTTAAAAGCACTTCTATAAAAGAGGCCCCACTTCATGTCTCTGGGTCCAGAGTTCACACACTCCTTCGACTGTATAAGTCAAAATTCACATACACATTTTTTCTGGATATTTTCACCTTTCAATTTCCTGAAAGTATTTTAAATTTAACATTTACGAAACTTAGTTTAAGTAGTTCAAATATAAAATGATGGAAAAAGTAATCTCTCTCCTTTCGAAAATCAAGGGAGAACAACTTCATAAAATGATGACTGCACCTTTGACAAAATAAGAAAACAATCGTAGCTCCTAATTACAATCTCTAAAGATAAAATTGTGAATTTTAGTAAAATTTTTCCTTGATGGAGAGAAGGCACACACAATTATTAACTCACAAAGTTACCCCAAAATAGACATCATATCGTGAGCTCCATCAGAATTCCCTCACTTGGAAAAAATAATCTGACTGAGTAGTTGAGCTGCTTGCCACACGTTAGATCTTTATTTTTTTATCACTAACTTGAAACGTGAGAAACAAAGAGGAATAATTTTTATGTAAAGCAGGCTGCTGGAATAGGATAGTGGAGACTATGGGACCAAAACTATAATATAAACAACACAGTCTCCTCAATCTTGCAAGGAATAAAAATAATAAACAATAACCTGAGTAACATAGCAAGTCCTGATTTCTACTGAAAAAAAAAAAAAAAATTGCCAGGTGTGGTGATGTACACCTACAGTTCCACCTACTTGGGAGCCTGAGGCAAGAGGATTGCTTGAGCCCAGGAGTGGAAGGCTGCAGTGAGTCATGATCATGCCACTGCACTCCAGCCTAGGTGACAGAGAGAGACTTTCTTAATTAAAAGAATAAAATAAATAAAAAATAACGTGAGGGATCAGTTAGAGGGTTGGGAAAAACTACAGAAAGAGGATGCAAACCTGCTAAAGGTGGGAAGGTTCTGCAAAGCCCCGGGGAAGAGTAATTGAAGGCAGTTGTTCTACAACCCTGAGGCAGAGGGCAAGGAGCAGGTACAAGGAAGTATTGTGGGGATTTATCTTAAACAGGTTTGTTAACTTATGTTGACCATGAACTGACCTTTGATCATCCCGAGGGCATGACATTCCCTGAAAGGGGAACAATGAATGTTAATTACCTACAGGTTGTGTGGGCTCCAGGTTTTAGGCATTGTGCCTGCACTGAATAAAAAGCAAGCTCTCGTGGCTGCTGCTATTGGGGCTGCTGCTCTCTGGCCACTGGAGCTCGGCAGTCACCTAGTTGCTCTTACACTGCATACCTATGTCTGAGTACTCATGTCATCCGTCGAGCAGGGTCTGTGGAAGATACCCCACAAAATAAAAAGAATAAATATAGTGCTGTGATTTGAATGTCTCCTCCAGATCTCACATTAGAATTTAATTGCCAGTGTACCATTGTTAACAAGTGGAGCCTTTCAGAAGTGATTAAGTCATGAAGGCTCTATCCCCATGAATGAATTAATGCTGTTACCATGGAAGTTTAGCCCCACTTTTCTCTTTGTCTCTCACATGTTTTCTTGCCATGCGATACTTCTGCTGTGGAATGACCCTTGCCAGGTGTCAGTACCATAGTCTTGGACTTCCCAGCTCCAGAACTGTGAGCAAAATGAACTTCTATTGTTTATAAGTTACCCAATTTGTGATATTCTCTTACAGCCAAAAGAAAAAAAAAAAAAATTGTACTAAGACACATGGAAAGACAGAGCTTTATTTAAAGCCAGGGAGGTTTAGTAAAACTAAACTATTGCAAAGTGATACCTAAACTGATTGTTGTTAAATTTAGAGAGCACAGAATGAAGCATATGAGATATAAAGGGCACTTCACTCTCCTGACCCCTGCTTCATTCCATCTTTTAATAAATATTTAATATAAAAATCCCCCATTCAATGATAAGTTATATCTGGAAGGCATTCAACATGGATGCATGTGAGGACTACAAGAAAAAGCACTGATAGAACCATGAAAACAAATGGCAAATGAATATGTAAAAAATTCATGAGAAAATGGGTGAATATTATGAATAAGCATTACTCCAACAAATCAAATAAATTAAAGGAAACCTGTTAGCTGAAACAAAAGCTCAAACAAGAGACACAAAACCTCAAAGAGGAGAGTTATTTTAAACAACAAACAGTAATCTGCCACAAATGAGTGAGAAAATGATTTAAAAATCAAGGCTATTCTAGAAAAGAGGAGAAATATGAACACATTCCACAGATAGCACAGTTAATCACAGGAAGAAGAATTTGGTCAAAATAAATGAGTGAAGAGCAGGGAGTTAAAACTATACACAACATAGACATAATTAGTAGTATCCTAACAAGTAAAACAATAGAACAAATCAAATGGCCAAAACATTCAGTCTTTTGAAATTAAAAATAGAAATCTATAGTTTGTAATGTTCATTTCCAGAGGAAGTATTGAATAAAAAATGAATGTCAATGAAGATCAACAAAGTTAATTACTGGTAATGGTAATTAACTATAAAAGTAGCAATCCTATAGGATACCCAGTTGAAAAATCAAGTCACATATTAAAGAGGTAAAAAGCAAATTTTCCACTTCCCCTTTAATGCTAAAATAACAGTAATGTCTTCAGAGTCCCCAGTGAAATTACTGTGACTCAATGATTTTTTTACTCTTCCTAGTTGTTACTAGTTGTAAAGGAGACAGATATTTTCACAAAGGCAGAAATTCAAGAACCCTGAGATGTGTATAATTAGAAAAATACCTGTGCCCCTACAAAATGCCCTAACTGAAGGGGACATAAGGTAAAAGTTGTAAAACTTCTCATAACTAACTAAAACAAAACAAAAATCTATACCACTGAGAACATAAATTCTACAAATCCCTTATTTCTCTATTTGCCTTTACAACCATAATAATTCTTTTATTTATTTATTTATTTTGAAATGGAGTCTCGCTCTGCGCCCAGGCTGGAGTGCAGTGGTGCGATCTCGGCTCACTGCCAGCTCCACCTCCCGGGTTCATGCCATTCTCCTGCCTCAGCTTCCCGAGTAGCTGGGACTACAGGCACCTGCCACCACGCCTGGCTAATTTTCTGTATTTCCAGTAGAGACGGGGTTTCACCGTGTTAGCCAGAAGGTCTCGGTCTCCTGACCTCGTGATCTGCCCGCCTCCGCCTCCCAAAGTGCTGGGATTACAGGTGTGAGCCACCACACCCAACCTACAACCATAATAATTCTTTAAAAGCAGTCTTTATAGTCATACTCCAGTTTCTGTAATCATATACTTTTTAAAAACCCATACTTATTAGATATAAATTACATACTAGAAAATTCCCATTTTAAATATTTATCTGATTTTTAATAAATTTACTGTATTGTGTAACCATCACCACAATCTAGTTTTAGAACATTTCTGTTACCTCTCTGTAACTCTAACTGCTGGTTTACAGTTAATTCTCATTCCCAGCAACCAATAGTCAATTTCCTGTCTCTATAGATTTGTCCTTTCTGGTTTTTTTTTTTTTTTTTTTTTTTTTTTAAGTTTTATTTTAAGTTCAGGGATACATGTGCAAGTTTGTTACAGAGGTAAACTTGTGTCCTGGGGATGTGTTGGACAGATCATTTCATCATCCATGTATTAAGCCTAATATCTCCTAGTTGTCTTTCCTGATCCTCTCTCTCCTCTTATCCTCCATTCTCCAGTGGGCCCCAGTGTGTGTTGCTTCCCTCTATGTGTCCACGTGTTCTCATCATTTAGCTCCCATTTATAAGTGAGAACATGTAGTATTTGGTTTTCTATTCCCGCATTAGTTTGCTAAGGATAATGTCCTCTGGGAATAGTGTTGCAATGAACATACGTGTGCATATGTCTTTATAACTGAATAATTTATATTCCTTTCAGTATATACTCAGTAATGGAATCTTTGGGTGGAATGTTATTTCTGTCTCTAGGTCTTTGAGGAATTGCCACAGTGTCCTCTACAATAGTTTAACTAATTTATACTCCCACCAACAGTGTAAAAGTGTTCCTTTTTCTCCAAAACCTTGCCAGCATCTGTTATTTTTTTACTTTTTAGTAGTAGTCATTCTGACTGGTGTGAGATGGTATCTCATTGTGGTTTTTATTTGTATTTCAAATAATCAGTGATGTTGATCTGTTTTTTTGTATGATGTTGGCTACACATGTCTTCTTTTGAGAAGTGTCTGTTCATGTCCTTTATGCACTCCTTAATGGGGTTGTTTGGTTTTTTTCTTGCTTTTTTTTTTTTGTTGTTTAAGTTCCTCATAGATGCTTGATATTAGACCTTTGTCAGATGCATAGTTTGCAAAAATTGTTTTCCCATTCTGTAGGTTGTCTGTTCACTCTGATGATAGTTTATTTTGCTGTGCAGAAGCTCCTTAGTTTAATTAGATCCCATTTGTCAATTTTTGCTTTTTTCGCAATTGGTTTTGGAATCTTCCTCATGAAATCTTTGACCATATCTATGTCCTAAACGGTATTGCCTAGGTTTGTTTCTAGGTTTTTTTTTATAGTTTTGAGTTTTACATTTAAGTCTTTAAGCTGTCTTCATGTAATTTTTGTACATAATGTAAGAAAGGGGTCCAGTTTCAATTTTCTGCACATGACTTGCCAGTTATCACAGCACCATTTATTTTCCCATTGCTTATTTTTGTCAGTTTTCTTGAAGACCAGATAGTTGTAGGTGTGTAGTTGTATTTCTGTGTTCTCTATTCTGTTCCATTGGTTTACGTGTTTGTTCTTATACCAGTACCATGCTGTTTTGGTTACTGTAGCCCCGTTGAATAGTTTAGGTCAGGTATTGTGATGTCTCTAGCTTTGTTCTTTTTGCTTAGAATTACCTTGAATAAATTTTAAATAAATTTTAAAATGATTTTTTTCTATTTCTGTGAAGAATGTCAATGGTAGTTTAAAGGGAATAACTTGAATCTATAAATTGCTTTGGGCAATATGGCCATTTTCACAATATTGATTTTTCCTATACATGAGCATGGAATGTTTCTCTATTTGTTTGTATCATCTATGATTTATTTGAGTAGTGGTTTGTAGTTCTCCTTATAGAAGTCCTTCACTTCCCTTGTTAGCTGTGTTCCTAGGTATTTTATTCTTTTTGTGGCAATTGTGAATGTGAGTTAATTCATGATTTGGATCTGAGTTTGACTGTTGTTTGTGTATAGGAATGCTAGCAAGTTTCTTACATTGATTTTGTATTCTGAGACTTTGCTGAAGTTGCTTATCAGCTTAAGCAGCTTTGGGGCTGAGATGAGATGATGGGGTTTTCTCGATATAGGATCATGTTATCTGCAAACAAGGATAGTTTGACTTCCTCTCTTCCTATTTGAATACCTTTATTTCTTTCTCTTGCTTGATTGCCCTGGTCAGAACTTCTGATACTGTGTTGAAAGGAGTGGTGAGAAACGGCATCTTTGTCTCATGCCTGTTTTCAAGGGGAATGCTTCCAGCTTTTGCCTATTCAGTATGATATTGGCTGTTGGTTTTTCATATATGGCTCTTATTATTTTGAGGTATGTTCCTTTGATACCTAGTTTATTGAAAGTTTTTAACATGAAGGGATGAATTTCATCAAAAGCCCTTTTTTTGCATCCATTGAGATGACAAGTGCTTTTTATCATTACTTCTGTTATGTGATGGATCACTTTTATTGATTTCTGTATGTCGAACCAACCTTGCATCCCAGAGATGAAGCCTACTTGTTCATGGTGGATAAGCTTTTTAGTGTGCTTTTGGATTGGGTTGCCAGTACTTTGTTGAGGATTTTTGCATTCGTATTCAGTAAGGATATTAGCCTGAGGTTGTCTTTTTTTGCTGGATCTCTGAAGTTGACTTTTCTTGCTGTATCTCTGAAGTTGTCTTTTTTGTTGTATCTCTACCAGGTTTTAA
>NW_012103454.1:2221230-2227826 GCF_000951045.1 Mandrillus leucophaeus
TCTGGGAATAGTGTTGCAATGAACATACGTGTGCATATGTCTTTATAACTGAATAATTTATATTCCTTTCAGTATATACTCAGTAATGGAATCTTTGGGTGGAATGTTATTTCTGTCTCTAGGTCTTTGAGGAATTGCCACAGCGTCCTCTACAATAGTTTAACTAATTTATACTCCCACCAACAGTGTAAAAGTGTTCCTTTTTCTCCAAAACCTTGCCAGCATCTGTTATTTTTTTACTTTTTAGTAGTAGTCATTCTGACTGGTGTGAGATGGTATCTCATTGTGGTTTTTATTTGTATTTCAAATAATCAGTGATGTTGATCTGTTTTTTTGTATGATGTTGGCTACACATGTCTTCTTTTGAGAAGTGTCTGTTCATGTCCTTTATGCACTCCTTAATGGGGTTGTTTGGTTTTTTTCTTGCTTTTTTTTTTTTGTTGTTTAAGTTCCTCATAGATGCTTGATATTAGACCTTTGTCAGATGCATAGTTTGCAAAAATTGTTTTCCCATTCTGTAGGTTGTCTGTTCACTCTGATGATAGTTTATTTTGCTGTGCAGAAGCTCCTTAGTTTAATTAGATCCCATTTGTCAATTTTTGCTTTTTTCGCAATTGGTTTTGGAATCTTCCTCATGAAATCTTTGACCATATCTATGTCCTAAACGGTATTGCCTAGGTTTGTTTCTAGGTTTTTTTTTATAGTTTTGAGTTTTACATTTAAGTCTTTAAGCTGTCTTCATGTAATTTTTGTACATAATGTAAGAAAGGGGTCCAGTTTCAATTTTCTGCACATGACTTGCCAGTTATCACAGCACCATTTATTTTCCCATTGCTTATTTTTGTCAGTTTTCTTGAAGACCAGATAGTTGTAGGTGTGTAGTTGTATTTCTGTGTTCTCTATTCTGTTCCATTGGTTTACGTGTTTGTTCTTATACCAGTACCATGCTGTTTTGGTTACTGTAGCCCCGTTGAATAGTTTAGGTCAGGTATTGTGATGTCTCTAGCTTTGTTCTTTTTGCTTAGAATTACCTTGAATAAATTTTAAATAAATTTTAAAATGATTTTTTTCTATTTCTGTGAAGAATGTCAATGGTAGTTTAAAGGGAATAACTTGAATCTATAAATTGCTTTGGGCAATATGGCCATTTTCACAATATTGATTTTTCCTATACATGAGCATGGAATGTTTCTCTATTTGTTTGTATCATCTATGATTTATTTGAGTAGTGGTTTGTAGTTCTCCTTATAGAAGTCCTTCACTTCCCTTGTTAGCTGTGTTCCTAGGTATTTTATTCTTTTTGTGGCAATTGTGAATGTGAGTTAATTCATGATTTGGATCTGAGTTTGACTGTTGTTTGTGTATAGGAATGCTAGCAAGTTTCTTACATTGATTTTGTATTCTGAGACTTTGCTGAAGTTGCTTATCAGCTTAAGCAGCTTTGGGGCTGAGATGAGATGATGGGGTTTTCTCGATATAGGATCATGTTATCTGCAAACAAGGATAGTTTGACTTCCTCTCTTCCTATTTGAATACCTTTATTTCTTTCTCTTGCTTGATTGCCCTGGTCAGAACTTCTGATACTGTGTTGAAAGGAGTGGTGAGAAACGGCATCTTTGTCTCATGCCTGTTTTCAAGGGGAATGCTTCCAGCTTTTGCCTATTCAGTATGATATTGGCTGTTGGTTTTTCATATATGGCTCTTATTATTTTGAGGTATGTTCCTTTGATACCTAGTTTATTGAAAGTTTTTAACATGAAGGGATGAATTTCATCAAAAGCCCTTTTTTTGCATCCATTGAGATGACAAGTGCTTTTTATCATTACTTCTGTTATGTGATGGATCACTTTTATTGATTTCTGTATGTCGAACCAACCTTGCATCCCAGAGATGAAGCCTACTTGTTCATGGTGGATAAGCTTTTTAGTGTGCTTTTGGATTGGGTTGCCAGTACTTTGTTGAGGATTTTTGCATTCGTATTCAGTAAGGATATTAGCCTGAGGTTGTCTTTTTTTGCTGGATCTCTGAAGTTGACTTTTCTTGCTGTATCTCTGAAGTTGTCTTTTTTGTTGTATCTCTACCAGGTTTTAAAATGCATTTAAGATGATGCAGGCCTCATAGAATGAGTTAGGGAGGAATCCTTCCTTTTCAACTTTTTGGAATAGTTTCAGTAGGAATAGTACCAGTTCTTCTTTGTACATATGGTAGAATTCAGCTGGGAATCCACCTGACCATGGACTTTTTTTGGCTGATAGCCTATTTATTACTGCCTCAATTTCAGAACTCATTATTGGTCTGTTCAGGGTTTCCATTTCTTCCTGGTTCTGCCTTAGGAGGATATATGTGTCCAATAATTTATCCATTTCTTCTAGGTTTTCTAGTTTATGTGCATACGAAGTGTTTCAAGTATTTTCTGATTGTTGTTTGTATTTCTGTAGGGTGAGTGGTAATATCCCCTTTATCATTTCTGATTGTGTTTATTTGAATCTTCTCCCTTTTTCTTAGGCTAGCTAGCAATCTATTTTGTTATTATTTTCTTAAAAAAATCAGCTCCTGAATTCGTTGATCTTTGGAATCGTGTTTCATGTCTCCATCTCTTTCACTTCAGCTCTGATTTTGGTTATTTGTTGTCTTCTGAAAGCTTTAGGTTTTGTTTGCTCTTGGTTCTCTAGTACTTTTAGTTGTGAAGTTAGATAGTTAACTTGACATCTTTCTAGCTTTTTGATGTCGGCATTTAGTACTGTAAATTTTTATCTTCACCGTGCCCTAGCTGTGTCCCAGAGATTCTGGTACATGCCAGCATCCAGGCATCAGAGCACCCAAGCTGACCAGGAGCAGAATGGTACCCAGCACAGCACGGTTGCTCTATGAAATTGTGGCTAGATTGCTTGTTTCAGCAGGCCCCCAATCCCGTTCCTCCCGACTGTGTGAGACCTTCCAACTTGGGTCTCCAGCCACCTCCTACAGGTATGTTCAGGCTGGCAACAGGTCCATACCCTGCTAAGATGGAGTTCCCAGAGGAAAGGGCAGGCTGCCATGTTTGCTGTTTCACAGGCTTCATTGGTAATACTTCCAGGTACTGAAAAATCCATGGCAACTAGGTTTCTTTGTTTCTTTGTTCTCATTAGTTTCAAATAACTTCTTGATTTCTGCCTTAATTTCATTATTTACCCAAAAGTTATTTAGGAGTGGGTTGTTCAATTTCCATGTAGTTTTATGGTTTTGAGTGAATTTCTTATTCTTGAGTTCTATTTTGATTGTGCTGTGGTCTGAGAGACTTATAATTTCAGTTTTTTGCATTTGCTGAGGAGTATTCTACCTCCAATTATGTGATCAATTTTAGAGTATGTCCATGTGGCAATGAGAAGAATGTATATTTTGTTGTTTTGGGTGGAGAATTCTGTAAATATTTATTAGGTCCATATGCTCCAGAGCTGAATTCAGGTCCTGAATATCATTGCAAATCTTCTATCTTGATGATCAGTCTAATACTGTCAGTGGGATATTAAAGTCCTCCACTGTTATTATGTGGCAGTCTACGTCTCTTTGAAGAGCTCCAAGGATTTGCTTTATAAGTCTGGGTGCTCCTGTGTTGAGTGCATATATATTTAGTATAGTTAGGTCTTCTTGTTGAATTGACCCCTTCTTTGTCTTTCTTAATCTTTGTTGGCTTAATGTCTGTTTTGTCAGAAATTAGGATTGCAATCCTTTTTTTTTCTGTTTGCCATTGCTTGGAAAATTTTCCTCCATCCCTTTATTTTGAGACTATATGTATCTTTGCATGTGAGATGGGTCTCCTAAAGACAGAATACCAATGGATCTTGATGCTTTTTTTTTTTTTTTTTTTTTGAGACAGAGTCTCGCTCTGTTGCCCAGGCTGGAGTGCAGTGGCGCCATCTCGACTCAGTGTAAGCTCTGCCTCCCAGGTTTCGGGTTCACGCCATTCTCCTGCCTCAGCCTCCCGAGTAGCTGGGACTACTGGCACCTGCCACCACGCCCGGCTACGTTTTTTGTATTTTTAATAGAGATGCGGTTTCACCCTGTTAGCCAGGATGGTCTCGATCTCCTGACCTCATGATCTGCCCACCTCGGCCTCCCAAAGTGCTGGGATTACAGGTGTGAGCCACCATGCCTGGCCTGGGTCTTGATTCTTTATCCAGCTTGCAACACTATATTTTAATTGGGGCTTTTAGCTCATTTACATTTAAGGTTAGTATTGATATGTGTGGATTTGATCCTGTCATCATGATGCTAGTTGGCTATTTGGTAGACTTGTTCATGTGGTTTCTCTATAGTATCACTGGTCTGTGTACTTCAGAGTGTTTTTGTAGTGGCTGGTAATACTTTTTCCCTTCCATATTTAGTGCTTCCTTCAGGAGCTTTTGTAAGGCAGGTCTGGTGGTGACAAATTCCCTCAGCATTTGCTTGTCTGAAAAAGATCTTATTTTTCCTTTGCTTATGGGCTTCCATTTCATAGGTGACCTGGCCTTTCTCTCTGACTGCCCTTAACATTTTTTCTTTCATTTTGATCCTGAAGAATTTGATGATTATGTGTCTTGGGGATGATCTTCTCATGGAGTATTTTACTGGGGTTCTCCACATTTCCTGAATTTGAATGTTGACCTGTACAGCTAGGTTAGGGAAGTTCTTGATGATATCTTGAAATATGTTTTCCAAATTGATTCCATTCTCCTCATTTCTTCCAGGTATCCCAGGCTGTTGTAGAGTCAGTCTCTTTACATAATTTCATATTTCTTGGAGGTTTTGTTCATTTCTTTTCATTCTTTTTTCTCTATTCTTGTCTCTATTCTCGTCTGCCTGTCTTATTTCAGAAAGTCTTCAGGTTCTGAGATTCTTTCCTCTGCTTGGTCTATTCTGTTGTTGATACTTGTGATTGCATTATGAAGTTCTTATAGTGCGTTTTTAAGTTCCATCAGGTCAGTTATGTTCTTCTCTATATTGGCTATTTTGGCTGTCAGCTTCTGCATTGTTTTATCATAATTTTTAGCTTCCTTTCATTGAGTTTAAATCATTGTGCTCCTTTAGCTCAGCAAAGTTCATTTTTATCCACATTCTGAAGTCTATTTCTGTCATTACAGCCATCTCAGCCTCAGTCCAGTTGCAAACCCTTGCTGGGGAGGTGTTGCAGTCATTTGGAGGAAAGAGGGCACTCTGCCGTTTTGAGTTTTTGGCATTTTTGTGCTCATTCTTTCTCATCTTTGTGAACTTATCTACCTTCAATCTTTGAGGTTGCTTTCCTTTGGATAGCATTTTTATTTCTTTTAACAGTCAGGCCACTTTACCATAGGGCTACTGTGGTTTGCTAGTGGTGAGCTCCAGACACAATTTGCCTTGGATTTTCCAGTACCTGCAGGTATCACCAATGAAGCCTGTGAAACAACAAAGATGGCAGCCTGCCTCCTTCTTTGGGAACTCCATCCCACCAAGGTATGGACCTGTTGCCAGCCCAAACACACCTGTAGGAGGTGGATGGAGAGCCCAGTTGGGAGGTCTCACCTAGTTAAAAGAAATGGGATCAGGGTTCAGCTGAAAGAAGCAATCTAGCCATAATTTCACAGAGCAACTCTGTTGTAATGTGTACTGCTCTGCCCTTGGTCAGATTGGGCTCTCCAAAGCCAAGAAGCTGGTATGGCTAAATTGCCAAAACAGCAAAGATGGTGGCCCTCTCCTCCCTCTAGGAGCTCTGTCCCAGGAAATTTTAAAATCTCTATTGGCCACAGAGCATCGACCAGAGTGGCTGGCAGCTCCAATCAGGAAGTCCCTCTCTGGGTATTTTATATAAACAAATTATAAACTATGTAGTATTTTTTCATCTTTCTTTTTCACTTAGCAAAACTAAAAAGAAATTATTCATGTTGAAACAAATATCTGTAATACACTCTTTTTTATTGTTATATAGTGTTCCAGTGTAGGAAAATGAGATAGAAAGCAGAATTCTACTCAGGAGGTGGGACCTGACTCCAGAGATGAGGTTTGGACACTGGACCAGATTGAGTACTAGCTGAAACAGGGCCAGGGAAGGAATAGCTTTCCATAAGATATGCCTACCAGTGTGTCATGTCAGTTTGCAATTGCCATGGCAACACCTGAAAGTTACTGTCCCTTTCCATATCAATAACCCAATGACTAGGAAGTTACCATACTTTTTCTAGAAGTCTCTGCATAATCTACACCTTAATTTGCTTATAATTAAAAGTGGGTATAAATATGACTGCAGAATTGCCTCTGAGATTCTGCTCTGGGCACATTGCCTATGGGGCAGCCCTACTCTGCAAGGAGCAATGCCTCTGCTGATGCTGTATACTGACTGCTACTTCAATAACAGTTGCTGTTTAACACTGACCTGCCCTTTAATTCTTTCCTGGGTGAAGCCAGGAACCCTCTCAAGCTAAGGCCCAATGTGGGGGTTTGCCTCTCTTGCATCAAATGCACTACATTTTGCTTATCCATTTACCAGTTATGGGCATTGGGTTGTTTCCTAAACAGACTTTTGTTCTTAAAACTGCACTGAAATTACTCTTACCCTTATAACAAAGTCCAGTGACTAATTATCACTTTTTTTTTTTTTTTTTTTT
>NW_012103454.1:2227876-2254080 GCF_000951045.1 Mandrillus leucophaeus
TTTTTTTTTTTTGAGACACAGCCTCGCTCTGTTGCCCAGGCTGGAGTACGGTGGCGCGATCTTGACTCACTGCAAGCTCTGCCTCCTGGATTCCGGGTTCATGCCATTCTCCTGCCTCAGCCTCTCAAGTAGCTGGGACTGCAGGTGCCTGCCACTATGCCCAGCTAATTTTTTTTTTTTTTTTTTTTTTGGTATTTTTAGTGGAGACAGGGTTTCACAAAGTTTCATCGTGTTAGCCAGAATAGTCTCGATCTCCTTACCTCATGATCTGCCTGCCTCAGCCTCCCAAAGTACTGGGATTACAGGCATGAGCCACCACGCCCAGTCTAATTTAATCACCTTTTAATCCAATTCATCTTTTCCCATTGACAAAGTTTTAAAATTTTAATGTAACCTCCAGAACATTTAACTGGACAACTTTACTTGTATGATTAATAGTATCTTTAATAAAACATTTTCAAAATATATCATTTCTACTCCTTCTTTCAAAATATTCTTATTCTTCTGCATTTACCCATCTCGGTAAGTGTTGTCATTCTTCTCCATTTGTTATAGTTAAACATTAGAAACATCTTTCCATTTTAGAAAGAAAGAAGAAATATTGATGTTTTAGTAACATGATAACAAATAGCTAGCCATATATTGAAAATAGCAAAGTCAAAACCATACCTCACCACTTAAATCAAAACAAATTTTAGATGAATTAAAATGTAAAGTAAAAAACGTCAGCAAAATGCGGTGGAAGGAAATGTCAGCATGTATGCATCACGAAACGCTTTTTTTTGTGTGTGTGTGTGTGTGTGAGACGGAGTTTTGCTCTCGTCACCCATGCTAAAGTGTAATGGCACAATCTGGCTCACTGCAACCTCCGCCTCCCAGGTTCAAGCAATTCTCCTAATTCTCCTGCCTCAGCCTCCCAAATAGGTTGTATTACAGGTGCCTGCCACCATGCCCAGCTAATTTTTGTATTTTTAGTAGACACGAAGTTTTCCCATGTTGACCAGGCTGGTCTCAAACTCCTAGCCTCAAGTGATCTGCCTGCCTCGGACTCCCAAAGTGCTGGGATTACAGACATGAACCACAGTGCCTTTTTTTCCACAACAAAAAAATACAATCAAGAAACCTCAAAAGAAAAACAAAAATACTCAATGACATTACGATAAAAATTTTAGGACCAAAATATATGAAGTCAGTAAATATCTGCTACATGTTTTTCAAATGCATGTTTAAAACATAAGGAAATTTGATATGTTTGTTTTCTCTTACCAATTCTGGAAACTGCTTGCAATACATCCTGCCACGTATTATAAAACATTTAAAAATCTGGTCCATATTTGACAGTCACAAGATATTAAAAACATCTAGATATAAATGAGCAACTCAAGTGGTGAAAAATGATGAGAAAAACTTGGATAAGGAATTGTCATCAAAATTTTTTTTGCTTCAAGTTGTGTTTTTGTTTATGTGCAGTCACATAGTATTACTGGCCTATAGTATATGCTCATAACTACTTAATAATATGAATTAATTTTTTTAGTTAATCTAATACATATCTGACACTCTGTGGCAATTGATTTAGTACTCATAACAGTTTTGAGATAGGTGCTATTATCACTTTCATTGTATAAATTAGTAAACTGAGGCAGAGAGAGATTAATAAAGCTTATTCGAGGCCACTCAGCTATTAGGTGGCAGATACGGGATTCAGGCCTTGTGTGCTCACCTCCAGAGACTGGGCCCTTAAATCAGCACCATAGTATTTCTTAGTGATGTTGAATACAGGTTTAAATAGATAAATAAATGAACAAATGAATATTAAGACATATGCTTCTCAAAATAACTAGGCTGCAAAATATCCTTTTCATAGATCATGAAAATATTGTTTAAAACAATGATGCAATACACACCATTCACTTTTGCTAATGAAGTTTCTAATGTACACATGTCTAATATACACATTATGATTAACTTTAGCTTACTGCTATGGACTGAATTATGTCTCCCCCAAAGTTTATGTGTTATAGCCCTAACTCTAATCCCCAATATGACAGTATCTGGAGATGGAGACTTTGCGAAGTAATAGGTTTAGATGGGGTCAGGGGATGGGGCCCTCATGTTGGGACTGATACCTTTATAAGAAGAGAGATCACAGATCTCTCTTCATCTCTCTTTCTCTGCCATGTGAGAATACAGCGAGAATATAGTTGTCTGTAAGCCAGGAAGAAAGTTGTCATTAGAACCTAACCATGCTGGTATCCTGGTCTTGGATTTCTAGCCTCCAAAAACGTGAGGTATAACTTTCTCTTGGTTAAGATATTGAACCTATGGTAATTTGTTATGTTGGCCTGAGCAGACTACAGCACTCATTTTTTAAATCTTATTATAACAGTTATGTTTTCTGCAAAATTTGTTGTTGGTTTTTAAGCATGAGTTGCATATTTTAGTTATTAATGCTTTGCTTTTTCATATACATTTTAGAATAAACTTGCCAATTTTATAAAATGCTTACTGGAACTTTGATTTAGATTTTGTAAGATCTATAGACTTATTTGGGGGAAATAGCATCTTAACAATATTAAGTGTCCTGCTCGATGAGCATAGTATAGCTCACAAATTATATAGGTCTTTTGAAGTTTCTCTCAGCAATGTTTTACAATTTTCAGTTGAAAGGTTTGGTGCAGACTTTGTTTAATTTTTCCTTTTTAAATTTTTTAACATTTTCCTTTAATTTTTTGTTTTTGATGTACTGTAAAAAGTGTTTTTTCACATTAGTTTCACATAGAAATACATTTGATATTTGCATATTGACCTTGACTCTTATAACCTTGCTGACATAAAAGTTCAGTGATTTTTGCACAGATTTCCTAAGTTTTTCTATAAGAAATTACGTATTGTATATATAATCATACTTCTTCTTTGTAATATCCATTTTATCACTTTTTCTACTTGCTAGACATGATCTATAGTGTGGTATTTAATAGAAGTTGTGAGAATGAAAAACCTAGCTTTGCTAACAAACTTAGGGGTAAAGAATTAAGTGTTCCACTATTAAATCTGGCCTTAGCTATAGGTTTCTTTCTTTTTTGTAATTACCTTTTATAAACAAGGAAATTTTTCCTGTGCATTCCAATTTTGCCTAGAATTCTTACCATAAATCTGTTTAGCTTTTTTTCATATTTATTGAAATGAAAATATGGTTTTCACCTTTAATCTGTTAATCATATTGTCTAATTTTGAAATTTAAATCAAGCATGCACTCATAGGTAAGTTCCATTGAGTCATGATGTTATTTTTATGTCTAGATTAAATTTGCTAATGTTTTGTTGGGAATTTTTGTAATAAGTTTTATGATGACTATTAACCTGTAGTTTACCTTTTTTGTAATGTATTTGTCTGGTTCTGGTATCAGAATAATGTTGACTTCATTGAATGAGATGGCAATTGTCTTCTCCATTTGTACTTTCGGACATAGTTTGACCTCTATTGGTATATTTCCTCCTAAAATGTTTGATAGAATTCAACGGTGTAGATACCTGTAATGAATTTACTTTGCGGAAAAGCTTTAACTGGAAACTAAATATTTATGATAGAAATAGAGCCTTTCAGGTTATATGGTTTTAGTCGTATGAATCTTGTTAGTTTGTGTCTTCCATGAAATTTACTGTTTTCTAAGCATTCAAATATATTGGCATGATATTCTCTAATTATTTTTTAAAGCCTTTAGAATATTGAGGGATGTCTTCTCTCTCATTGATATTTTATGTTTCCACTTTTTATACAGATTAGTTTGGCTAGAGTAGTCAAACAAGCTTTTGGTTTTATTGATTTCCTCTTGCTATGGCTTGAATGTGTTCTGGAAGGTTTCAGTATTGAAAACTTAATCCTTAATGCTATAGTGTTGAGAGGTAGGACCTTTAAGAGGTTATCATGTCATGAGGATTCCACCCTCATGGATGGATTAATGTTGTTACTATGCAAGTGGGTTCATTGCAACAGTGGGCTTGTTATAAAAGCGAGTTCAGCCCTCTCTTGTTCCCTCTTGCACATGGTATTTTTCCCTTTTGCTTTACACCATAGGATGACACAGCAAGAAGGCCCTCACCAGGTGCGGCTTTTTGATCTTGGACTTCCCAGCCTCCAGAAGTGTAAGAACAAAATTCTGTTCTTTTTAAATTACTCAGTCTCAGGTACTCTGTTCTAGCAGCACAAAACAGACATACGATGGGATATCATGGGATAATACAGCAAGAAGACTGTGCCAGCTTCTGGCCCCTTGATCTTGAACTTCCTAGACTTCAAAACTGTGACCCAGTAAATTTGTGTTCACTACAAATTACCCAGTGTCAGGAATCCCATTATAGCAGCACAAAACAAAGGCACCTCTATTTTTTCTGTTTCAGTTTTATTGATTTCTAGTCTTATCTGTATTACTTTTTTCTACATTTTTTGGAATAAGTTTCTTCTTCCTTTCTAATGTTTAATGCTACACATTTGTTTCTAAGGGCAATTTAGCTGCATTCTTCAATTTTTTTGATGTTTGTGTTATTATTTTTATTAAATTCAATATATTTTCAAATTTTAGACATAATATTCTCTTTAATCTATGGATTATGCAAAGTTATGCTGTTTAATTTGTAAATATTTGGGAACTTTAGTGATATCTTTCATTTTTGTTTTTAAATTCAATCTTATTGTTATTAGAAAACATATTTTTATGATTTCAGTACTTTCTAATTTAAAGGTATTGAGACTTCTTTTATGGCCCCACATTTGATACACGTTCTGGGCAAATTTTTAAAAAATGTATATTCTGCTGTCATTGGGTGAAAGTGCTCTATAGATATCAACTAGGTCTAGCTTTTCCATAGTTTGAGTGTTCCTAACAATTTTCTATTTCATTCTGTAATCATTGAGAGAGGATATTGAAATCTCCATCAATATTGGATTTCAGTATTTCTTCTTCCAGCTATAACAGGTTTGCTTCATGTACTTTGTATCTCTCATTTTAGTTTTTTATGTATTTATTATGTTATGTCCTGAATTTATCATATTATTGTGAAAGAGCTCTCTTATTGTTGTTAATATTGATATTAGCCAGTGTGCATTTGTGTGTGTCCTGATATGGAAAACTGTTTTCTATCCTTAAACTTGTAACCTAATAGTGTTCTTGTACCAGTCATCTTCACTTGGAACGATTCTCATATGAACAGCTCTCATGTATCACCATTTAGTTAAATGTTACTTCCTCAACAGCATGGTTCAAATTTCAGTTACCATAGTGTATTCAACTGTGAGTAATTTCATAAGGCACAACTTTGATAGAAACTCTTTAGTCCACAGTCACTATATTAAATAATATATGTTCACTTCTTTCAAAGTATTTTGTTGATTGGTCACAGAACATATGTTGTTAATTTCATGTACAGACAGCAAAGCATGTAGTTATATTTCCTCCTTGCTGTCCAGTGATAAACCCACATGACATTTTACTAAAATGAATACCGAGAGAGGAACCTGCCCAAGAAAGATAAAAATGTAGCCAGGAAACAAAAAGTGATAATGCTAGAAGCAAAGTTCCAACAAAATGCGAACGAAGTTCTAGGAGAAGTAACTGACGATGGGAATATAAAAACTGTCATATTTCAAGAGACTATAGATATGTGGCTAGAGGACCATAGTGAAGTCAAATATAACAAAAATTAGTAAAGTGGTTGTAACAAAAAGAATTAAGACATTCGAGAGGAACTGATGCTGACAAAAACTTCACATTAAAGAAACTGAGGGATATTTCACAACTGGAAGGCAAAAGGATACACTGTTTAAAGTAGACTTAGAAAAGAGTATGACAAATTGCTAAAACATGATAAAAGTCTTCCTCTATACTATATATTATACAATGAAAACACTTTCAAATTACTCCTAACTTTTTTACGAGCAAGTAAAACATTTAAGTCCTCAGTTTCTAATGTTTTAAATTACAGTGTATTAAACTACTATTTTTTAACTTTTGTATACATTTATAGTGGAGAGTAAAAGGATTTTTAATGTTTGTAAAAAACATTTTAAAGTTAATGGGACAATCTCCATTTTTTTAATGACCAAGTTTACTTATCACATGTTCAACTTCAATTATTGTATTGTCCCATACTGCCATGCAAAGCAAGGACTGTCTATATTTAAAGTAGGTGAGTCTAGAAGACAGTGAATTGCTTTTTTATCCAGGTAACAGGCTGTACATGCTCTGAAAATATAGCAGTAATTAAGGTATAATAATGAAAATCTACATGAAGAAATCTATAGACAATTTTCTTCTAAAGCAAGACAGAAAAATAGAAAGAAAACTTAAATTAAACACATTGCTCTGATTGATTGAACTCTCCAGTAAGATGGTATCATTTTATAAGTTATGATCTGAGATAGCATGACCAAGAAACTAAAAAAGACCACATGGTTTTAAAAAATCAAACAAATTATAATTAAATTAAAAGATGTAGATTTGATGATAATCTTAGTGAGAAGCATGACAAATAGATATTCACATGGGGCAGTTCTTAAAAATGATTGTAATTGGAATTCTTTGACATAGTGAAATGAAGTTGGTTTGCTTAGTCTGTTTTTAAATTGTGAGTTCCCTTTATCCATAGGCTATATCAATATTGACAGTTTCCCATGGTACCACTATAGCATTTGCTCAACATTTTGCAGATGTGTGCACATAGGTTAAAAGACAAAAGTCAGGTTTCAATTCCCTAGCTTCTGAAGTTGCATTGTCCCCAGTCTACCTTGATGTCATACAATTGTCAAGCTCCGATTTCTGCTCAGATACCTGTTTATTACAGACTTTTCCTTCCTTTCTAAGGATGTCTTACATTGTGTCTACTCCTTTGTAAAATCAATTCCCTTGCTAGGTAAACATTTAAAGTGGACTCTAGAATTTCACATCAAATCTTTTAAATTTATTTTATTTTTATTTCTGGTTTTAAAACCCAAATATTAGTAAAATTGCAACGATAGGAATGGATTCTGCCTCCCTCCCCATCTTAGGTCTTAGTTCATTCAGGTTGTTATAACAAAATACCTTTGATTGGGTAATTTGTAAACAGTGGAAATTTATTGTTCATGGGTCTGGAGGCTAGGAAGATTAAAGTGCCTGAAGATTCAGTGTTTGGTGAGAGCTCTCTGCTTCAGAGACAGAGCCTTCTAGCTGCGTCCTCAACATGGTAGAAGGGACAGCCAATCTCTTTCAGATCTAAAGGTGCTAATCCCACTCATGAGGGCTCTAGCCTCATAACCTGACCACCTCCCAAAGCCCCACCTCTTCATACCACAACCTTAGAGTGGGTTTTAACATATGAATTTCGAGGGGATATGCCAACATTGAGACCGTAACACTTCTCCACTCATCCCCAGTTCTGGGAGCCTTTAAAGTGATGGGAAGTGAAGAGTTTGACTCAAGGAAAGGAAAAAATCATAAAAGAAAGAAGGTAAGCAGTTTTTTCTAAATTGTCCCTTTTTGCCCTTTCTTGATTTGGAAGTTTTGCATTTTTCTTCATCTAGCAGTAACTCATAATGCTTAATACTGTTATTTTTAAAGAAAAGTTTCTATTTTTGGTATCACTACTATATTGCTACACAAGAAAATACATGGATTTTCTTTAGTTATCTATTTATCATTCCCTTCTTGTAATGTCTGTATAAAATTTGAGGTCATATCATTTTTAATATAAAAAATAAACAAGCAGAATATAAATATAGTTTATATGAAATTTTACATACTCTATATTTTGTACCATCTGATTTATATTTTATATGGTATTATCCCTCACACTTGCTTCTTGCATTTTACTCCTTCCCTCCGGACTTACTTTTCTTATTGCTGAAAGCACATTCTCTAAGTGTTCAAATACTTTAGTTTTACTTAAATATTCATAAATGCTTTACTCACAATGACTCTTGAATGATAATTTTTATGGAAACATTCTAACTTATATTCTGTTACTTCATAGAATAAGCTAATCTCTTGTATTCTAGAAGATTGTGTCATAGTAATAAGATATCTTTTAATAATTGAGCTTTTTGGTTTTGTTTTTTTTGGTAATCTCACTTGTCCTTGAGAGCTTTTAACAGTCTCTCTTTATTCTTGATGTTTCATAGACTATGATATGTCTCAGTGTGATTTTTTTTTTAATCCTTCTCATTCCTCGGTGAGTTCCTGCAAGACTCCTATCATTCTGGAAATCTTTAGCATTAGCTCTTCAAATACTGTTCTCCGTTCCTGAAACTATTCTTAGATGTATATTAGAACTGCTATGTCTATCTTCTGTACAATCTTAATTCTTTCTTTTTTATATTTACCTATCTCCTTAAAATTTATAGAGTAAATAAATATATAATACCTGTATTTAGTATAATTGTTTCATTTTTAACATTTTTACAGATATTTTACTTTTATCTTTCTAAAAATGCAAAGCATATTTATTTTAAAGTTATTTGGCATTGTGCTTTCAGAAAAACATTCATTTTGAATAAACTTACCTTCTTATTTTTGATATCGTGTCTTCCTTGCTGTCAGTTTTCCTAATATGATTTGTAACTTTAGCTTAAAAGCATATTTTAATAGAAATGTTAGTCCTCTGTCTTTCTCTACTGATCTCTTTTGTCTAGAAATCTTGTGGTTCCCTCCAAGTCATCAAGAAGTACAGTCTAAACTCAGATCCTATCCTGGTAGTCACAGAATCCCAATTGCAATGACAGTGGATTCATTCGCCACCGAGCCAGGGTGGGATTTGACTTTGCTTCTGTTTGAGGTGTCGCCGTTGCTCTCCCATCCACTGTAGCTAAGCATTTCTATGGAGCTACAGTCTGGGCAGTAGTTCCCATGTGTTTTAGGTTTCACGTAAGTGGAGTTCTTCCTCAGCCTTCAGTTTTATGCCGTAGAGAAGCCTGGCTTGTCTGTCCACTATGTAGGTGAACCTTTGGTCCCCACTACTCCCTACCCAACTCCTCAGCCTGTTCCTGTGTTCAAAATACAGCAAACTTCCATGCTAGATTCCTCTCAGTTTTCATACATAACGTATGTGTATATATGTATTCATGTCTTTGTGTGTTTCTCCAAGTTCTTGATAAGCAGATACAGAAACAGGATAAATTACACAAGAAATGTAGTAGGAAAATGCCAGTGAGAAAAAATGGGAAGGGAGCCAGAAGAGGCTGGAGGAGGGATCCCAGAGAAGGAGACAGAAAAGGAAGGCTGTATGGGAGCATCTTACATATTAGTGATATTGTAAATAAAGTTCAGCAAAGCCATTGTGGAAAACATCAGGCAATAGTTGCAGGTCAGAGGTGCCCTGCATCTTTCTGGAGCAGCAAGCCTCCGTGTCACTGTCATTGGCTGGGAGTCCATACGCTGCGTGAACGCGGGTGAATGTGACTAACAGGGAATTTGGGCCTCAGTCATTCCACTTCTTGTAGTCACAGATCTGAGAGGGGTGTTTTCACAACCGCTACACCTTGCCACTTTTTTAGTTGTGTCTTTTTCAAGGAGCACAGACAACACTTTGAATTCAAGATAGCAGATGGATCACTGCTGAAGTCTCCCCCTCTGACACCAGATACAAATAAGTGCAAACAGAAGTGGGGGAAAAATCAATGACCGCTGTAAGAGAGCTAAGAACTTGAACATGAAAACCTGAGAGGATACCTTGAATACTGGGAAACAGATGGAGCTCCATTCCAGACTGACATCAGAGCCGAGAAGACATTCTGCAGAGAATTGCTAAACAGTAGACGCATCGTAAATGATTCTCCATCACCAACAGTATGGGGCACAGGAGGGTGTTTGGGGCAAGCTATAGGATGATTGGATAAGGCAGCAGCCATCCATGTGAGGCATCAGCAGGAAATTCAGGACCTTGGGCAAGAGAGACCTTAACTCTCCCCTACACGGCTTCTGTGAAGACGGGATAGATGAGTTAGATAGCAAGAGGATGTCAGGTACCTGAGGGAAGAAGAAGGGAGAAGTAATTTTACAAGGTCATATATAGATAGTGAAGGCAAATTCTATTATAAAATTTTTCCTAGGCCCTAACCTATTTGTAAAGTTTTATGTGGGCCTGTCCATATTAATAGGAAATGAATCTATCCTGAACTTTAATCTCCCTTTTATGCAGTACTTTAAAATAGGATCTTAAAACAACCCCTTAAACCTGTGAGCTCTACAGTGTCTCCATTTCTTCCTTTTTTTCTTCCCCTTTTCATACCCCCAAAGGTGGTGAATACAGTGTAGATTCTATATATTTACATGTGTTTCTGAAGTGAATGTAAGACTCCAGATATTTACCTTTGGCTTTATGTGTCATACAACATCATCCCTTAGTACCAGGAAATATTAATAGAAAATACACTTTGCAGGTATTAATTAGATGATTTTAGGACCATCCTGAATTGTGTCTACATACACAAGTATAAGTAAGTTTTTGAGAAATTCTAGTTGAATTTTTGGTTAAGGCCATAAGAAAAAAAAAATTCTTCATTCTAGAAAATGTTTGACTAAAGCCCTAGTGGGTTATTGCATTTTCTTTCTGAATGCATATCACAAAAATAAAAGTTTCTAAGAATTATGATTTTTTGAGATGGAGTCTCACTCAGGCTAGAGTGCAGTGGCGCTATCATGGCTCACTGAAACCTCTGCCTCCTGGGTTCAAGCGATTCTCCTGCCTCAGCCTCCCAAGTAACTGGGATTACAGGCATGCACTACCATGCCTGGCTAATTTTTGCATTTGTAGTAAAGACGGGGTTTCACCATGTTGGCCAGGCTGATATTGAACTCCTGGCCTCAAGTGATCCACCCACCTCGGCCTCCCAAAGTGCTAGGATTATAGATGTGAGCCACCATGCCCAGCCAAGAATTATTCTTATATGCTACTTATGTGGCACATCATGTGGCCTTAGGGAACAATCAACTTGTTGCATAAAAGAATGCATTCAAACTGCTTGAAGAATTCTTTAATAAAGATGACGTTTTCAAGGTTCACATATGTGCACAACAGATTCTATGTTTTATAAAGGGTGTAATTTTTTGAAAAGTGAGCAAGCATGAGAAAACATTGTTTGCAGCACATTAATATCAAAGTTCGAGAATAAAAAAATACTCTATAAAAATAAGTACCACAAAACACAATTCTGACTACTCATTCTATTTGAGTAATTATGAATGAGTTATGAATTATTCATTCATTCACTTTTTGAATTTTCTTGAAGAACCTATGGTGAGTTAGTTGAATGACTGAGACATTCTGTTGTAGTTCATTCAACAACAGCAATTGCTATGTAGTATTCCATTGTATGAATACAAGTTAATTTGTCCATTTCACTGTAAATTAACTTCTAGGTTGCTTTTCACATTGGGTTAATTTAAAAGATATTTCTATGAACATTCTTGCATATGTGTTTTAGTGTGTTCCTACTATGTACAGATGCATATTAATATTCACATTTTTAAGGTGATTATGAAAGAGTGAATTCATAGATAATAAGGCATGCACATTTTCAGGTTTTAGATAATAATCTCCATTCCAAAATGTTGATACCAATTTATACTCACACTAGCAGGGAAATTATTTTTTTTTAGGTACTCCTTGTTCTTACTAATTTGGTGTTTCCTGTCTGTTTCATTTTAGTCAATATGTTACATATGTGGCTTTAATTCACATTTCCCTGATGACTAATACATTTTAGCATCATTTTATATGTTTTTTGGCTTTTGGATATCATAATTTATATAATGCTGTTTGGGTTTTTTGTCCATTTTTCTACTGGGTTGACACTTTATCTTTTGCATTTAGGAGATTGTTCTATATTCTGTATGAATCCTTTCTCAAAAATACATAGTAAATATCTTCTTTTAAGATGGTAGTTGGCTTTTATCTCTCAACTCTCTTTAAGTTTATCCCTTTTGAAATCTTTGCTTCTACCAAGGTCTTGAGGGTATTCTTTTATGTTTTCCTCCAAAAGCTTTATTTTTCACTTTAATGTTAGATCTACAACATTGCTAGAACTGACTTTTGTGCATTGTACCACAGAGGTTTGATTTGGTCTTTCCTATGTAGATATCTAATTAACCTTGCACCACTTACTAAAAAGACATTCCCATCTCAACAGCATTGCAGTGTAATCTGTGTCAAAAAATCAAATGACCCTCTACACATGGGTCTTTCTCTGGGCTCTTGTTCTGTTTTACCAGCCTTTCTGTTGTATTTGTTAAAATGTCATGCTAATCATGATGTTTTCAAAGTACTTTTTCTAATATCTCAAGGAACCCATTTATAATGCAATTCATTTTTCAAAATAATAAATGTAAATGCATATTTCAGGATACTCAATCATTAAACTTTTTTGCAACATCTCATATTCAATTAGATCATCATTATTGCCTGATAATGTGGCTGATGAAGAATTCACAGTCTTTATCACATGACAGATAAATAATTTACTCATTATTCTCTTGTTCTTAGTTATCTTCAACATGTGACTTGTCTTGGTAAATGTTTTTTGAATATTTGACCATTCAATGTGCTTAACTCTAGATAATAGAAACTGTAGATCTCCTTATTTAGAAATGTTACATTACCTGTTACTTTTTTCTTTCTTTCTTTCTTTTTTTTTTTTTTGAGATAGAGTTTCACTCTTGTTGCCCAGACTGGAGTACAATGGCATGATCTCAACTCACTGCAACCTCTGCCTCCTGGGTTCAAGCGATTCTCCTGCCTCAGCCTCCTGAGTAGCTGGGATTACAGGCGACTGCCACCACACACAGCTAATTTTGTATTTTTAATAGAGACAGAGTTTCACCATGTTGGCCGGGCTGGTCTCGAACTCCTGACCTCAGGTGATTCCCCCACCTCGGACTCCCACAGTGCTGGGATTACAAGCATGAGCCACTGTGCCTGGCCAGTTATGTTAACTTTATATACTGAAAGGGAATTATGTCATTGCCAAATCTCTTGCATTAAGAAACTTAGGCTTTTATCTCAAGATAACTCCTGACACAGCGTAGGATGTGAGGAGCAATGGAGATGGCCAATTTTGATCTGCATATAAACTATCAATAGAAATTTAAATTTTGTCTGTTTTTAAAATTAGAGTTTTAATAAAACAAATACAACTTTGATTTATAGTTATGATGGGGTAATAGAGACTGAATTTACCCTCTTGCCTGAAACAACCATATAACCATATATGAAAATGATTTTCAAACATCTGACACAAGGCGGCACAAGACAGTGATTCCTCAGAGAGGGGAACCTAGAAGATGAGCCCCAGGTTTGCCTCTACTTATTGTCTTAAGAGAATTTTCAGCCTGAAGTGCAGGGAGAAGCATGAGTGGTTAAAGCAGAGACTATCGTGGAACCCACAAGTAACTCAGCAGACAGTGGGAGAAACTGGGATATGGTGGGGAGGAAAGGCAGTTGTTAATGCTGTGTATTCTTTGTTCTGTTTTCAAATGTTGTGGCTGAGAACTGCTCTTTAACACCAGGTCTTTTACCCACTAATAATCCCCTCTTTTAAAATGTCCTGGCTGGTTGTGGTGGCTGACACCTATAATCCTAACAATTTGGGAGGCCGAGGCGAGCAGATCACTCGAGGTCAGGAGTTCGAGACCAGTCTGGCCAACATGGTGAAATCCCATCTCTACTAAAAATACAGAAGTTAGCAGAGCATGGTGGCATGTGCCTGTAATCCCAACTACTTGGGAGGCTGAGGCAGGAGAATCACTTGAACCCAGGAGGTGGAGGTTGCAGTGAGCTTGGATAACACCACTGCACTTCAGCCTGGGCAACAGAACAAGACTTCCTCTCAAAAAAAACCAAGAAACAAAAAATCCTTATCCTAGAATTGCACATTCCTGCCCTCAACCTTTTTACAATAGTACCTTTCCCTATTTTGTGTGTGCTTCTATAGTTTTGTAAAGATTTCTTAAAAAAAAAAAAAAAAACCTAGAGAAATCTCTTAAGAATTTCGTAAACATTGTTATTCAGACCAAAGTACACCTAAATGTAGTTATTAGACTAGGGTGCCTATTGCCTGTTTGATTGACTCTGCATGAAAACCATTAGTGTGATGGTCTAAATATGAAGAATCAAATAAAACTAAATGATGTAATATTAATTCATGTTCACAGACAACAACAATCTTGTATAGAATTGTATACTTTATATGCATTCCCTTCCCATTATCATTAATAACAAATAGTTGGTGATTGAAAGAACTGATCTGAAAGAATGAAGTCATCTGAGGGGGGAGAAGAATGCTGATTTTCTCCTTCAGACTTTTATTAAAATGGAAATTTGCAGCATGATTTACTCTGTTATTTTCTCAATTGAGTCAAAATTGGTATTCAGTAATTTTTTTAGCTTTAAGAAAATATAGTGTATGTTAAGAATAAATGAGTAAATCTAAGCAAATCGATATGTTTCCCACATTAAATGAGGCCAGGCAATCAATCCACATTTCCTGCCTATAGAATGCTGAATTTCAACTGACTCAAAATCAAGATCAGGGACTATTTTAGGTTATATTAATGTAGAAGAAATGAGAAGGTAAGTCTCACTAAATTCAACGGAAGATACAGAAGCATTTAAAATAACAAGGACTTCTTTTCAATGACAATTGAGAACCAGTTTTCCAGTAAGTATGATCTTAGTAATTAATTTTTATTTTTTCTCTACAGACAGGGTCTTGCTACGTTGTCCAGGCTGGCCTCGAACTCCTGGTCTTCAGTGAGCCTCCTGTCTCGGTCAATCTTAGTAATTCTGATTGAAAACTTTGACCACAGTGGCCTTTACAACACTGGAGGAAGATCCAGCTACTTTTCCAATGTATGGGAGTCCATGTTTTGATGCTTGTCAGACTATGAAATGGTCAAACAAAATTGAGGTGATGGTAAGGGTTTCCTGATCACTAGGTTTGTCACCGTGGGACACCTTGGTAAGTAGAGGAGAATCATAATCTTTTTACCTCACTCTATAGCATTTTCTGCCAGTCATCACGCAACCATATCTAACATGAAAATACTCCTGGGCTGAATCTGCGGCTTCTCCTAATCGACAGGCATTGACTGGAAGAAGAACAGATGGTAGTTACTGGGATTAATACTGGTTGAATGTAAGCATGAAGAGTAGTCAATAAGTTCAGACCTCTTACCTCTCTTTTTGTCTAAATTTGTATCATCGAGGCAAATAATTATACCCATCCCTTCTTCTACATAGTAATCAAGTAAACTTTTATTAATTCACCTTCAAGTTTGTTTATTGTAATCGAGATATATTTGCTGAGGCAGAAGCTGAAATAAAACAAATGCATCATAAAATATACCCTATGATCCATAATTCTCTTATGATGATGATATTTTTAAATTTTTCACAGCTAATTTGGTATTCTGAAGCATTCCATTGGAAAAAAAGTTTCTATTTTAAAGTCTTAACCTCTTGAGGGTTAAGTTTAAAGGCTGAATAAGAATTTGAAACAAAATACAGACACTCCATTTATAAGCATCAGTTTCCTCATCTTTAAAACAGAGATATTAACAAATTG
The DNA here is from genome assembly GCF_000951045.1 of Mandrillus leucophaeus. NCBI lineage: Eukaryota > Metazoa > Chordata > Mammalia > Primates > Cercopithecidae > Mandrillus > Mandrillus leucophaeus. Next base: position 2,243,468 of record NW_012103454.1, read on the forward strand.
GTCACATAGTGTTTCCGAAGGAGTTCATCAGATCCTTTCCTATAGAGTGCTTAGCACAGCTCTTGGGTATAATAAGTTCTTACAAAAGTCTGATGTTGAGGGGAAAAAGGCTCAGGAAAGAAAGCTGCCATTAAAGACTTGTACGGATTCCTATCAGGAAAGCTCACTTAATTTCATCCCAGTCTCAAAATTATAGTCATGTTTTCCAGAACTCCTTCCTTGGAAGGGTTACAAAAACTTCAGGATTATTCTGCTCTGAAGATCCAGAAATGTGCACGACCACAGTGTTTTGACAGTGGTGCCAAGGAACTGTCTGGATGGATGAGTTGCAGAGGGAAACCAAGAGTCAAAGATCTGGACCCACTAGTTTAAGGGAAGCAAGTGCTCTTGGAAGAGATCTGGGGCGGGCGCTATGGCTCACGCCTGTAATCCCAACATTTTGGGAGGCCGAGGCAGGTGGGTCACTTGAGGTCAGGAGTTTGAGAACAGCCTGGCCAACATGATGAAACCCAGTCTCTACTAAAAATACAAAAACTTAGCCAGGGATGGTGGTACGTGCCTGCAATCCCAGCTTCTCGGGAGGGTGAGACAGGATAATCGCTTGAACCTGGGAGGCGGAGGTTGCAGTGAGCTGAGATCACGCCACTGCAGTCCAGCCTGGGCAACAGAGTGAGACTTCATCTCAAAAAAAAAAAAAAAAAAAAAAAAAGACAAAAGAAAGAGATCCAACAGAGACGTAGAACCGAAGCTTGTGGAGAAAGCCAGTGGAGTCCCAGACTTTAGGACTACTTCAGGAGAAAAAAAAGTACTTTGGATCATAGAATTTTTGCAGGTGAGAGTTGAGCTGTGTCATGGAATCCTTCATCTTGTACTTCCTGAGGGAAGCAGCTTCAATACTGCTAGATCTAATGGGCAGGGATATTTAATGCCTTGGTTTTCTACCTCCCATAAGGCCAGCATACTGACATGACCTAGTGAAATCTGGATTGAGTGTCCAGAGAACAAGCACTGCTGGAATATATTCTGCATTGATTTAGGGGTCAGTGCTGAGACTTGGGAAAAGACAGTAAGAAAAACTTTTTAAAGTAATAAATATTTAATATAAATTCACTGAATTGGTAAGAATGGATCCTACTATATGGTTACATCGTATTACAATGAGGCAATGTGGTCTACTAATAAAGCATAGGAGGTGGCACTATTCTCTCACTTGGAGCTAGGGCATGAGAAACGCTTACAATTAAGTAATTTTTTCTTATTGGCCCAAATGATGCTCATGGTCCCTCTTGTACATGACTTGGCTGTGCTCTCTCTGCCAATATGTGGCTTCCATTATAGTCAAAGTCAGTAATTACTAGGATTGGGTTCTATCAAGGCTAAATGAATGTAGTAAGACCAGTTCTACCCATAACTGGGGCTACTACGTGCTAAACAATCCATCTATTGCAAGGATGTTACGTAAGACAACAGGGTCTAAAATCTCTGGGTTATTGACGCTTAAACCAGCTCAGAATTTATTTGGCTTCCTAAGGATTTCATGTTTGACTAAAGCCAGTTCAACCTGATCCCTCAACTCATTAATTCAAGGCCTAGCATTCTAAGGCAAGCATAATTAATAGACCAACCTAGTTGTGTTCATTAAGATTCTCATCTTCCTTCTCAAAGAAGAGATCATTTGCAATATTCTTTAGGAAATTCAGAGTGCATACTTTTGGAATGAGAAAAAAGAGACATATCTTAAAGTCCAGAGAAGAACAGGAAACCCAGCATTCTCATTAAAGTAGGGCCTTTGGAATTTATTTTTTTCCTCTTTAAAAACAGTAAGTTTTGGCCGGGTGCGGTGGCTCAAGCCTGTAATCCCAGCACTTTGGGAGGCCAAGACGGGTGGATCACGAGGTCAGGAGATCGAGACCATCCTGGCTAACACGGTGAAACCCCGTCTCTACTAAAATATACAAAAAACTAGCCGGGCGAGGTGGCGACGCCTGTAGTCCCAGCTACTCGGGAGGCTGAGGCAGGAGAATGGCGTGAACCCGGGAGGCGGAGCTTGCAGTGAGCCGAGATTGCGCCACTGCACTCCAGCCCGGGCGACAGAGCGAGACTCCGTCTCAAAAAAAAAAAAAAACAAAAAAAAACAGTAAGTTTTTACCATCCACTAAATACAAGTTTATGTCTGATTTTTGTTTGTTTGTTTAATCCTCTTAGGTTAATTATTTTTATATAGTATTTCATGCCACATTTATTTAAACTAAAAAACAAATGACTATTGATGGCTTGGTGGTTGCTATTGTACAAAGAAAAATTAACATAAACAGGTGGTATTATCTGTTTGAGGCAGGGATAGTAAATGACCAAATAACAAGAAAACCCATAATAGTTGTCAAAAAGAGGCAGAATTATTTAAATAGAAATGTAAACCCTGGCATACTCATGGTTAACACATATTTATTGAACAAGTACTATGTCCCAGAAATTTTGCTGGACCCTTTAGACGCAAAAAGTAAGGCATAATCCTGACCTCCGGAGTTTACATTTTAGAGGTAAAATATGCATTAGGAGAATATATGCTCGTTAGGAAAAAAGAAAATTAAACCCCACTATTATGTGTGCTATGACACAGGTGTGCAGTTTTCGCCACTGAAACATATAATGGGACACTATGGAATGTCTGCTATGGAAAAGGGAGAGTCTTGAGTAAAAAGCAGAATTAACTCAATAAAAAAACGATTACGGGATAGAGGAAGGTTTTCTCTGTAGAGCAAAAGATAAAGATAAAATAAGTTGGTAATAGAATATATACAAATTGAAGAAACTACAAACAATAATTTAATATGGAAGATGTGAGGATAGGAGAAAAATTATGTACAGATATTTTTGTAATTTTAGGTGGAGACAAATTTTTAAAATTCTGCTACCACATCATATTAGGCACCAGAGAATGGAGGGGTAGTACATAGACCTTAGAGCCCAAGTGCTGTGGTTCATATCTCAACTAATAAGTGTAAACTGGACGAATAAACTTCTTATGACATCTGGACTTGTATTTCCTTATGTGAAAATTGGTAATAATAAAACAACTTTTTTCTACCTGCATGAAATGTTGTTTTGAGGATCAAATGTATTAATAACTAAAAGTTATCTAGAACAATATCTCATACATAAGTATTTAATAAATGTTAGATATTACTAATATTAAAACTAGAAATTGTTAAAAATGGATATAATTGTGTATAGCACAAAATCAGATTTTCTAGACATAAAACTGTAGTGGCGTGTATTGATTGCACAGGATGGGATAACTAAAGGTATTCAGGGCAACAGAATGAGAACTTGTCTCAAAACAGATTATTTTTCAGAACAGTTTTAGATTTACAGAATATTGAGCAGAAAGTACTAAAGCCTCTTATCGGCACCCTCCCATTCCCGTTTTTCCCTATTGTTAGTATCTTGCTTTACGTGGTACGTGTGGTACAACTGATTAGCCAATATTGATATATTATTATAAACTAAAGTTTACAATTTAGAGTAGGTTTCACTCTCTACCTTGTGTGAGTTTTCACACTGTCCCATGACATGCACCATCATTATATTATGCAGAAGCATTTCACTGCCCTAAAAATTATTTGTAGTCCATTTATTTATCCCTCCCCTTTCCTTCCAACCCCTTATTAACTCCTGATTTTTAAAATATTCTCCATAGTTTTGTCTTTTCTAGAATGTCATCAAATTAAAATAATACAGTGTGTAAACAGATCGGCTTTTCTTACTAAGCAATATGCATTTACAGTTCCCCCACGTCTTTTTGTGACTTGATAGCTCATTGGCTTTTATCACGAAATAATATTCCATTATATGAGTGACCACAGTTTGTTTATCCATTCACCTGTTGAAGAAAATTTTGGATGCTTCCCAATTTGGGGCATTATGAATAATAATTTATTTTTTAGGAGTGTTTTGGGCATATAGATGATTTATTATTAAACTCTATTATATTCATTATAACATAATTATTACATATTTCAAAGTCAACATAATAAAAATAAAATATCCAGTCATTAAAAAGGCAATATATGTCTCTGTGTTCATATATATCTTTACATATATGTGTGTATACATATTATGGATTCTTAAAAATATATAACTATATGTACATGTGTTGTGTATGTGTGTACACTTATTGGCATGTAACATTTTCTTGGCATATAGTGAAAAAAGCCTACTTATTATTATAAAAGAGGGTTCATAACCATTACAATTTTTGTAGATACATAGGTAGAGATACAGGTAGATAGATATGTAGCTAATATCTGAAATTATGTTGACCCAAATGTTTACAATATTTGCCTTGCATTGTAGGTTTAAAATAAATCTTAACTTTCTTCTTTCTTATTTTATTCATAGGATTAATTTTCACCAGTAATTATCCTTTACATTTGTAAATAAAATTTATTATTTTTGTTAAAAATACTGAAACATAAGAGAATAAACTAAGAAAAGAAAGCAGAAAAGATTCCTAAATGGACAAAATATAGAGACCGAAATAATGCCTTTAAACCACAAATTGAATGTTAAATGTTGATGGAGGATGACCCTTCCAGAAAAAAAGTTACCTATTAGGATAACATATATATGTTAAAATAGTTTATGTATAAAATAACATATTAATATAACATATATTATATGCAACATGTTATTTTAGATAACACATCAAATATATAAATATGATATATAAATAATACATAAAATATTAACAATAAAATGAATTGTTTCCATTAGGTTCTTCTGGGAAATAGTTAAAACCTGAAAAGGAGTGTAAGATGACTTGAGGTAAATCCCAATTGCCAGATCTAAAACTGCTGGCTCTGCCTTCTAACAAATTGAAGAACTTTTCTTGGTTTGTGATTAAGAAGACAAAGCGTAACCCTGTCAATTGATTTTTAAAGGAATGTGATGTCAAATCTTCACACATTGACTTTGTCATTGATAAGAAAATTTTTATGAGATTTAGTTAATAAATTTTTATAACTCATGTAGCTAGGAAAGACATTATATGAAAACAAACATGATAACTACAGAAAGAGATAAAAGGTGATGAGGTGAAACTACTTGAGCAAAGGAAAGGACAACTTAATGTCTCCCCAACTCAACTTCTCATGTCACATAGCTTCGATTTCAGAGAACCTTCTTCCTATACAAGACCATTGAGAAACATCAGTGTGTCAGCAGGAATTCTGTTTCTACTTCCATACTGAGACTATGTAGGAGATAAAACATGAATTAATTTGAAACATATTCAAAATAGCATGAACACATTCATCATTTTTAAAAAGTCAGTTGATGTGAAAAATTAGAATTTTGTAATAAGCCAATGTGATAGGTTGAATTGTCCTAACTCCTAGTAACTCAGAATGTGACCTCATTTGGACATAGGGTCTTTACAGAGGTTCGCAAGTTCAAATGAGGTGAGTAGGGTGACCTCTAATCTGATATAACTGGCATCTTTATCAAAAGGGACAATTTGAAGACAGACACACATAGCGGGGAGATGAGAAGACACCTATCTACAGACTAAGGAGAAGGGTCTGGAAAAGATCCTTCCTTCCCTCACAGCCCTCAGAAGGAAACAACCCGGCCCCAAGATCTTGATTTTTGACTATAGCCTGTAGCATTGTGAGATGATAAATTTTCGTTATATAAGTAACTCAGATTGTGGTGCCTCATTTTGACAGCCCTAGCATATTAATATAGCCAATATAAAAATTTACCTGGAAATTTTAAAGGATATAGAGATTTTTTAAAAGGCAAATGAACTCCCCCAAACTTTCCACCAGTTCTCAAGCATAATCAGTTTTCAGAAATAACCTACTAAACATTTTGATATTTTTTAGATATATTATTTTACTTTTTAGGCAATTCTGTAAAATATAAAGGCCACTATCCAAGAAAAAAAGGTTAGAAACACAATTAGATTGAAAGATATGAATTATCTGTAACTCATTCCTTACAAGTAGGCAAAGCATTTTGAGGAAAAAACATAGTATTCCATAAGTTGAAGATTACAAACATAAAGAAAAAAAGTACATAACCAAGGGCAACTAACTCCAAAATGTAATATCCTCCTGAGGAAACCAGTAAAACTGTTGTCGCTTTTAGTCTTAGCACATTACGTGCCTTTGAGTATTTCCACTGCCTCCCCTCAGGATATATCTCCTTAATAAACCATAACAGATAGCATTAAGTGGTTACCAGAGATCTTCAGCAGGATTCTCTGCATTTTTGAAGTTAAATAATGTCTTTTCAAATACACATTGAGTTGCACATTAAAAATTTTTTAAATGTCCACTGACACACACACACACATATATATCCGCAAGTAATTATGAAACAAGCATTTACTAGCTCAAGTCAAAGACAGCAAAACACCTCAACTAAAAGGATAAAAGGAACCCCATATTCAGAGTAACCGAAATGGGAAAAACAAAGCTGAAATCATTGAACTATATAAAGTGTCATAGATAGGGCTTGGCTGTGTCCTCACCCAAAATCTCACCTTGAATTGTAATTTCCTTAATTCCCACATGTCAAGGGAGAGACCAGGTAGAGGTTAACTGAATCATGCGGGTGGTTTCCCCCATGCTGTTACTGTGATATTGAGTGAGTTCTGACAAGACCTGGTGGTTTTATAAGCGTGTGGTAGTTCCTCCTGAGTTCATTCTCCTTCCTGTCGCCTGTGAAAAAGGTGCTTGGTTTCCCCTTTGCTTTCCGCCATGATTGTAAATTTCCCGAGGCCTCCCCAGCCATGCTCAATTGTGAGTCAATTAAACTTCTTTCCTTTATAAATTTCCCAATCTTGGGCAGTTCTTTATAGCAGTGTGAAAATGAACTAATACAGGCATTTCCTGAAATTACAGCTGTGGAGTTATAGCATATTTTTGGTAAAAGTTGTCCTTATTCTTATCTCAATGTGATGATATCAACTCAGCATTTATTGATTCAGAAAATGCAATTTTTTGCTTAACTCCACACCACTGCCACAGATTTCCTTGTTTGAACTTAGAAATAAGTTCTCTGTAGAAGAGACTATAAGGTATTCATCATTTTTAAGAGACTTTCATGTACATGTGATTGCTATGCAGAACATAAGATGTGTTACCACCAAGGCAGGAGGCTCAGTTGAGCCCAGGAGTTTGAGACCAGCCTGGGCAACATAGCAAGACTCCATCTCTACAGATAATTAAAACAATTAGCCAGGCATGGTGGCCTGTACCTGTTGTCCAAGCTACTCAGGAGGTTTAGGTGGGAAGATCACATGAGCCCAGGTGGTCACGGCTGCAGTGAGCCAAGACTGTGCTACTGCACTCCAGCCTGGGCAACAGAATGAGATGCCATTTCAACAAAAATATATGTTACCAAGTGACTGAGGGGACTAAGGTATGGGTGAAGGACAATTTGTGAAAGGTAGATTAGGTATTGCATCTCTGAGGAGGTAACTTTATAGTTGAGACTTGGGGCACTGTGACAGTTTGGGAGAAACATCTCCAGACCGAGGAACTTCACATACAAAGGGACTGAGACAGGAACAAGTTTGGTGTATTAAAGGGCAAAAAGACCAGAGTGTCTGGAAAGTGGTGAGAAAATGGCAGCAGAGATTAAAAATGACTCAATGGCCAGGTGCGATGGCTCATGCCTGTAAACTCAGAACTTTAGGAGCCTGAGGTGGGAGGATCATTTGTGTTCGAGACCAGCCTGGGAAACATGGCCAGACCCCATCTCTATAAAAAATACAAACATTAGCCACGCATAGTGGTTACTCCCTTTAGTCCCAGCTACTTGGGAGGTTGAGGTAGGAGGATCCCTTGAGCTCAGGAAGTGGAGGCTGCAGTGAGCCATGATGGTTCCACTGCACTCCAGCCTTGGTGACAGAGTGAGACCCTGTCTTAAAAACAAAACAAAACAAAACAAAAAAAAAACAAAAAAACCCCCAGAGATCAGCAAGAGCCTAGAAGATAGGGGCCAAGAGCCTAGATTAATGTATTAGAAAGGCATTGGAGAGTTGAAACATGGGAATAACATTCTCCATTCTCCAATATATGTTTTTAAGATATCATCTTTGATGTTCTGAGGAGAATGGATTGTAAGGGGGTCTGGGGAATAAAGATCAATAAGAACAGTGTTTTGTTTACTGCTGTACATTCAGTGGTTAGCATAGAACAGGTGCTCAGTATTTGTAAAATGACTAAATGAATGAATGAATTCCTCAATAGCAAGTGCTTTTGTGAAGAATCTGTGGAATTGTATGTTTAAGAATGAGTGGTATTTTTAAGTGGAACAAACCTATATATCTGTATATATATTGCATAAGTACCGGGACATCTTTGGTAATGTGGAGAAGTCATTTGAGTAATGCCAATTAACTCTCCTGTTGGCAAAAATATACAAAAGAAAATAAAAAGGAAAAACAGGAAGAACATGACCAAAATATAACAACAATGTACAAGACCTATGAGTCAGAAGGAGCAGCATGTGAATTTTTAAGTGACTATTAAACATCTCTGAAATTATGAATCTGCTATGTATGCGTCCCTGGGGATAAAACAACTTCTCTATTAATGATGATTAAAATGGAAAGCATAATTTATCTCATTAAAATTTATTTAACAATCATTCAGCCCTTAATACTTTTCAAGGACTGTAAAAAGATGACTAAAACCCAGCACCTATAATCGGCATCTAGCTAACTTTAGTGACACTTCCAGACCTGGTCACCAGGGGTTCCTTTCCTGTGTCCCAAGTCTTAGAAAGTTCACAAGCTTGGAAACATAAGGACTTAAAAAGATGTTTTTGTGAGACAGTTATGGAACCATTTAGCAACCTGTTGAACCAAAAGAAAATAACGGTGCGCAGAAGTGTACCTCCCCAGGCAGTAGGATGGGGAGGACTGGGTGAGGAAAATGAAGACGAGTGGGGAGGTGTTAAGAGTGGCCAGAGAGAGGATGACCATGTCGTTTACATCCAACCACCCCAAATTCCCCAATGCAGGTATCTAAGCTGGCCATCTCCCAAGATCATCATGTTTCTGCCCTTGTCTCAGCCCAGATGGCAGTTGTTTGGGAGGCATTTAGAACTGCCTGGAAAACCTGTTTAAAAAGGGAAGTTGGAAAGATAGAAAAAGACTTGGCTACCAGCCCCACATCCTGGTTCACGCAGTTCTCACCCTAGGCCCAGGCCACCTTGATTCTACTCTGTCCCAGCCAATAACGGGTACCCCTGAGGCTCACAGGTCACAGGGCTGGAGGGAGATGAGAGGTAGTAGAAGTTGCACTTTTAGCTTTAGCCTGAGCAGGATGAGGGTGATGCTGGTGGAGCTGGCTGCAGGGCCTTGGGCTGAACCTCCTCTGTGCATGAGAGATAATTTAGAACTTTAAATATTTCAAATACAAATATATGAATCTCTTTGCACTCACAAACATTCAATGGGCCTACTAAGGCAACTGGAAAAAAATGATCTTAATAAAATATAATCAGAAGACACTGCATTAAAAAACTGCACAGGGTGCAAAATATGTCAAAAGTGATGGTGAATCATAGCTGCCCCTCTTAAAATAGCTTTTAACTTTTAAAATGCACATTGCCTTTCTGGGTGTCCATTTCTTTCACTGTATGGTGGTAGAAACAATATCTGCTTCACACAGTGTGGGCCTGAGGATTAATGCTATCACAAGGCTGATACCGTGTATTAGTCTGTTTTCATGCTGCTGATAAAGACATACCCGAGACTGGGCAATTTAAAAAAGAAAGAGGTTTATTGGACTTACTGTTCCACATGGCTGGGGAGGCCTCACAATCACGGCAGAAGGCAAAGAGGAGAAATTCACATCTTACGTGGATGGCAGCAGGCAAAGAGAGGGGTTGTGCAGAGAAATTCCCGTTTTTAAAACCATCAGATCTCAGGAGACCCCTTCACTGTCACAAGAACAACAGGGGAAAGATCCGCCCCCCATTATTCGGTCATCTCCCACTGAGTCCCTCCTACAACATGTGGGAATTATGGGAGCTACAAGATGAGATTTGAGTGGGGACACAGAACCAAACCATATGGTACCACTAGCCCAGATACTGTGCTTGGTGCATATAATATGGCCATGGCCACTAGTGCCACCTTCCCTAATGTTGGTGCTATGGGAAACTATGGGGGAAAAGACTCATTTTTCCCTGGGGTCTGAAGTCATGGAAGTCTTCAAAGAAAAGAGGTCACTTAATGTTATCTTAAAAAGCTTTAGAGGAGAAATAAAATGAGCAAAACTGTGAAGCATGCAAAACTCATGTGATTAAACTTAGGGTTGATTGCGGGCTAGTGGTGAAAGTTAAAAGAATCATTGGTGTGTGAAATGACATGTTTATAACACATAACATATTAAGATAATACCCCATGAGCAACTAGATATTATTAAAACTTGTAAAATAATAGTAATAATTTGAGAAATTATTTTAGAAAGATAATTTCCACCGCAGGTGGACTTCTCCAAAAATAATTGTCTAGAATCAATCATTTCCCGAATGGTAAAACCATCAGTGCACCTACATCAGAGTCCCTAAAAGGAGCCTTCCAGGCT
>NW_012103454.1:2254670-2291056 GCF_000951045.1 Mandrillus leucophaeus
GAGAAAGTAATTTTACTGTGACTGCAGTAGATATGTAAACAGCAAAATATCTAAAATTGCCAAGAGCATGTGTGTGGTTTGGTTCCTAGAGAATTTCAGTTGGATTGGATTTCTGAGATTTGTGAATACTCTAAATTTTAATGGCAGCAATTTTGTTGCTTTTGTGCCTCTGGTGGAAGTAAGTTGCTTCATAATTTATTTGCTTTTTCTTTTCAGATTCCATTTTACATAGTTTAAGCCCTAGGTTCCGAGTAGAGAAAGAAAGAAGGAAAGAGAAGGAGAGGGAAGAAAGAATACTTAAGACTTCGGTGCTAAAGTTTTACAACTCACTGGTTTTGAATAATTTATTGTCTATAATATAAGGCCCTTGCCTGTTTGCTAAGCACTGGTTGCCAAACAGCAGATATGAATAACAAACTCCAAGTCATTTTTATCAGAACTTTACTGCCCCTGTGTGGCACTTTTCTGGGCATTTTATTGCTTTTCCACTTTTGTCCGAGCTAATAAAAGGGTATGATACTTCTTTCCTATCTGAACAGTTCAGCAGCAACTGTGAGGATAATAAAAAAGATGATTTATCATGCATTTGGATAATTTCTTGAAGCAGGTTTAGAATTGTCTCATAATTCTCAAGCTAATGTGAAATAATATAATTCACAAAATCTTAACCCTGGAGTCGAATTGAGATAGAAGTCTAGCCCAAAAGTACCCTGTTAGATCCAGGTGGAGTGATGCCTGAATCATTCTAAAGAAAATCATTCTCTATCTTTTGCAAACTAAAATGAAAGAAAAATATGTTAGAAAGTTTTGCCAATATGTGAACAGATATTAGAAAGACCAGAAAATGTACTATCCAACATAGGCAATAATTCTTCTGGGACAAAATGGTAAGTCACAGCAAATCCTAACAAAACAATACTTGGCATTCTAACTGATACGCATTTCCAAAAATGTAACTATAGGACTCCTTTCCCCTCTTGTGTCCTTATAGTTCCTACTGCACATATCATTTTCCTACTCAAAATTTTTCAGTGGCATCTTATTGTAATTGGAATTTATATCTAATGTTCAACCATGTCTATAAAACCTATGTGATCCATTTTGTTTGTACTTGCCTTACCTTGACTGTTGTCACTAACACTGTTCTAGCTATGGTGGCCTTTTTCTCTTCCTTGAATTAGCCAAGCTGATATTTGCCACAGTTCTTTCATTGTTTCTGTGTGAATTACAGTTCTTCCATGACTTTACATGGCCCCTTTCTTTTTCTTATTCACGCCCCTCTCAAATATGAGGCCTCTCTGACCACCCAGAAGCCTTCCTGCCCCTCAGTTCTCAGGCTACTTTTATCCCATTGCTTTGTTTACTTTCCTCGGTCACACTTAACACTAAATGAACTTTTCACATTCATTTACCTGTTTGGATTAAAATATCCACTAAATTAGCGCCGTTGTCTACACGGTCTGCTGCTGAATCACAGGCACCCCTAAACTGACCCACCACGTCATGTTTACTTGCCAAAGAATGGCCGCATAAATGAGTGGATGGGTGGATATTATACTGGTCTGCTCCGCAGGGTCTATAAAAACCTCTGTACAAACTTGAACTACAATGAGGTTATGGGAAAATGAAGATCATATTCAAATGTTGCAACCAATTTAATCTGTAAGCTCTAAAATACTAGAGTCAAAAACGAGGAATTTTAAGATGAGTGTATTCTACGAGCTAGTATTGTCTTTCATTCACTCGTTTACTTACACATACTTACAACGATATTCATTAAAAGTATACTAAAATGTTATATAATGGGGGGACAAGAAGCATAGCTTTGAATTCTTTCATACTCTGTGGAGTGTATTTCATGTTCTATGAAGTGTATTCCCTAAAATGGTAGCAGGTAATAATAAAATATTTGCATAAATGTAAAATCAAAACTTTATAAATGTGACAAAAAGAGCTACATGAAACTGAGATTATATAACATGGGGAATTGATCTGTACCATAATATAAATTAACATATTAATTAATCTATTAAATTATATTAGATTGCTAAAGACTTATTTTTGTTTTTATTAACTATTGAGTAGATACACACTGATATTTGTAACATATAAAGAGTATGTGAGGTATGATAGTGATAAATATGTATATGCTCACTATTTAGGAAGTCTTCTATTGTACTTCCCTAAAACCAATACATTTTCTTTTCCCTTGAAGGGACCCCTATCATGAATTTGATGTTTACAATTTTATTGCCTTAATTTATAATTTTGCAACATATATTTGTAACCTGAATGTTTCTGTTGTTTGTTCGTTAAGTTTATTAATCACATCTAAATAGGAACTATTCTAAGACTTCTATGAGATTTGCTTTTCTTCCTCAATATTATGTTCCTAAGAATCATCTATATTACTTCTTATAACTGTACTTCATTCATTATGTGCTGATTGTTGTTTCTTTGTAGAAATTTGCCACCAATTAATTTATCCATTCTACTCTTAATGAGCATTTGGATTATTTCCAGTTTGGAACTATTATTCATAGTGGCAACTACAAACGTTCCTGTAGGTGACGTGCAAACATTTCCTTACAGTATATAACTAGATAGGTTTGCAGAGTGATAGTATATGCCCATCTTCATATTTGGAAAAAATCCAAAATAGTTTTCTTAGGAGTTTGTTATTTTTATTCCTATCAACAGTGCACAGTTTTATACGTTGTTCTTTTTACATGTTTGGAATGCTTGATGGTGACAGATTTTTAAAAATCAAGAATCAAAAGAAGTTCTTTGTTAGAAACACCATTTGGCTTTAATCTGTATTTTCTTGAGAATTGCTCTTCTCAAGTCCGTGTCACTACAGCCTCTGTCATTTTGCAGTTGCTATCTTATTTAATGTAGCAGCATTTGACATAGCTGATTTTTACCCTTTTGGAGACACTTCCTTTGCAAGACATCATATCACCTGGCTTTCCCTCCTACCTTTCTGGTTATTCATGTTGAGACGTCTTTGCTATTTTACTTCTCATGTGTCAGCCTTTAAATTCCATGTAACTCTGATCTCAACTACTGACCTCTTTCCTTTTCTATCCACACTTACTTCCTAGGTATTCCATTTAATCTCATTTCTTTAAATATCATCTACAACCTGAGCATTCCTACATTTATATCTCAAGTCCGCATGTCCTCCCAAACTTCAGGACCATATATCCAATAATCATCTACAATAGTTGATATGTCTACATGAATGTCTAACAGGCATCTTCAATTTAACAGATTTGAGCTCCTGATATTCCCATTCATTTCCAGAAACTGCTCTACTGCCTACTGTCCATGTCTTAATAATGGCAATTCAATTCTTTCTATTTCTGATGCTAAGAACTTTGTAGCCACCTTTGACGCCCTCTTTCCCTTCAAAAGTCCCACTTACTCCATCAGCAACTCCTGTCAGCTCTATCTTAAAAATAGATTCAGAATTCTAATACCCCTCACCAACCCAACAGGCACCACTCTGATTCCAGCCCCATGTTCCTCTCTTCATTTTTTAAAATAAGCTCCTGACTTCTGCTCTTGCCTCTCAAGAGTGTTCATAACACCTAAGTCACAGTAATTGTGTTAAAAGGTAAGTCTTTGCATGTCACTCCTCTGCTCAAAATCTTCTAGTGTCTTCCTGTCTCAGAGTAAAAGGTAAATTATCCACCACACCCCACTAGAATATGCGTTCTGCACCTCACTGTCTATCCGATCTGATTTTACTTTTCCTTCTATTCAGCCATAGTAGCTTCCTTTCTGTTGACAGAAAAATCAGACACATTCTCTCTTCAGGGTCTTTGTACGTGAACTTTCCTCCATCTAAGTTGCTCTTCATCAATAACCACAAGACAGTTCTCTTGTTTCCCTCAGGTCTTTACTCGAAAACCACTTTCTCGTGGCTCACACCTGTAATCCCAGCACTTTGGGAGGCCGAGGAGGGCGGATCACGAGGTCAGGAGATTGAGACCATCCTGGTTAACACGGTGAAACCCCGTCTCTACTAAAAATACAAAACAAATTAGCCGGGCGCGGTGGCGGGCGCCTGTAGTCCCAGCTACTCGGGAGGCTGAGGCAGGAGAATGGCGGGAACCCGGGAGGCGGAGCTTGTAGTGAGCGGAGATCGCGCCACTGCACTCCAGCCTGGGCGACAGAGGGAGATTCCGTCTCAAAAACAAACAAACAAACAACACTTTCTCAGTGAATCATTTCCCCAATCTCCATTGGCATTTTTCATTGCTCCTCTTTGATTCTGGTGATAAATGCTATCAGGAAAAATAAAACAGAATCAAAGAGGAACGATTGAAAATGCCAGTGGAAATTGTTACATCCATAGGCACGCTGTCTATTCGCCCACGTCCATTTCACTCTACAGTCAGTTTGGCTTCTGTTCACACCACTCACGTAAAGGTTTCTGGTTAAGGTCACCAACGAGCTACATACAGACAATCCCCATTCTAGAGTTTCAGATCTTATTGTATTGATAGTTTTAGAATATTTCACACGGTTTACACTTCTAACACTTTCCTTGGCTTCCGTGACACTACATTCTCCATGCTTCCAATCAACAATTCTAGCCTACTTTTCTTAGTTTCTTTTGCCATTTTATTTAGCTGATGTATCGATTTTCAGGTTTCTCAAGCCTCTTTCATGATTTTCTTTGTATAAACCCTCTACATGTTATATATCACACATTTCGATTGTGTGAAATTCCATCTATATGATAAAAGGTACACTTATATCTGTAGGCAATCAACTCCTCAGGAATGGCAAGGGTAAAATGCCCTTAGGCTCTCCTGGTTTTTACCGTACCACATTTATTTCATCTTTCCATGGTAGTTGCCATTATTCTGCAATATCACAGGTGATTGAAAGATGTGTTAACTTGGTTGGAGGCACCAAATTTCCCAGGGAAAAACATTAAGCTATATTATTTTCTTGGTTGTACCTTTTAGTCTTATAGAGAGGAACAAGAAATTCTGTATGTTGAGTCAAAGTTATTATGACAAATGCCAACGGGAATAGGAATGTACATCTGAAAAGCAGTCTCTGAGTTTTGACACTGATAGACTATTTGAGACAGGATATTGTATGTGCCCATTCTGTATCATGGATGTTGTTTTACAAGAGCATACACTTATTCAGAGGTGTTCTTCCATTTTTTCACTAACTCAATACTAAGTGATGGATGACTACAAACAATATATTTTTCCATTTCCTTAATATTCTAAGAGGTATTACATTATTTATTTTACCACCAGATAGATTCAACTTATATTCTATTTACTTCCATCCCTTAGAGAAATATATCATGTATTTTTATTAAGCTGTTTATTTTACCAAGACATAATGTATGTTGCAAAACTAATGTCTTCAGAAGTTTGGAAAATTAAAAAGAGGAAAGAGGATTCCAGAAATCTCTAAAGAAGCTTGTAAATAATTGCCTTTCTCTTAGACAATTATCAATGGGGCTTCCTTTTCATTTTTTTTTTTTTTTTTTCTGACATGGAACCACAGAAAAACCCAGAAAAATAGAAAAAAATAAAATTAGTATGTATATTATTGTGCATGAAAGCAATATGACATTCTTATTAAAGTTTAATTTTCCCAAATAGGTACATTAGAAATCTAGACACTTTCCTTCATTCTTGCCTTATATATGCTATTTCATCTATCTTGATTGAAGCAGAGCATAATCTAAACAAAAGTTCAAGTATTTATCTGCTTCAAGAAGAAACAGGAAACTTGCCATTTCCTGAGTAGATAATGGGGTTTATGTGAACTATAAACTGATACTGCGGTATTATGTCAGTTGTCAGCATAGTTAGCTTAGTCACTTTTGGAAACCTAACTCTAATGGAAGGTGGGCCAGTGGAAAGTGGCCAATATAGAAATGTTGCTTTATCACGATCATGGCAGAGCCTAGGCTCTGTTAGTTCACAGTGTATTGTTAGGTTTTCCACAATATCAGCCACAGGAACGTGGATGGATGGGGCATAGGAAAAGAGGACCAGGCAAGGAAACACATAAAGAAATTAGCCTTTTTCAGTGCAGTCATTCATCTAGGGCTCAATGGTCCACAGGGGTCTTGGTCTTCTGCATTTAAGCCAATAGGTGTGGTATTATAAATAGATTTTGCTGCCTAACAAATGGAAACAGAATACTCTTCATTTGTCCCCATGCTTCATCTGTCCTCAAGACAGACAGGTATTAGAAATATCTCCAGTGATCTTGGCCTGCCTCCTCCAAAAGATACATAAAATAGGAAACAAACCATAAGCCAAACCTGGATTTGGTGGTGGTGAGAAACCAGAAAGCTGGAGAATAAAGTTTGCCTGACAGCAAATGCTCCTTACAATGTTCCAATTCAAAACTGAACCTTGGGCCAGTGGAGCAAGGTTTGGGAACTAAACCTGAGAGTTTACATCATGCTACAGCTTGAAGAAGGATAAAGAGCTGCCATTTTCTTCCTTCAAACATGCTGACTTGAAATCCCCCAACCTCGAGCAAGAGTGGACATGAAACTTTTCTGGAAACAACATGCCCCATATAGCAACTCAAGGGCACACAGATGGAGAATAAGCAGATATGAGTTCACAAGTATCACCAAAAACATGGCAAGTCACAAGACTGAACTTCAGCACAAACAGTGAACAGCTGAGTAGGCCCACAAAGAAATTTTGGGGATCAAACTGTTAGACACTGGAGAATTGCAATATAGAATAACTATGCATAACACGATGAAATAAAAATAATAAATATGAGGTAGCATTTAGAGATTACCAAGAAAGAACAGACCAGGCAGATATCTATCTATCTATCTATCTATCTATCTATCTATCTATCTATCTATCTATCTATGTATCTATAGATAGATATACACATAGATACATGTATATATATGTACAAGTACATTTTGTACAAATATATTTTGTATATTTTGAAATGTGTATATATATATATCGATAGACACACACACACACACGTACACATAAACATATGTGTACATATGTGTGTGTGTCTATATATATATATGAAATAGAACTTCCAGGCCGGGTGTGGTAGCACTTTGGGAGGCCAAGGCAGGTGGATGCCTGAGCTCAGGAGTTCAAGATCAGCCTGGGCAACAAGGTGAAACTCCGTCTCTATTAAAAATACAAAAAATTAGCCGAGTGTGGTGGCGTGTGCCTGCAATCCCAGCTACTTGGAAGGCTGAGGGAGAGTAATTGCTTGAACGCGGGAGGCTGAGGTTGCAGTGAACTGAGATTGTGCCATTGCACTCTAGCCTGGGTGACAGAGCAGGTCTCCATCTTAAAAATGAACAACGACGACAAAAAAAATAGAACTTCCAAACATGAAAAGTATAATTGTTTAAGAATTTTTAAAAAGCTTCAGTGGGAAGATTAAACAGAAGATAAAACTGAAGAGGGAATTATTGAACGTAAAGTTGTATCTGAAGAAATTAAGCAGAATGCAGTATGGGGGCAGAGTGAGAAAAAAGTGGAAATCATGTCATAATTACTTAAAATGTCTAATATCATCTTACTGGAGTTTCAGAAGAAAGAGGCAATATTTAAACAGAAAATGATGGTTCAAAACCACTGAAATTTCTCTTTATATTGTTTAAATTAATTTCATTTTGGAATCGAAAATATGAACCCACTGAGTTAAACACAAAAAGACAATGGAAAAATTATTCATCAATTTAAGGATGGCAGTATTTTTCTCAAAAAATCATTTGCCCACAGTATAAAGATTAATATCTAAGTAGTTTTTAAAAATAAATGGCGGTTAGCAAGGAAGATCACTGTGAATGTTTTAAGTAATGTTTCTATATTATTTTTAATAGCAATAATTCTGGAGGAATTACTATCTAGCCTTTCATTTCTGGTACTCTAAAGAAAAGGCATCTATCACAGTAAAACTGTTGAAATGATTTTTTTTGTTCATTAGAGAGCACTATTCTTACTCATTAAAAATGTTCTCTATTTTTATGATCTCTCTTTGTGGTATTATACTTTTTTATTCCACATAAACAGACATTTGGTTCAATATTATTTACCAAAGTGTTTGATGCTTGTCAGCAGAAATGGGATTTATAAGCAAACATGAAACTCCCCTACATTGTAAGACATCTTAAAGATACTCTCCATTCAAAGTAACTCACATTTGGTTCATTCTTTGTTTCCAACAAAGTAAATCAGAATGGTATAAACTCAGATTATTTCAGTCATGCACTTTTCTAAAATAAAGATATTTTAGATCCTAAATAATTTAAGTCCTGCTGATGACTTTGATAATTATGCAAAGTTTTCAACAGTCTTTTAACCTTTTTTGTAAGGTGACAATTGTTGCTGATATGACCAATGTAACATTTACTAAAATGAGGCATTATCAAAATTGCACACAATTCTGTAGATACAATTGGGTTAATTACAGTGAAAATAAGCCAGATTATAAGAAGAAACGTAGAGCAAATATATTTTTTAAGAAAAAAATATGTACTTAAGCTTTAAATCTTTATTATAGGCACTCAAAAGTATCTACCAAACTATTAAATCATTGAAAATTAGTAATGAATACCACTTAAAATATATTACTTAGAGCAAATTATGATTAGCGTTTTTTTAGATATCTCAAAGATAACTGAATAATGGTAGCTCTGACCTGCCAACTAAATGAACAAAACAACCAACAATTACTAAATGCGTATTATTTACTATGTACCAGGAAATTTTATAAACATATTAAATATATGAATTCTTTTGTCTTTTACAAACCCATGAAGAAAATATTACCATTATATGCACTTTAAAAAAAGAAAATTGTGATGTAGTGAAGTGAAACATTTGGTTCCATCAGTAATTTTATTTGTGTTTCTAACAAATCTAAAAGGCCACTTACCACTGTTCCATAGCTTTGACTCACATGCTCACCCATTTTTATAACTCCAAGAAAGATACTTATGTGTTCTGATTATGAATTTCCTCATCATACCTCTCTCACTTTTTATATTTTTTCATAAATGAGATTATTGCATGAGCCGATTCTGATACAGACTTCATTCAGTGCCTTCCTCCTAAAAAGTAACTGCTCCATTAGTGTCTGTGATGTTGATGATAATGAGGATGCTGATGGCAAAAATTTGGATAACATAGCATTTTTTAAGCCCTAAGTAAGGTTATACACACACACACACACACACACACACACACACTTTTTTTTGTCGAGGCCTGGTCTCACTCTGTCACTCAGGCCAGAGTGCAGTGGTGTGATCCTTGCAACTCTGACTTCCTGGGCTAAAGCAATTCTCCTGACTCAGCCTCCCAAGTAGCCAGGACTACAAGCATGCATTACCATGGCCAGCTAATTTTTTAGTTTTTGGAGACATAGGATCTTGCTGTTGCCCAGGTTGGTTTCAAACTCCTGGTTTCAAGCAATCCTCACACCTTGGCTTCCCAAAGCACTGCGATTACAGGCGTGAGCCACCATGCCTGGCCATAGTTCTAATGATTTTTTAAGCTTCAGGTAGACTCTCTACAAATGAATTCCCGGAATTCTATTAGCAGTAAGCCACCTTTTTATTCCCTTGAGTACAGAATGTGTGCTAATGTGTGCAGGATGGATGAGTAAAGGATACATAAACAGCTGCTGTACTGCAGGTAAAATAAAATTACTTTAGACACGGTAGCCAAAAGAAGCCCCAGAAGGCTACAAGGCAACACACATTGTCAGGTTTCATAAGAACCCAAATTTAATGGATGCAGAGAAGCTGGGGCCAAACAGTAGCAGGAAGAACAACACGGCCCATAACCACTGCAGAACTCCATGGTTCACTGCAGGTAAATCTTGGAGAGGAAGAGAAGGGTGACTGTCAGTATGAGTTTAGAGACAAAGTAAAATCAGTCGTCCTTTGTACGCACTGGACACAAACTGTCTGTCATCTTTGTGGGCCTTTTAAATTCTCCCTGCACATACTGATAGCAACATTATCTATCGGATGCTATCTGAAAATGAAGGACAATGGTATGTATAGCAGTCCTTCTATGTTTATGCCATCATTTAGGACTTTTTTAAAAAAATTATTAAACTCACCAATATTCTTCAAGTGCCCAAAAGAGAAGGGAAGCCACTGTAGCCTATACAACACTGGAAAGATAAGACTATTCTTGATTATATAACAGTGTGTAATGAGAGACGAGAGACTTAACTGTTTAAGGAAGAATATAAATTGTATTTGCAACTTTAATAAGATTGTGGTCACATTCATACCATAGTAAAAGATGACATCTCACTTTGCCCAAAGGTTTTGTTGTGCTTGTGAACAGTTGTTGAAATCAACTTATTTCTATGCAAATGTACAATTGCATTCTGACAGGGACTGCTTCTCCTTGAATTGGGAAATAGCATCCTTGCTAAATTTAAGGCCCCACAAGGAGAGGAGACTAAAATGCAAATGATTATGACTGAGGAGAGGTGATCGAATCTGCTTTAATTCTCAGAGCCTCAAAGGAAAAGATATGCCCAGCTATAGAAGAATCCCTAAATCATGCTGATAGTTAAGTCACCAGTGGTAGTATACATACATCCAATGTCATCTATTTGTTCTGTGACAAATTTTATAAGAGAGAAGACAAAATTAAATGATGTGGATAATGTGACAATAATGCTTATTCATTTTTTATGAGATTTTTCCTTCAGTGAGAAATGTCATTTATATGACAGAGAAGGTCCCTGTTTTCCTCTGACTAGAGGGTCTGGCCAGTTCTCTGCTCAAGTGCTTTTAACTTCTGATTAATTGGCAATTGCACAAAATTATACTTTCAATTGTACTCTAGGCTCTCTATATCAATTTAAGATGAACTGTCTTCAAAACAAATAGAACATTAGTTGAAAGCAACACACACAAAAATGCTTTATGTTATATAAAAGCTCTTTTTCTCTGTAAATGCAACAGCCGTATTAACAATAAAAAGGAAACACAAGGACTGTAACAATTTGTCTTGCAATGGTCTATTCAAAATTCCACTGAAAGCCAGATAAAGAAGATGTCTGTGGTTTCAGGCCCTGGGAGGCACCGGCATGTTTCATGATGACACTTGCCGGCAGTTCATCGTTTCTGCTGAGGAAGTGGTGGCCTCCCAGCAAGCCAAAGGAATTTGTTGCCTTTCTGGCTTTTCAGTTCTCTACCCTCTGGTCATGCATCTCTCTTTTACCAAAATTGATATAGTAACAAATCTTCATATTTTATAAAAGCCTCAGACTAACAAAGCTAGAAATAAATATCCTAAGATTGTCTTGATTACTAAGGATTGCTTAAAATATATTGAATACACTTGAATGGAAACACACATTAAAGCATTTAAATTAGGAAGTAGTTATGTATTAACCATTCAAGCATTTGGACATAATTCTGAAGTTGTATTTTATTTACTTTATAAAAATTGTAGGGGCAAATGATGATCTTCTGATTTTAGGTGTGTGTGTAACCATGGGCAAATACATTTCCATATTTTAATTATTCATTTGTAAGATGAATATATTTAAATCACCACAATGTCTCTCTCCAGTTCTACAAAAACCAGCTCTGTGCTATTGTTCTTTTCCTTTAATAAAAGCCAAATACTTAACCCAAAGTGATGAGTTAGAAACGATAAGCCTAATGATTCTATTCATGATAGTAAGATACTTGCACAATTTAAAAATTAATGCTAAACTTGCAAGAAATATTTTGGAAAAAATATGGAAAGATAAAACTGTTCAAGCAGAGATTGCATTAATAGAGATATATCCCATGTGCTTAAATGAGATTAAATATTACCAAGATGCCAATACATGTAATGTTTTTCTAATCAGATTAGAAATGAGACGTTTTGTGTGTTTTGTTTTCATTAAACCTTTATGACATTATCATAAACTTACCTAGAATAACTCTAAACTATTCAAAAATACTCTTAAAATAAAAAATGAGAAAAGACTTTACTTACTTGATATTATTTGCTCAGAAATAGACAAGAAATACAATGGTTTAGAACAGAAATCTAGAAACTGAGGAAGAATTTGGTATATGATACGAAACATATAAAATCACTGGGGAAAAGAATGAATGCTTTATAAATGGCATTGTAATAGTTGGCTAAGCCCTACCTTAATTAAGTAACTCCAAATAAAATATATTTTCTTAACTATTAGATAATTCTGTCAATTTTACTTTGCAATATTTTTATAAATCTAAGCAATCACTTTTAATAGTTCATTGAATCTTGAATGCTCTAGCCTTTAACCATAGATCTTTCTCTAGGTATTTATTTTTTATATAGCTAAAGCTTCAATTTCAGAAAAACCTATACCAAGGACTGCTACATATAAAAAAGAAAAATATGTTTATAATTTAAATTTAAATGTATGATTTATTCTCTGTTTAAACACACTAGCCATATAGAGGTCTATCTTTTTAATTTGTTTATTTAATACTGTTTTGATTTTTCTTAGAACATTTTATTATTCTACAGTTAAATCTACATTTAAGAATATGTCTTTAAAAAATCATGAGTTAATTCCTCAATATTTTCATATTTTCACAAAAAATGTATTCACTGAGATGACATCAATATTTTTCAGATACTTTTATTACCATGTTGTTTTGTTCAATGTATATTTTAGATTAATATATTTTTCTTTTTTTTGCACAAGATGTTTGGTTTGAATTAAGTCTGTAAACTAAAAACTATCTGAGGCAGGCCTCAGTCAATTTAGAAGTTTAATTTGCCAAGTTTAAGGACGTTCCTGGAATTAAAAAACACAGATTTACAGAAACAGTCTGTCATTTGTGCCTTTCTCCACAGATGATTTTGAAAGGTTCAATATTTAATGCGAAAAAGCAGGCTAGAGAGGAAAGTTGGGGGTGAGTATGGTAACACACAAGTTGCAAGAGAAAATGAACAGGTAAAGGAATAGTCATTTATGCATTCCTCTCCTGCTCAGTAAATCTACACTTTACATAAGATAACAGTGAACACAGAATGGAGATATGTAATCTTTTATCTGTAACTATCTGCTTCAGGAACAAAAGGAAAGGCAGATTCTTTCATGACTCAGCTTTCAGCTTCATTTTTTCTTTCAGTAAAGTGAATTAGGATCCTGAGTTTTTATTTTCTTTTCGCAATATTACTTGTTTACTGGATTCAAGTCGCCATGGCTGATATTTGAGTTTTGTCATAAAAGTGACCTCCTTGGTTATACAAATAAATGATGACATTTCTAGAAAAGCTTCTTAAAAATGGGTAAAATCCAATCCCCTAAGCATGCAAACTAAGTCCTGCGTCAGTTTGCAGTTCTATCTGGATAAGTTTTCCAGGATACATCATCAGTTCACTTACTAGGTTCCAGCTGGATTTGGAGTCCTAGTTTTGATAACCAATGACCTGAAAGGTTTTTCACTTTCAGTCTTGGAAGATTTCCCTCAAATATTTGCAACTGAGATTTTGGCATGTCTGCAAATCTGACATTCCATGGACTCTAATCCTTTCCTTTTATCTTAACCCAGAAGCTGGGGTTTGCTGTATGTTACACTTAAAATACAAGAAAAAGTATCGCCCTGATGTTCCTGCTTGCAGCAAATGCATTTTCACACAGCTCTTGGTGGTTCACCATATTCCTATAAGGATACCTGGTTCTTCATTTTGGGGCTGCCTTCTATTGCTTTTCCTTGATTTGGTGGCATGTACCTTTGGAGAACATGTGACTTTCATCATTTTGGTCAGAAAAGGAGAATGAGGATTTCAGAGTAAGTCTTAATCAGGAATTTATTTCATCAGTTGTAACCAACTCCAATGGGTTGAGTCATTAATCCGTCGAATATGTGCTGTAGCCAGGTCCCAAGTATCAAGTTCTAAGTGTTGTAATAGTTTTTCCTTCGCGAATAACAATACCTCCAATTCTGCTCAGGCTCTGCCAGTCTCTAGTGGATAATCCAGATTTAGGGTGTGGTGATTCCCAGAATGGCCTGCTCTTATATTTACAGTGACCATCACTGGAAAGTCTTAAACATGACAACAAAAGTGCAAATGCAAGTAAATATCTATTACTTCAATTATAATTAGCACTTTTAAAATCCAAAGCCATTTTACTTCAAATTCTGCCGGTAAGATGCAATGATCATGATTAAAGATTAAGACTGGATAAAGATAGTATATCTGAATCTTCAGAAGTACATCTATGTGAGCAACAGAGACAAACACCGGAAAGAGCTAAGCCTTTTCTAAGGGCAAAGAAACCCTGGCAGTAAGATTTGGGGTACTTACAGTTCCAATAGCAAGAGTATCTCTTGTATAGAGACACACATAGGGTATAATCCACTTTGACTATGGCCTGTCCTGTTGGTCATGTCATTCCCATTGTTAACTAGGGAATCTGTTTAATGAGATGCCATTTATCACTTGATCCATTTAACGTCCCTCGTTCTAAATCTGTTTCACCAAGGGATTTCTATAACCTTCCGGTACAGAGAAAATGTACTGCTCATGCTGACGGAATGATTTCGATCTTTGTGACGATTGCATTTGTCATTATGAATTAGTGAAATGACTTTAGGTTGTTCAACAAATCAACTATTGTAAATCATCGCATTGCTCTGTGCCTTATTTTCTACTCCTTTAAAAAGGGAACTACCAATGGTATCTTCTTCCTACAAATGTGGTAAAGGTTAAATGAAACCATTTGCTGTCACAGGTTTTCAAAATGTTATACTCCAAGACAGAAATAAGCTTTGTTAGTGACGACTTCTATACATGTGTATTGCTCAATCCCTCTAAGCGTTGGATTCTTGTCTGCAATATTCAGGTCTGATCCATCATGTCTATCAATATTGAATAAAAATATTTCAAAGCTTTGCAATTACCATAAGAAGAGAAACAAGACTGAATATATGTGTTTTATTCCATATAACACAGTCATAACTCTCTCCAATAATGTTAGTTTACTTCTTTTCCAATATGACATTTTTTTCTTCTTTTACTGCATTTGTGAAGCTCTCAGAGACAATGAATAGAAGAAATGAGAACACGCATTCCTGTATTATTCCCACTCTTGGCAGGTGGCTTTCCATATTTCATTTCAAATGTGATATCTGCTGATGATTTTTTGTTGATACTATCTACTGTGTTAATAAAGCCATCATTTATTCCCAATTGAACCATGGACACATTTTTGTTCTTTACAGATTTGGGACAGATTTAGGAAAATGTCTTTTTACCTAAATAAACCTACATTATCCATTAATAGGAGGTAAAGAACATTTTTTTTTTTCAGCCTCCCTCTATAAGGCATAGAATTAAACTTCTCAATTCACCAAAAAGTCTTGTCCATACCATGGTTGCCTTATAATTACTTTTGCCAAATAACAAGTGAGCACAGGATTCACTTTCAAGATATTTCCTTTAGGACATCATGCAATGTTTCACGTATCACTACTTTTCTTAAAATCTTAGACTTTTCAATAAAATGTCGAGATATTTTGTGTTTATTAAAAACAAGGGATCAAAAACAGTTGTGCCCATTATATCTTCTGAAGATCTTCCCTACCAATAAGGACCCATATCTTCTATAGAGATGATGGTATTGGTATACAGAAAGAACTGAACTGCCGGGCTACTGGCATACTCAGAGAGTAAGTTTCCCCAAAATAATCAGCTCTGAGGGTCAGACCTGTACATAGGCATGTAAAAAGAATGATCTCTTGCTTGCAGGCAGTAGTATTAGTTATTACTTTTATAAACACATTGTAAGTGACTTTTTAAAAAGGAGATAAAAACTGGTGTTATATGTACAGTAAGAGAAATCAAAATGAAAAATCCACCAATTGATAATGTTTTAACCCTTCCTCTTTCCTCCTAACCGAAAGCAGTCCGTGACGTTAAAGAAAATAGTTACTATATTCTCAACAAGAGATAATTTGATCTAAATTTATTTAGAATGCACAGATTTTATTTTTTGCTTTAATTTGAAAACATCTAAGAACATTTGTAGTCATTGTTAATGATTTGGTTAATTATACTTTTATTACCGGTATAACTGGTGATTAGAGGGGTCTCAGCTCCTTATAGATATAAAAGAAAAGGTTCTATTATTTCTCAGGCACTGGATTTAAATGTACAATGTTGAAATTCGCTTTGTTGTTGGGTAGTAGGTCTCTTAACAGCATATAGTTTCAATTTTGTAATTATTCCATAGTTTCATATTCCTTAGCTTGAATTCTAGAAATCTCATATCATAAACTTTACCATTTCCCCAGTGCAGGCTGTATTTGTGGCTCTAGGGGCTTAGATCAGGAAGCTGGCCACGTTCTCACACTCCTCCTCCTCTAATACACGAGGGACATGATCCAGGGAACCAGAACTGAGAATGAGGGCTGGACAGAAGGAACACGCTTGTGGCCAACACACCCTTGCTCTGTTGGAGAGCTGGAGTGGCAATTATACTGAATCCCAGCTGGAGTTTCCAACTCACCTGGAGACAGGCTTAGGGAGCCAGGAAGGAACCTACTGTTTGTTACCAAAGGTGGTTGATTTAGAGACCCAGAGGTGGCAGCTGTGTGATTTGGCCTTTTGGTCTTTTTATTCTTTTTATCTAGGAATAAGAAGTTTGGCAGGTACTACTATATATTCCACTTATTTGGTCTTCAGCATATCTTACAAGCTACTAAATTACTCTCTATATAATACGTCCCATGAATCCTTTCCATATACACATGGTAGTTTATTTACTTACCATCTATATGTAATATTTTATTCCATCCTGGTTTGTTTTCCTGTTTTCTGTAGTAGAATTGCATTTTCTCAAATAACATAGAAAACTCATATTAGTGATATGAAGGCAAAAAGGAATAGGATTGATGTAAACTCTAACTTAATATTTATCAAGTTCCAAACACTGTTAATAGGCACACTGTGTCTGCCAGCTCAGTTCTGTCTTGCCACTAGGGGCATAGGGGTATCCCCATTGCAGACATGAAGTTTAATGATCAGAGAAGGTAGGTAATTTGTTCAATGTCATGCAGCTATGCTTTTGTGGAACCTGGATGAGATCCAAATCTCTCTGCATCATAGTCTCAACAAGCTGCTGCTTGAAATACTAGTTACTGGATAGGAATGTGTGTGTGTGTGTTTTGTTTTTGTTTTACCTGGAATAACAAACAGTGATTAAGTAAGGGTAAAAACATCTCGGAATAATACAATGTTGCTCCAGGTCCTTCAGAAAACATTTAATGTATAAATGCTTTATTGTATCCCATGAAAAGTAAAATAGACAATTCTCTTTCTCACTGTCTTCATACTGTTACTGTATAATTACATATATTTGGTTAGATTTATTTCTAGATATTTAGATTTTCTGATTACTCTTGTAAGTAGTGCTTTTTGAAAAAAATATATAAATATATAAGACAAATGTATTTACTGTAAAAATAAATATGTATAGACATATATTATAACAGCTCTTGGTTTCTGGCATATCCATGATGTTTTTAATGAGAAATTTAAAATATCACTCTCTAATACCCTTTGCCATCTTCTAAGAATTTCTCCTGTAAAACATATTTTGAATTTGAACTCTCCTAATTAGGTGCCAAAAGTTTATTCAAGGGATATTTACTTCTGAATATTATATTAAATATTATAAGATGATTACATGCATTTAAATTAAAGAACACTTTATTAACTTACATCTTTTAAGTTAAGACAATAATCAAATGTTTCTCCCATGATTATAATTAACACCAACAAATGCAATAGCAGTTGCCAACTATATGCCTGGAATTACCTTAGCTATCATTTACTATGATGCTCTTCACAATGAAATGTATAACCAGTATTAAATTTTTTGACACATTGTTTTCACTATTCTATCAACATCATATATAATCTCAACAAAATACATATTTGAATACGCCTAAATTCCAAGGACCAGCAAAACATTGGAAGAGCAATAAAATTTGATTTTATTATACTGGAAACGTAAAATAGATCAATAAACATTTTTTGCTTACTTATAAAAAAATTACCAATTTATTGCTAGTTATTCTCAATTTCCTTTCAACATAGCCTTGCTAGGGAAAGGCAGTGAACTTAACTGCCTGTTATTAGCTCTGGAAACATGTAACTTAGTCACTGGGTTGCAGAATGATCCATGCTTTTCCCAGGGCATAAGCTATAACTTGGGAGTGAATTTGTCAGTTTTGGATGGTCTTTTAACTCTTTTAGAAGGCTAGAGATTATGAGTGCACAGTTGCAGAATTTATTAAATGACAATTACATGCTTGAAAAATCAAGCTCAATTATTAATTTGGAAAACGTTTTGAAGTATAAATCTACAATTTAGTGAAAAGTATTTCAGCATCTTTCAAATTCTCATATATTTTCTATTAGATATAGGCTAACATATCTATAGCTAAACTAAGTTATTAAACAACATGTAACATGAAATTGATTCTAGCACTTCATTTGGATGCAGTTATTTTGGAGGTAGAATAGATTAGAATACCTGAAGTGTACTTTATATTGAGTTTGATTATTTTTATACACATGGAAGACTCTTGGCAGAGTTAAATCTATTTTGTAACATAATGGTTCTAAGGAAAATGAGAATAGCACTTGATTAATTGAATGTTCAAATGATGAAGGGTATTTATAATTTTGTAACATCGAGAACACTTCAAATTGTTCATGGTGACCAGAGATCCTATCCTGTGGAATAATTTAAGCATCTAGGCAATAATATGTTGCCTCCACTTCACAATTATTCAGAGAGAAAGCAAGGAATTTGACAGAATATGCAATCTTATGAATATGTGTCCAGGTCCTACTTTCACAAAGAATTTCTAGCTTCTAGGGAATTACAAAGCAGAAATCACTGAAAATTATTTTGTATAACTTGATATTAGTTGTTCTCCCACCTCTTATTTATTATATAATTAAATCATGTATAGTTAAATCATTTCATAGTTCCAAGTGAATTTTTAAAAAATAAAATGAAACACTTGTGCTTTTGACAAGTGATTGAAAAAGACTCCAATTGCAAAATATAATGGCATTTGTTGGTTTAACCCAAAGCTATAATGTGTCAGGCTGGGTTTTGACACAGTTCAATTATACTTGTAAATGAGATATTATAAATGCAACTATTAATATTTGATATTCACATTGCAAACAGATGAAACTGGCTTTCGTAAATAAAATAAAAATATTTTTCATGTGTGTTGGATTCACCCAGAAAACATGGAATCCAATGCATCTTTTCTCTTTTGGTCTCCTTCTCTACGTTTCCCAGGTTTCAGACATCTTCACCACCCCATTATTTACTGTAGAGGCCTTATACAAGTAAATATACAACCACACTGGTGATTAGAGTTTAATGACTACTGTTTTTACATATTCATATCCTCTTCACAATCTGCTGATTATGGACAAACATTATATTATTCCCTTCCTTCTTTAAGGCTTGGTTAGCCTGCTATGATTTAATGTACTCTTAGAAGTCAAAATCATCTGATTTCAAGATTATTTTCCATGCTATAAGTTTTACCAATCTATTTTGACACTCAAAGACAAGTATATGATTCATCCTCAAAGTGTCTCAACTTAAAGGTCTACTTTGATTGGAAGAAGGGTCAGGGTATTAACCAAAAACAAAAAAAACCCAGCAATTTAAGTGAATTCATTAGTATAACAATATGTTATTAAACATTTATTAAGACAGAATTGAATGTGATAAGAAGTAGAATAAAAAGCTAAGAGCAAAACGTTAGTAGTGGAGAAATAGATCTTTCGTCTCTCACTTTCCATGTATGTGTGGGGTGTGTGTGTGTGTGTGTGTGTGTGTGTGTGTGTGTGATGTAACTACTTGATCTGCTTGAATAGTCTATTAAAACATAATTTACATAAAATTATCATTGACATCGTCTCCCCAATATTTACAAGATATAAAACTTCAATAATTACGTATTTTTTGAACCATCATTGTTTAGAGGGAATCAAAGGAATTGTTGGAGGAGTAAATATACAGAGTCTATGTATGAAAGAAGCTCCAAGTTTCACCTTTTAGTCTATGAAAGAAGCTCCAAGTTTCACCTTTTCTTTCACAGTTGTTGTCATAAATAATTTGCCCTACCAGTTTTCCAAACAATATTAAACTGAGAGAAACTGCTTTTGATGAATGAGATAAGAAATCACCCTAATTTCCCTAGGTTACACTGGTTTTTTGTTTGTTTTCACTGCTAAATTAGACTGAAGCTTTTGAGCCACCTGAACTTCACATTTTCCTGACATAATATCTGATCAGGCACTGTGTTATTCTTATGCTTCTCAGAAGGATGTGACTTCATGCAAGAAATCTCTTGGCAAATCTTTTCTTTGAAAATAAAAATGAGTATAGGTTTTCAAAACTATGTTTCCATTTTTTCCTGTTTATTAAAACCAAGGAAATTAGAAAGATGTTTTAAGGCGGAAGAAAATATTATCTTGCTGCCAAAGAAGTCATGATAAATGGCTTTCAAGTGATTAAATAACTTATCTTCTGAAACTTGAGGAAGTTATAAATGGATATGAATACATATCCTATATGTACTCATACCATATATAGTGGTGGAGGGAGTGTAAGATATTACTTCATAATATTAGTATGTGGATTAAGGAGTAGATAAGCACATTTTTTGAAAATGAAGAAGGCAATGGAACTTGATGAGACTGTGCATAACATTGATATTTCAATGAATATTATTAACATAATTCACTTAAAATTTCAAATAGTAAACTTACATCTAATTCTGATATATTAACATATTTATAAAGTTTTAAATATTATATTATAAAAAGTAAAATCGTAGAAATGTAATACTACATCTAAGGGTGTATGTGTATATATATGGATAAAATATATGCATGGTATACACACGCACATACATATAATGACCTCCCAATGTAGAAATAATGATGGAAAAATAAATTCCACAATATAAAAATTTAAAACACTATACAGTTTCAAACTTTTTAAACACTACAAAGGCACTTGATATATTGTACACAACATTCTACAAATGAATGTAGAAAAGTGTCTGGAAATTTATGACCCAAATTATTAAAAGTGATTACTCAGAGTGGAGGCATTATAAATAAGCTTTCTCTATTTTAAAAAATAATTTTAAAATAAAGTTACATTGACATAAATCTAATTATATTATTAATGTATTTAATTAAATACATAAATGGTACTCATAAACCTGGATATGAAGGTGAACAGAGAAGCAATTTGTCACACATATCTTGCCTTCAAGAATTTGACAAACAGAGGAGCAAACAGGGCTGATCTTTAAGCATTTCCCTAAGTGTACGGGTCTAGAAAACAATCTGAAAGTCCCTTTTGCTAAAGTTTTATTCATATTAATGAACACGTGATTAAAACATAATTATGCATTATTTAACAATGGGGACACATTCTGAGATATGCATTGTTTGGAAATTCTGTCATTGTGTGATGATCCTAGAGTGTATTCACACAAACCTAGATGAGATAGCCTACTACACATGTAGGCCATATGGCATAGCCTAGTGCTGCCAGGCTACAAGTCTGAATAGCATGTTACTGTCCTGATACTGTGGGAAATTGTAGGCAATGGTGTTTGTATATTTAAACACATTTAAACATAGAAAAGGTACAGAAAAATATGATATGACAATTTTATGGGGCCGCCATCATATATGCAGTTCATCATTGACCAAAAAGTCATTATACAATGCATGACTATAACAATTAAAGAGCATTACAGTTTCTCTCAGGTTTTGAGTCCGAATGTAGGTGTAAGGTTATTAATATGCACAGAAACGTTCATTTATGACATTGCTCATGCTCTCTGCAAGAAACAAAAAAAGCCATCAATAGTTTTTTTTTTTATGAAGAGTGAGACTTGGTTAAAAATAAAAGCTCTTTTCGTAAGGAGAAAAAGTCAACCAACCTAGAAGTATTTTTGAATCAAATTTTTCTTTTCAAAACCAAAAGAGAAAATTATGATTTCATCCTGCTAAAGATCATGTATAGAATATGATGAAATATTTTCCAGTTGTCTTTGAGAACACACACATATTTGAAAACGTATGTTTTAAACAAGAATAGATGCTGAATAGATTTTCATTTAGTTTTGTTCACTTAAAATGTTTTCAATTCAATAAATTATTTTGTTATTTTCATTTTATGAATGAAACAGCCTATCATAATTTATTTAGTCCACTCCCATCTGTTGGACTTTTGCCTCCCACTGATTCCTATTTAACATCACCACTATAATAAAAATCTTTGCACACAGTTTCACAGGAAAAATTCCAAAAAGTGGAATTATTGGCTAAAGGAGAACATAATATTGAGGGTTTTCATACTAGCAACTTTTAGCTTTTAAAAAAAAGCAGAAATGAGAACATATCATTGTGGACTGGAATAGATTGTTTATATTTAGATCAAAAACAAGATCCTCTCACCTTGTGTCTACTCAGAAAATTACAAGATTGAGAAGCTGAATAATGATCTGTGTTGTACAGAACAAGGTGATCATTTGATGAATACAAGCAAAGAAGCAATTCTAGTCATGGAAGTAAATTGTAGAGCCAGATCACAACAGAACAAATTTAATGGAAAAACAAGAAAGAAACTATTATACGTGATGAAGGAGAACACAGTTATGCAAAGTTATTTGTGACTGAATGAATGACAGAAAATGTTCAGAAAGATGAAAAATGATCAAAGTGAATACAGCTCAACGGAAAGAAAATTAACCTGCAATTAAAAATTAATTTTTAAAATTCTAGACCTATAATTATTTATTATGATATCGAACTTTTAATTATTGCTAGGTTTTGGCCGTGTAGGACTGCTTTAGATACAGGTTGCGTTTTCATAATGTTACTGCAGTTATGGACTAAGACAAAAATGAATCATTGATTACCACGAAGTTTTCCATTTGCAAAATTTTGTATTTTTCTTGAAAATTTGAAGCCATTGTAAGTCCTGCCTATAAAAGAAAACTCTTCTTTTGGGAACTTTTAATTAGTTTTGAGCCCAAATATGTGCTCCTTGGAAAAGAAGGTTTGAATTATCTTCCTTTTAGTCACAAACCCTTTATCTAATACGTTGCTGTCGTCCAGGACTCATTAATTCTATTGTTCCCTTTGCTGTTAGTGCTCATTTCTCTGCTCATTTGAAAGCAGAACAGGTTAGAAAGGTTGAAAACTTTTTCTTGAAATGTGTGTCCTGAAAATGAACAGCGTATAAGATAAAGCTGAACACCTAAGCATTTGATGTATTACATCTCAGTAGTATCTGACAACCCTTACTCCCTGGTGAGGCAATTTTTTTCTAATAATTTAGTCTCAGTCTATTAAAAGACGATTACAGATAATGCACACAGGCAAGTGGTGAAGGATGCCCAGAACAGCTTTTGTAGAGAGGTTATCAAAACACCATTCACCAAAAGGATTTTTGCATTGATTTTTTAAAAAATTATTTCAGAAACAGACAGATAGAATTTTAAAAGACTAAATATAACAGAAAAGATTTCCGCTCTGTTACTTTGTATAACCCATTTTTTAAAAGCCATAAGGTAAAAGTTTAAATAGCTATTATTTCCCTTGTTCAATGCAACTAAATTCTTATTTTTTATTGCTGCATTTTTTAAAAAAAAAAACTAATATATTTGAAAACGCTGATATAATTTTATGGTTGTCCTGCTGATCTTTCACGTTGGATAATCTTATGAATAAGATACGATGCAATGTAAAGGTAAGGGGCATGATCCTAACAATTGCCATCACTGACTGTTTAGACTGTTTTGTCATGACATTCTAGGACAAAATAAAGAAGTCTCTTGGGAAACTGAGTATATTAAGTTGAAATTACTGTTGTATTCACTCATTTCCCTCAACTCAGCCCATTGGAGGATTTCAAATACAGTAACAATCACACCAAATGACAGTGATTGTCATCATAGGAGAGTTCCTGAAATCCATGTTGATATCTTATTTAATACAGGAACAGGAGTAGGCATGCTGAAAATCAAGAAAATTGGAGATAAGGACTTTACATTCATCAGTAAATGCAAACCCCAAGGTCTGCACCATTCTCCTCCAGGGGAATGGCAAATAGACTCTCTCTGAAATAGAACACAACTTCTATTTGCTGTGCAAGTTTATTGCAACTTTCTTTTCAACCCACATTTGGTGCCAGGGGGTGGGGCCTCTGAGATGGCTATGGTCCATGTATTGACATAAAAATCCAAGGTCATGACTGGTATGAACAATGGCCATACAGGGCTGTTACCTGGGTTGTAGAGGTCATCCCTCATGCCGTAATCCAGAACTGTGGGGCTATTAACATCCATCTGCTTATTATTATAATACCTCCCTTCAGGCCAAGCACACCTAGGAGAACCGTAAGACCCGGGGTGTGAGTGGTGAGACAAGTATTTTGGTGGAGATGAAGGAACTGGGCATATAGGAGCCATTGGCTGTGAAGCTGCTGACATCTAGGGCAGCAATGGAGACTGTAGTTCTGCTCTTATGGATTGATGACATCACTGCAGGCCACAAAAAGAAGGGCAATGACCAGGGCCAGGAAGGTGAGGCTCCTGGTGGTAGCAAAGAGTGAGTGGTGGGCAAGTTGACTTCTACACACAGAACCAGCAGAGCCTCCCCGTTTCCTGAGCCAGAGTACCAGGGACACTCACTGCAATTTAAATTTTGCAGAAGAGAAAATCTTTTTATTTTACTAGGTATTTCTGATGCATGTGTTATTCTTATTTCATGTGGTTTCTATAAATCATAAAATTAAATGTTTTAAACCAAATCTGAAAGTTTAAAATGTAATAATTTAATCTTAATATATAGTTTTAGATGATTTTGTGATATTTGATATGATTGGATATAATAATATATGATATTGATGCTACAATTTGACTTAATTTTTCCTTTTTGTAGTCCTGTCCTGATCATTTTTCTTTGATTGATTTTTTTTTCTGATTTTTTGCCTTCTAATGTTTTGATAATATCTCTATTTTCCCTCATGCTATAATGCTGGTTTCACAGAAGATGAGATTATATACTTTTTGAATATTTTCCTTCCCAGGCATGAAGACATGAAGGCATTGATTCAACTTGGTGATTTTCATTTTTACCATTGAGGAGTGTAACTTCTTTTTTTCTTATTCTTATTCTTCTTTTTTTCAGTAGGGAGCCTGTTTCTTTCTGTTATTTTACTATCTGAAAGTTTTTAGGCTCTTCTTTTCTTTAGAAATTCTTGAATTTCACTGTAATTTGTCTGTGTTAGCCCTTTTCTATCCGTCTTTCTCAGCTCTCAGTATGCCTTCTCAACCTGGAGACCATTTCTTCCTCTCAGGTTTCTATCCACACTTTCTTTCTTATGCTCTTATTTAAACAACAACAACAACAACAACAACAACTTAGGTTCTGTATTTTAGATAAGCCTCTTAGCTAAATATTTCCGTTCAGAAGTCCCCCTTTAGTAATTTGACCAAAGTATTCTGTTTAAGTTTTTAAATTAAGGAAGGTAAGTAGATCTGATGGTTTGAACTTATCTACATGTACCACTAACTCATTTTCTTCTGGTGCTAATTATTGTTGAGTTTGGTGCTCTTGTCAGAAAGCTAGAAGGATCTCAAACTGACACCCTAACATCGCAATTAAAAGAGCTCAAGAAGCAAGAGCAAGCCCATCCAAAAGGTGGCCGAAGACGGAAAATAACAAAGATCAGAGCAGAATTGAAGGAGATAGAGACACGTAAAAAACCTCCAAAAAATCAATGAATTCAGAAGCTGGTGTTTTTTTTTTTGTTTGTTTGTTTGTTTTTTGTTTGTTTGTTTTTTTAAAGATTAACAAAATAGACTTCTAGTTAGACTAACAAAGAAGAAAAGAGAAAAGAATCAAATAGACACAATAAAAAATGATAAAGGGGATATCACCACTGACCCCTCAGAAATACAAACTACCATCAGAAAATAGTATGAACACCTCTACACATATAAACTAGAAAATCTAGAAGACATGGATAAATTCCTGAACACATGCACCCTGCCAACACTAAACCAGGAAGAAGTTGAATCCCTGAATAGATCAATAACAAACAACAAGTTCGGAGATTGGTGCAGTCATTAACAGCCTACCAAACAAAAAAGAAGAAAAGCCCAGGACAAGAAGGATTCACAGCTGAATTCCACCAGAGGTACAAACAGGAGCTGGTGGAATTCCTCCTCAGTTCCTCTGAAACTATCCCAAACAATTGAAAAGGAGGGTCTCCTCCCTCACTCATTTTATGAAGCAGCATCATCCTGATACCAAAACCTGGCAGAGACACAACAAAAAAGGACAACTTCAGGTCAATATCCCTGATGTACATCGATGTGAAAATCTTCAATAAAATACTGGCAAACCAAATCCAGCAGCACATCCAAAAATGTATCCACGATGATCAAGTCAGCATCATCCCTGGGATGCAAGGCTGGTTCAACATACGCAAATCAATAAACATAATCCATCACATAAACAGAACCAAAGACAAAAACCACAGGATTTTCTCAATAGATGCAGAAAAGGCCTTTGATAAAATTAAAGATTTCTACATGTTAAAACTCTCAATAAACTACATATTGATGGATCATACCTCAAAATAATAAGGGCTGTTTATGACAAACCCACAGTCAATATCACATTGAATGGGCAAAAGTTGGAAGCATTCCCTTTGAAAACCGGTATGAGAAAAGGGTGCCCTCTCTCACCACCCCTATTTAGCATTTCTTTTGATTAAATATTTAGTGAGCTGCTATTCATACATGAGAAACTTCATGTTCTTGATCGAGAATGAAACTTTTATTCTCAGAAGGGACGTAGAATGTGCTACTGAACCAAGTGTAACAGTCCTTTAACTTTTCTCCATGTAGAATTTCTTTATCCCTTTCCTTCAGGCAGTCTCCGTCTAGAGTACCAGATATAAAACACTTTTCACTGGCTTTAGGGTCTAAAGACAGTGAAAACCCTAAGGACAGACATCATCAGTGCCAACTGCCTCATCCAAGCCAAAGCCAGGAAATAAGGACAGGCCCAGCTACTCTCAGACCCCTTAAGAGATCACTGAAAGACCCTCTCCTGCTTTGTCCCTACTGACTCCATACTTGGCACACCTCCAGAATTGTTCCACTTCCACCCTAGATGGGTTATATATTTTGCATGATGTTTTCACCCCACGAATTGAAATCTTCTTTCCTTTTATCTGGAATTCAAAATTTATGATCCATTCATAGGATACTTTTGCTCTTCAGCATTGTAAATTTAGAAATATTCCATGAAAATATATTTGCTATTATTTTAAAGACTTTATGAGTGGAAAAGAGGCAGTTCCAATTTTTATCCTCTGGGACAGAACTGGGATGTGGATTAACTTTCTCACTCAATTTTGATCCACTGCAGTATAGTTTCTTCTACATCTTTCCACATTGTCCCCTAATGGCTGCCTCATTCCTCATCAATGCTCATCCCCAGGCTCCACACCCTATGAGCTTTGGTATGTTTGTGTGGGATGAAAATAAAGTTTACATTTGAAATAATGAGAGAGCAAAGGGGATTTCAGAAAGTAGCAAAATCTTGTAGTTTGTTGCATCAATAACAATTGTTTTGGATTTTTTTCTTTACTACATTTTATTTATAACATTGGATAAGCATAAAACACTACATATAACATATACGTTAATTAGTAAACATAATAATATAATATCTACCCATAAAACCAATATGTAGCCCAAGGAGTAAAAGTTTAACAATACTCTAGATTGGTATGCTTTTTTCCACTTCCAATACTGTTTATAAATTCCTTGTATCTATTTTTAAACTGATTCATTTATATATGTAACTCTAAACATCAAATTTTTAAGCTATGCTTATTTTTGAGCTTTAAAATGTATTATACTGTAATTTGTCTTCTGCGTCTGGCTTTTATCACATAATGCCATGTATCTAAGATTTATTCATGATACTGCATATAGCTCAAATTTGCTTATGTTCCATATTCTATTTCATAAATATACAACTGTTAATTCTCCAATATAAAGGTACTCAGTTATTATTGGGTATCTATCTTAATGCCCTGTACTAATTTGAACATTCTTATATACATTCCCTGGTGCATATAAGCAACAGATTCTCAAGGATGTATTATAAGGGAGGAATTATTAGATGTTAGAGTACATCAACTGTAACAGGCTAAATCAGTATAAGAGATAAGAGAAAACAAAAGTTCAAAGATTAAAGAGGTGTTTTTTTTCTTAAGGATTATTGAGAGCACAAATTTAGTAGGCAAATGGATCTCA
This sequence comes from Mandrillus leucophaeus, assembly GCF_000951045.1. Lineage (NCBI taxonomy): Eukaryota > Metazoa > Chordata > Mammalia > Primates > Cercopithecidae > Mandrillus > Mandrillus leucophaeus. Next base: position 2,283,106 of record NW_012103454.1, read on the forward strand.
TTCACATGGTGATTCAAGAATCCAGCCTTCTTCTGTTGCATGTCTCTTCCAACTACTAATGTCTTACTATGATCTACATACATTTTCACAAGGAGAAAGTCTGTGTAGAGATATGCTTTTGCTTCAAAAGCCACAACCAGATTAGGACACATCACTTGTAGTCACATTACCTTGCCTAGGTATAAATACGTTGTCAAAATTAACCATTAAGCTCAAGGGAGGCTTGGAAAGGCAGTCTATCTGTGTGCTCATGAAAAAGAGGATGGATTTTGTGGTCAGTCATCAGTGTTTGCCACCCTCTGCCCCTGGTCATCAAATGACTGTCTGCATTTTTCCCACCTTTAGGGTATACTCCCTTACTCTGTGAAGAAGCTGACGTCCAATACAGACATTGCATTCAGCTCAAATTTACAATCTCTGAGTGGGGTTCAGTCTTTCACATCAGGTCTGCAAGTGGATCTCTATGGTTCAGAAACTGAATGAATTAAAGATCAGATTCTACCAATATAAATGATGACAAAGAACAAGATAGCAATGACAGCAGCAAAGTCTTTCAATTAGTAAAAGGAAAACAGGAATTACTCAGTAGAAATTGAAGCATACCAATAATGGAATACTGTTGGACAGAAATGGGAAGACATTCTTGCCTGTTACTGGAGAAAATACCTTGAACAGTGGAAATATATAATCCCTTGCTTTTTTGGCTTTGACTTTGCCTTCTGAAATGTTCTTCCTTGGTCATAATCCTCTATCACCACTGTAAACATAGGAAAGTATGCCCTTCTTGGGGAGTTTTTGCAGCCTAACGTATGTGTGACCACCTGACGGGTTCTTTATACCCACAATATAAACAACATCAAATCATAGAGACCATGGTATTGCAATAAAAAAAGAGTTTAATTCATGCAAGTCTGGTTACACCATAAAAGAGTTGGAATTATTACTGAAACCAATCTCTCTGAGCATTTGGGGGCTAGGATTTTTCACAACTAGTTTGGGTGAAGGGATACGGGTTGCTGGGCAATAGGTGCTCAGTGTTGACTTGTTGGGGGTGAAATCATAGGGGTGTGGGAAATGGTCCTCCTTCATACTCAGCCACTTCTGGGTGAGGCCACAGGAGCCGTAGGTGGGTCCTGTGCCACCAACCTTTGCCACCCTCTGCCCCTGGCCATCAAATAACTATCTGAATTTTTTCACTTTTAAAATATATTCCCTTCCTGTGTGATGTCACTCAGTTTGCCAAAAGGAAAAGTCAAGCTTGAGAATTGAGTCACACAAATCCGCTTCCCATTTTGTTCCTGAAAAGATAGCTACAAAGATAAGAGTTTACATACCCCCCTCACAATTTGCACACCAGGAAATTCCCTGTGGGCCCCAAGATGGGTCCAGGTGGAGCCATCAGTCATCAGAAATGGAAAATCGCTGAAAAGTTATCTCAAAACGCCGATCTTAGGTTCTACAATAGTTATGTTGTCTGCAGGAGCAACAGGGGACGCTGCGTATCTTGTGACCTCTGGAATAATGGCTGGAATTATGACTAATCTCTGGAATTAAGTCAACACCTTAGCAGAATTCAGGCTCCTCTATCCCCATAGCCTGGTGAGCTTTCATTAGCTTTACAAAGGCAGCTGAGTCTGGGGGAAGGGCTGTTATCATTTAAACTATTGAGAGGAGCCGGGCACATTCCTCAGCCCCGGGCTCAAAACAAACAAGCTCAGTACAAACACATCCCATCCTCCCATCCCACCACATATCGCCATATATCTCTCAAACTTCCTGAGCCCAGTACAAACACATCCCATCCTCCCATCCCACCACATATCTCTCAAACTTCCTGAGCCCAGTACAAACACCACCTGGAAGGTCTCCGATAAGGAGACAGCCGTTCAAGGTTTTACTGAAAGCACGGGAACCGAAAGAATTCCTTTGTTCCCCTGTAACTTTCGGGCTATAAAAAAGCAAGCACTCGCATTGTTCGGGGCCCTCTTGTATGCTGTGTAATGGAGGGACCAGGTTCGAACTTGTCATAAAGATCCTTGCCGCTTGGCTTTGACTCTGGACTCTGGTGGTCTTCTTTGGGGAACAGAGGGTCTGGGCACAACACTATAAAATAAATGTCTCTGAAAGTCACCTTGGCCTAAGCCCAAGAACAACTAAGGGCAGCTTGAAGACCAAAGGCAGAATGGCGGTTGGTCAGATCAGATTCCCCCCATTGCTATAATTTTCTCACTGTTATAATTTTTGCAAAGGTGGCTTCACATATTTGGGATCTGAAGAGTCATAATAATTGTTGATTAGTCAGAGACTTTTCAGGCCAAACTTGAGGTTTGATCAGTAATTCTCTCAAAAACACAGATTTCTGGAAAATTTCATTATAGTCATATCTGCAGGTTAATAATCACATCAAAATATTTTCTGGATATTGCACTTATTCCTGCTGTGTTTCTTTACTTTTTTCACTGCTCTCTCTCTCTCTCTCTCACACACACACACACAGACACGATAGTGTATCTCTTGAGGCTATCTGAAACACTTGCCCTGGTAGGAGATGCACTTGCAGTCTGCTTCCCAACTTTTAATGTCTTGAATTTATAAACTCTTTCTATTACCTGTAAAACCTCCGGTTTTTTTCAAAGCTCATTTCTATGTTTGTAGTACTTTGCTGTAAGCCTTAAGAAACACCACTGATACATATTGACATTCTGGATCTATACAAACGCTTCCCCTAGAACTGCAAGCTTAGTAGGCACTTGGCTTGATTTTCATGTTTTCAAAGGTGACAGTTTGGCAAGTATTTTCTCTGACACAAGAAAGGCATATAACAGTACAACCTGCAATACCGCAATATCTATGTACTTGCTGTAAGCTGCCTAACTGTTAAGACATTTCAGGATATTTTGAGTTATATAGCAAGCCATTTTCTACAGCAATTGTTATATTGGTTATAACAGATTAAACTTATAAATAACACACAGGTTGATTCAAGTTGGAATAGCAGGGACTCCATTTATACTCCCATGTGACACAATAACAAAAAGACAAAATACATGAAACACTGGCATTGAAGACATTGGCCATTCAACAACAAAAAAACAGGGATTCCTGAGGTACAGAAAACAATGACATAACACCTATGCACACCCATCTTACTTGCTGGAGAGAGTGTCCAGATCATGGCTTATGGAGAGGAAATCGAGGCAGAGCTTGGAGGAGGTAAAATCAGGAATCTGAAGAAGCCAAATTCTCTATCATACATTGGGTAGAACACTAGAGGGAAAAAGGCCACACAGAAAGAGAACTCCTTAGATGTGCAGACTCCCTCTCAAGGATTCAATTAAGCACTTGTGAAAGAAAAATAAAAATCTCAGGACCCCAAATCACTATGCGGAAGAGAAAAGTCAAGCTTGGAAACTGAGTCACACAAAACCACTTCCCATTTTTTTCCTAGATAGCTAAAAAGATACAAGTTTACATACCTCCCTCACAATTTGCTCACTAGGAAATTCCCTGTGATCCCCAAGATCTTTACCCTAAAACAGTTGTGTTGAATTTCACCCTGACAATGTAAATTAACAGCTTATCCTCACAGGTAATGGACAAAGGACAGAACTCAAAATCACCTGTCTGCTCACCTGAGACAACTGCATTTTTGTCTGCTTCCTCTCATCTATGTTTAGCTTATGGAAAAATGCAGATTCACTGAGCATGAGAGGCATGCATGATTGACTGACCCCCTCCTTTCAAATGTAAAACGTAGATTCAGTGAAAGCTGATCAAAGACTCAAAAGAATGCAGCTATGCAACCTCTTGCCCCTTTTATCTATCCTCCCTCTCCTTTTCTTCTTTTCCTTTCCTCTTTCCACCACTGCCCACCCTTTCCCCTTTAAATAGAGAAGTCCCCAGGCCTGTCTTTGGAAAAAGCTCAGATCACATATGTTCCTGTGGTTTTGTGTTCCTTTTTCCCAGTTTTAAAGGAAAACATCAGACAAATTAAATTTAACAGAGTTTAATTACGCAAGGAAAAAAAAAACCATGAATCAGGCAGTCCCTAGACTCACAGCAGATTCAGAGGGACTTCAGGGATGCCTCATGGTCAGAAAAAAATTATAAACAAATAAAGGAAAGTGGTGTACAGAAATCAGAAGTGAGGTACAGAAACAGCTGGATTGGTTACAGCTTGGCATTTGCCTTATTTGAACACAGTATGAACACTCAGCAGTGTATAGGTGATTGAAGCAAGGCTGCTGGGATTGGCTAGGACTCAGCTATTGTTATGTGCACGTACTCTTGTTAGGTTTTCTTGTCTACCTATTATGTTAGGTTACGGTTTGTCCAAAAGGACTCAAATATAAAATTACAGAGTCGTTCTCTGGCCATATTTGGTTCTCTTTAACACCAGGCAGGTCCTTGACTTTGGGAAAATTAAACCCTAAAATTCCTGAGACTTACCTCAGTCATTTTCTTTGATTTATATTGTGTTGTATCAAAAGACACATTTGAGGAAGCAATTTGAGGCTGAGGGACAAACCTACTCAAAATGTAACCCGTGGGTTCTCCTTGCCCACTGCCTAGACAGAGCCAATTTATCAAGACAGAGAAATTGCAGTAGAGAAAGAGTAATTCATGCAGAGCCAACTGTATGGGAGATAGAGTTTTATTATTACTCCAATCAGTCTCCCCTAGAATTCAGGGAATTTTTTCTTGAGATAATTTGGTGGATAGGGGTCAGTGAGTCAGGAGTGCTGATTGGTTGGGTCAGAGACGAAATCATAGAGTCAAAACTGTTCTTTTACATTGAGTTGTTTCCTTGGTGGGGGCCAGAAAACCATATGAGCCAGTTATCTATCTGGGTGGTGCAAACTGATACATCAAGTACAGGTTCTGCAAAATATCTCAAGCACTCGTAGTCAGTTTTATAATAGAGAAGTTATACCCGGGAGCAATTTGAGGAGGCTCAGAATCTTAAAGCCTCTAGCTGTATGCTGACTCCTAAACCATAAATTCTAATTTTGTAGCTAATTTATTAGTCCTGCAAAGACAGTATAGTCCCCAGGTAGGAAGAGGGTTTGTTTTGGAAAAGGGATATTATCATCTGTGTTTCAAAGTTAAACTATAAACAAAGTTCCTCCCAAAGTTAGTTTGGTCTACGCCCAGGAATGAACAAGAACAGCTTGGAGGTTACAAGCAAGATGGAGTCAGTTGGGTCAGAACTCTTTCACTGTAATAATTTTCTCAATTATGACTTTTGCAAAGGTGGTTTCAAAAAGATTGAAGAGAATGGTGCTCAAAGATTACACAGGCTCAGGGATAATGCTCATTTCAAGGTAGAGTAGAAAGCCTTTTAATTAATGGGGAATCAGATAGAGTATTAGGAAGGGTCTGACGTTTAATAAAAACTAAAATTTAGCCCTATAGCAAATACCGTGCAGGTCTTCCCTAACAAAGCTTACAAGCAAGACAAGAAAGTAGCAAACTATATTCAAGTAATTTAATTACGTCTCACAGAAAAGCTCAAAAATATTTTTAGGAGAACAAAAACAATCAGGACCATCTGGCATCTAATAAACATATATCAGGATGAAAAGAAACAGAAATTACAACCTACGATATGGAAAAAAATCCTTAAAAAATGACTCAGCAGTGACACATGTAATATAATTTATAGTTAATGACATTGAAATAGTTATTTTGGCTGCAACCTGTTAGTTTAAGAAGCTAAAGGAAAAATTGGGCATGTAATGTCAAGGCATGACAGATGTAAAAATTACCCAAATCTAACTAGAGTTAAAAAGTACAATGTCCTAGATTTCTAAAAATACATTGGATATGTTTGATGATATATTAGACAATGCATAAGTAAGATTAGTGAACTTGAATCCATAACAATAGAAAGTATCTAAAATAAAATGCTGTGAGAAAAGTTTGTAAAACTGAACATACAAACAGTAGCAACAATAACAACAAAAGCCCAGGGCATCAGTGAGATGTGAAACAATTTAAGGTGGCTAAATATAGGTGCAATTGGAATCCTCAAAGGAAAGGAGAGAGAGGAAGGATGAAAAAAATACATTGAAAAATAACAGCTGAAGAATGTCCAAAGTTGATGAAACATATGAACCCATAGTTTGAAAAACTCAACAAACCCCAAACAGAAGAAACATGAAAGAAACTACACTAAAGCACGGTATAATCAAATGCTTCAAGCTAATGATACAGAGACAATCTTAAAAGCAACAATGTAAAAAAAGGTATGTTTTTTATAGAGAAAAAAGGATCAGGTTGACTGCAGTTTTCTCATCAGAAACAATGAATGCTAGAAGACAATAGAACAACATCTTATAGTACTGGAAAAAAAATAAAATAAAACTATCAATGTCAACTTAGAATTTTTTACCCAGCAAAAATGTCTTTAAAAGAACAATGACATAAAGGTTTTTCCAGGCAGAAAAGTTGAATATGCAAAACTTCAGTTTTCATGAGATAATGCTCAATAGTTGTGTTAGGTCATTTTTGCATCACTATAAACAAATACTTGAGGTTGGGTTATTTATAAAGAGCAGAGGTTTAATGGATTCTTGGTTCTGCTGGCTGTACAAGTATTGTATTGGTATCTGCTTGACTCCTGGTGAGGGCCTCAGAAAGCTTCCAATCATGGCTAAGGCAAAGGGGAAAACAGCATATCACATGGTGAGCAAGGGGTAAGAGAGAGAAGGGGAGGTCCCAGACTTTTAAACAACCAGATCTCATGTGAACTAACTAAGCAAAAACTCACTTATCACCAGGGGAATGGTTCTAAGCCCTTCATGAGGCATCCACTCCCACAATCCAGTCACCTCCCACCAGGCCCCACTTCCAACACTGGGAATCACATTTCAACATGAGACTTAGAGAAGACAAACCTCCAAACCATGTAAATAGTTTAGAAGAATCATCCTATATAAAACTTGGTATTATATTTTTTATTTTTGTCAATTTAGTAGGTCTGATTATGATCTTTATACACATTTAACTGTGTACAAACATCTTTTTGTTTATTGACTATATGTTCCTTCTTCTATTGTCCATTTGTGTTCTTTGCACATTTTTCTATTCCTTTGTTTGACTTTAATTATTTCTATCTTATAAAACTAGTTTTGAAGGTTATGTATGTGACGAGTTCTGTTTTAAGAGGTCTCTTAGTCCATAATAGTTTTTAATTTTATATAGAAAATAAGCTGATTTTTAATTAAATGTTGGCATCTTGCCTGTAAAATAATTTTCTATCCGAAGAGCATAAAAATGTTCTTTATTTCTTTCTAGACATTTGAAAATATGGGCATTGCTTGCTTTTCAGGATTCTAATATGAACAAATTTTAGTTACCACAGTTAAATAACACTAGTGCCCCAACAACATAGTTTAAATTGCAGTCACCATGGTTTACTAACTATGAACAACTGTACAAAATACAAACTTCACTGGTAATTTTTTAGTACAAAAATTGCTATAAATAACAGATGCACACCATGATTAGCGACAAATTATATCACTTCCTTCAAGGTCTATTGATAATTTGTCATTGTGCATATCTTATTAGGTTCTTACAGACATACAGGTATGTGGGTGTGTTGCCTTGTTTTCCAGTGATAAACTTATATGACATTTAAGAAGCAGATAATCACAGGAGGATACTGAACAACATTGTAAAAATGTAGTAAAAGAAAGAAAAGTCATTGCTCTTCAAGTGAAGTTCACATGGACAGAAATGGAGTTGTTCAATAGCTCTCGTTAGAATGTTGACACTGCTTCCATTTGAAAGACTCTAGGTGTGCAGCCTGAGGAACTTGTGACGGCAAACTTACCAATGTAAATGAAGAAAGTGATTGTGATGACAAAAAGATATCCAAGAGGAAATGGCATTGGTTAAAAAAACAAAACTTTACATTAATGTAACCATTACAGATCTTTTACAA
>NW_012103454.1:2292181-2293381 GCF_000951045.1 Mandrillus leucophaeus
TTATATATATATATAAATATATATAAAAAATTAGCCTCTCTATTCACAACAATGTTTTTTGCTTTAACTCTGTTTTGTCTGATGATATTAATTAATCATTTCCAGGTTTTCTTGGGTTGGGCTTTTTCCTTGTACATCTTTTAATATTTTAAAGTTTCACGTATTTATTTTATGCTTTAGATGTCTTTTTAGAACATCATAAGACTAGATTTTGTAAACACTTTTGCTTGAACATGACAGTTCCTATGCTTTTAACCAATAATTTTAAATCATTTACATTTCTGTAACTATGATATATTTGACCTGCTTTTACTATCTTACTTTTTGTATTTCCTTTGTCTTGCCTTTTCTGTATTTATTTTTTGTATTGATTTGAAAGTTGAAGCTTTTATACCTGTCCTGTAATCACTTTCCTTAAAACATTATCGGGCATATTTCATCTAATTTTACCACACATATCTTACCTCACCTTGGTTTAATTATACCATCCCGACATGCAAAGACAATATTACCAATATTTTTTATATTATTTTTGTGGTAAATATATGTATAAATTAAATGTATGTGGTAAATATATATACATATATATAAAAGTTTACTATTTTTAACCATTTTTAGTGTACATTCACCTAACAATAACCACGGTCCATTTCAGAACTTTTTCATCTTCCCAAACTGAAACCCTATATGCAATAACACGATCCTAGCACCTGGCAACCACCATTCTACTTTCTGTCTCTATGATTTGACTACTCTAGGTATCTCATGTAAAGTGAAATCTTACAGCATCTGTCCTTTTGTGACTATCTTATCTCAGTTAGTGTAATGTCTACAATGTTTAACATTGCTTTTAGAATGTGTCATAATTTATTTTTAATGCTGAATAATACTCCATTGTATTCATATACAACACTCTGTTTATCATTCATCTTTGGATGAAACTTGATTTGCTTCCACCTTTTGGCTATTGTAAATAATTTTATGTATGTGGATATATAGTTATCTTTTTGAGTCTCTGCTTTTAACTCTTTGGGGTCTATACCTGGCATTGGAATTGCTGGATCATATAGTCCTTCTGTTTTTAATTTCATGAGGAACTGTTTTCCACAGTGGTTGTATCATTTTACATTCCCACCAGCAACTTCGTGGTAAGAATGTACAATCATGTGTATGGATGAGTAGCAGAGGAGAATATGATAG
>NW_012103454.1:2297656-2332984 GCF_000951045.1 Mandrillus leucophaeus
ATAGTACTGGAAAAAAAATAAAATAAAACTATCAATGTCAACTTAGAATTTTTTACCCAGCAAAAATGTCTTTAAAAGAACAATGACATAAAGGTTTTTCCAGGCAGAAAAGTTGAATATGCAAAACTTCAGTTTTCATGAGATAATGCTCAATAGTTGTGTTAGGTCATTTTTGCATCACTATAAACAAATACTTGAGGTTGGGTTATTTATAAAGAGCAGAGGTTTAATGGATTCTTGGTTCTGCTGGCTGTACAAGTATTGTATTGGTATCTGCTTGACTCCTGGTGAGGGCCTCAGAAAGCTTCCAATCATGGCTAAGGCAAAGGGGAAAACAGCATATCACATGGTGAGCAAGGGGTAAGAGAGAGAAGGGGAGGTCCCAGACTTTTAAACAACCAGATCTCATGTGAACTAACTAAGCAAAAACTCACTTATCACCAGGGGAATGGTTCTAAGCCCTTCATGAGGCATCCACCCCCACAATCCAGTCACCTCCCACCAGGCCCCACTTCCAACACTGGGAATCACATTTCAACATGAGACTTAGAGAAGACAAACCTCCAAACCATGTAAATAGTTTAGAAGAATCATCCTATATAAAACTTGGTATTATATTTTTTATTTTTGTCAATTTAGTAGGTCTGATTATGATCTTTATACACATTTAACTGTGTACAAACATCTTTTTGTTTATTGACTATATGTTCCTTCTTCTATTGTCCATTTGTGTTCTTTGCACATTTTTCTATTCCTTTGTTTGACTTTAATTATTTCTATCTTATAAAACTAGTTTTGAAGGTTATGTATGTGACGAGTTCTGTTTTAAGAGGTCTCTTAGTCCATAATAGTTTTTAATTTTATATAGAAAATAAGCTGATTTTTAATTAAATGTTGGCATCTTGCCTGTAAAATAATTTTCTATCCGAAGAGCATAAAAATGTTCTTTATTTCTTTCTAGACATTTGAAAATATGGGCATTGCTTGCTTTTCAGGATTCTAATATGAACAAATTTTAGTTACCACAGTTAAATAACACTAGTGCCCCAACAACATAGTTTAAATTGCAGTCACCATGGTTTACTAACTATGAACAACTGTACAAAATACAAACTTCACTGGTAATTTTTTAGTACAAAAATTGCTATAAATAACAGATGCACACCATGATTAGCGACAAATTATATCACTTCCTTCAAGGTCTATTGATAATTTGTCATTGTGCATATCTTATTAGGTTCTTACAGACATACAGGTATGTGGGTGTGTTGCCTTGTTTTCCAGTGATAAACTTATATGACATTTAAGAAGCAGATAATCACAGGAGGATACTGAACAACATTGTAAAAATGTAGTAAAAGAAAGAAAAGTCATTGCTCTTCAAGTGAAGTTCACATGGACAGAAATGGAGTTGTTCAATAGCTCTCGTTAGAATGTTGACACTGCTTCCATTTGAAAGACTCTAGGTGTGCAGCCTGAGGAACTTGTGACGGCAAACTTACCAATGTAAATGAAGAAAGTGATTGTGATGACAAAAAGATATCCAAGAGGAAATGGCATTGGTTAAAAAAACAAAACTTTACATTAATGTAACCATTACAGATCTTTTACAACTGTCAAAGCATAAAGGATAAAATGATGAAAGCTAATTCAAACTTCTGGCAATTCACCAAGGCATAGAAAACATGAGCTGCATACCACCAATTACACAATAACAAGGCAGACATTGTTCAAGCCACTTTTGATAAGTATTTTTTTCCAAAGAAACAAAACAGTGTAATTCTCAGTGTTCCCATGTTTTACATTAACATTGTACTAAATAAATTTTAGTTTTATTATATATTTTTCCTATACATTTATAAACAAGAGTAAGAGTGTTTGAATGTTTTGGGAAAGGTCACGAAACAATTACAACTTTTATCATTGATTATGATCATTTTGCACAGTTTCAACTTTCTCAGTCTTTTAGGGTTCTGCACTACCATGCAAGCAAGAACTACCTGTCCTGCGTTCACCTTTAATTCCTTATTCCATCTAGCATTTAATTTTTGGAATTTCACAAAGTAGGGAATTATTGTATAAGGTCTATATTTATTTTTTTCTAAAAATATGGATATACAAGGGTCTTACCACATATTGAATAGCCCTCTCTTTATTGATCAGTAATGCCATCTGTTTTACATATCTAGATTGCATATGAAAATGAGTCTTCCTACATTTTCCAATGCACTTTAGTGGTCATTGTCTATCCCTGTCTCACTACCATAATATTTTAATTAATTTATATGCATTAAATATTTATATTTTAAAGGGAAGTTACTCTCACTTTATCATGTTTCAGGAGTATCTTGGCTCTTCTTTGCCCTTTGGTTGGCCAAGTAAATCTAATAATAGGATAATAAATTCTTCCAGATTTGCACTATATAGAGTGAGATTAATTTATAACATGGATAGACACTTCAAATTTTACCTTTCAGTTGAATTAAAGATTTAATATACGTGTGTGTATATACACACACACACATTGTGAATAAATACGCTAATATATATTATATATACACACTGTTGTGAATAAAGAGGCTAATATATATTACGATTTGTGTATATATGTGTGTCTTTATTCACAATGTGTGGGTATATATAATATGTATTTTTTTATATATATATACCCACACCCATATTTTTTATATATATATAAATATATATAAAAAATTAGCCTCTCTATTCACAACAATGTTTTTTGCTTTAACTCTGTTTTGTCTGATGATATTAATTAATCATTTCCAGGTTTTCTTGGGTTGGGCTTTTTCCTTGTACATCTTTTAATATTTTAAAGTTTCACGTATTTATTTTATGCTTTAGATGTCTTTTTAGAACATCATAAGACTAGATTTTGTAAACACTTTTGCTTGAACATGACAGTTCCTATGCTTTTAACCAATAATTTTAAATCATTTACATTTCTGTAACTATGATATATTTGACCTGCTTTTACTATCTTACTTTTTGTATTTCCTTTGTCTTGCCTTTTCTGTATTTATTTTTTGTATTGATTTGAAAGTTGAAGCTTTTATACCTGTCCTGTAATCACTTTCCTTAAAACATTATCGGGCATATTTCATCTAATTTTACCACACATATCTTACCTCACCTTGGTTTAATTATACCATCCCGACATGCAAAGACAATATTACCAATATTTTTTATATTATTTTTGTGGTAAATATATGTATAAATTAAATGTATGTGGTAAATATATATACATATATATAAAAGTTTACTATTTTTAACCATTTTTAGTGTACATTCACCTAACAATAACCACGGTCCATTTCAGAACTTTTTCATCTTCCCAAACTGAAACCCTATATGCAATAACACGATCCTAGCACCTGGCAACCACCATTCTACTTTCTGTCTCTATGATTTGACTACTCTAGGTATCTCATGTAAAGTGAAATCTTACAGCATCTGTCCTTTTGTGACTATCTTATCTCAGTTAGTGTAATGTCTACAATGTTTAACATTGCTTTTAGAATGTGTCATAATTTATTTTTAATGCTGAATAATACTCCATTGTATTCATATACAACACTCTGTTTATCATTCATCTTTGGATGAAACTTGATTTGCTTCCACCTTTTGGCTATTGTAAATAATTTTATGTATGTGGATATATAGTTATCTTTTTGAGTCTCTGCTTTTAACTCTTTGGGGTCTATACCTGGCATTGGAATTGCTGGATCATATAGTCCTTCTGTTTTTAATTTCATGAGGAACTGTTTTCCACAGTGGTTGTATCATTTTACATTCCCACCAGCAACTTCGTGGTAAGAATGTACAATCATGTGTATGGATGAGTAGCAGAGGAGAATATGATAGCCATTTCAGAAGTACAAATAAAGAATGACAAATTTAGAACATTTTTCAAGTATGGATGTGTCCTCTGCAGTACTTATTTAAATGCATTTTCCTTCCATACTCCATACAGAAAATGAATTTCTGAGTTTGCTAATGTGCATTTTGTGTATGTTCATATTTGATAACGGCTAGTCAAAGGAAGAAGATGTGAGTTTCTATCATGAATTTAAAAGGTTTTATAGAAGTGAGCTTGCCAATAGAGTGAGCAACCAGTGGAGAAACAGCGATTGAAAGACTTTCTCAGAAAGGCACAAATGGAAGGCACCTTAAATATAAGTGGTGGAATTATTCTTGAGGAGTAAGATGCCTGCTTAACTTTTCTTTTCTTCAATTTGCTATAGTAAACTTGTGAGAGAGAAGACACGATTACAATGGATTATTAAAAGAAGCCCAAGTAGCTAAGCGAGGAGCTGCTTCAGGTATATTTGGGATGATGGTGGGAAGATAGCTGTACCTACTGGTATTAACCAGAAGTCGTTTTCTTGATGAAAACAAAAAATATATATTCAAAGTAAATGGCACAGTAATCACTCATTTGAATTAATCATAAGATTGCTTTAAGAAACGGAATGTTGTAAGAAACCCACTGAACAAATTCGGAATGCATCAGCATCATTTAATGCCATTTCCAAATTTAAAACAATGTGAACACTAATATTGTTTTTTCATTATATTTATCTTCTCTTGCCTAGTACATAACAGGTCTTGAGCTCGTTTTCGTACTTTGTAAGTGCCATGCACTTTATAAGGTGCTCTACATTATTTCACAAACCTCTAAGAAACGAGGCTAATCCCTACTAAAAATACATCTACTTCATTAAAGAGTATATACCAACTTGGGGGAAAGAAAAATACCTACCATGTAGGTGAAGCCATGCCAATTAGTTCTGGAACCATTTAAATAACACAGATGTGAATTTCGTTTACTTAGGTTTCTGAATATACAGCATATGCTGATTTTGAAATCTAAACACTGGAAGAGCAGCTGTGAAGTGATGAAAGTGATCACATCATGTTAGCCTTAACCAGAATAGCTCTTGAGACAGTAATGGAGTCGATATGCTGAAAGAAACAGCTGGCTTTGTTTTGCCTTAGAATTAGCAGCAATATGGACGAACCCCAGCTGCTGATAATTCTGATTAATTACGTATCAAACTACAGTTTTCTTTTTTTCCGTAATAGTTGAATATAAAGTTTCCAAGGTTTTTCTTGTTTGCTTTTTCAATGTGTTAAGGACAGATACTTTCTACAGAATTTGATTTTATATATGAAATTATACAGAAACTGATTTAGGATGTGATGAAAGTTCTCCGGCTTCAGCATATGAGTGTGCCTAGTGGTAAATTTTGACCTTGTCAGTGGGTGACAGCTGAATTATGATTCAGCTCCTGTGAAAAATGATATGTCTCCAATATTAGATTAATTTCCTGTAAACTTTACTATTCTGCATTACCAAACCTTGTAAATGTCATCTTTATCCATCATCCTGAGGTATTTTGATGTTGCTTGTATAGTAATTTTGATTTCATTTTCAGTTTTTCTAAAGAGACAGTTATTTCCCTATTAAATCACTCTCTACATTTTTATTACAAATTTCACTAAAAGATCCATAACATGCCTTTGAAAAATTATGAATGCTTGTTTAGTTTCCATGTAAATTAGGTGACACAGAGATGAGTAGGATGAAGCATCAGAGAATAACTATTATACTTAAATCAATATGTTTTCATACAATATGCAAACAATCCATTGCTAAGTAATGGGTAGTATCTTCCATTAATATGTTGTTTTTACATAATATGAAGTTCTGAACATTCGAGTTGTAATGACTTCCTTCAAGTGTAAAGAACACTGAACAAATGAGTATGAAACCTGGTGTTCCAGTCCTGGGACAACTAAGTTACTCTATTACTAAACATGAAGATGACACTCAGTTTCAATGGACCTCTCATTATTGGTTTACCAAAAACAACGTAATTAAAGTATCCATTTCAAAAGCCACTTTCAGTTCAAGTGTTCCAAAACGCTTCAAGTTTATTACTTTTAAAGGACAATTTTTTTTATTGTTTTCACATCTCAGTTTTATACATAAACATACATAAATTCAAAACAAATGTATCCTTTCAACACTAATATCTGCATTACAGATTACATGAAAATACAGAGAATGAAAATAATTCCAGGTGTAAAACATTGCAAAAGGGGCCACAATGCTTGGCAAACAACTCTACATCAAGTGATAGAGCCTCTTTCCCCACTGCTATAATCTGGACTGGCTCTATGACATGTTTTGAGCTGTTGTTACAGCAGTCATATTGTGCCAGTTGTGAGACTAGGGCCTCCAGAAGTCTTGGAGCTTTCTCTCTTGCTCTCTTGAAACTCAGAACTGCTCTGGCAAGAAGCCCAGGTTAGCCTATTGGATTTTACGAGACAGCTATCCAACCCTGAACGCAATCTTCAGCTGGATACCCGGGTCTGGTCGACATGCAGACAAACCATTCAAATAAAGCCAGCCCAAACTGTCAACTCATAGAATTGTAAGCTAAATAAACATTGCTTGTTTTAAGCCACTAAGTTTTGGGGCACTTCATTTGCAGCAATAAAAAATATAGTAATTAACACACATTGAGCATCTATGACATGAGGTATTAGCTTGGACATGTAACATAGGATGTCTCACTCCACTCTCTAGGTAGGAATTATACCTACTCTCAGTTTACAGATGATGTTCATGAAGTACAGAGTTTACTTAACTTGCCTAAGTTTATAGAACTAGCAAGCTGTGTAGCCATAATTTTAACCATCATTCTGACAACAAGTGATGAAATCATAGCCATTACTTCTCTATGCTTAAATGAAACTTAAGTTAGTGTTTTTTGGTGCCTTACTCTCTATAATATAGTTGCCTGCATACATGGATACCTGCAGAGGTAGGCATTTACAATTTCTACCATCTGACTGTAGAATGATCTACCCATAAGTTTTCCAATTCAAAATACTTGCATATTTAATGTATTGCTCTTCTCAGCAAGGTGGTCATGTTGCTCCCAGAGTTGCTTTTCTTCAATTTCTTATTGCACGAGTGCTTACTGCAACAGTGTGTTTGTTGCTGCTGCCAAAGTTCTGAAGTCAACATATTTGTTACCATCTCCTCCAGTGTTGAATGGCAATCTGTTCCTCACTGTGCAGGTTGAAAACTAAGTGGTAGCCCAACGGTAATAATAAGACCTGATGGATTATATAGTGCATTCCTATGGTAACATTTGAACTACGAATTAAGTAAGGATTAAGTAAGCATTTGAACTCTCTTTTTAAGATCTGGCTTCAGAGCATTTTTTTCTATGTGAAAATATATTTTAAATAATTAACAATGGATTTGCCAATCATCTCTGGAATTTTTTAATGTTATTCATAAACTTATTTGTAGATGCAGAATCTCTAACATAAAAATTTATACACATCTGTATGTATCAATATTTGTTTGTTTATACATTTACATGTTATGTGCATATGACTTTATATTTTAACTCTCCACTACTAATAAAGATTCAAGGACAAGTATTATAAATTGAATAAGTTCACATGATTCGATGGGATAAAAAGCACTTTTTATACTTACAGGGCAATATGAGTTGCATTTTTGTTTTTCTAAAAATAGTTTTGGAGAAAGGTGATTTAATACAAAAAACATAGGAAAAAAATCCCATTGCTCTCAATTCAAAGGCATGCTGCATTTGTCTGTTGCTAAACAATAAATAGATTTTATAATTTATTTAAGTAATTTCCTTATTAAGCTATTATGCATCATTGTATGATTCAAACCCACCTAAAAAGACAAAGGCATATATGATGAATCTCCTAAAATCTTCTCAAATATAATTCATTTTAATCACAATCACAGACAACTGAAGGTGGATGACAAAAAATACTTTGTTCAGTTTAAGGACAATCTAACTGACCAAATAGTTGCATCAAAGGGAGAATTAAATTCACGTATTGCTTTATTCAGAACTGTCAATATTGATGAATTAAATATATGGTATTACACTGAATTAATTGTGCAGTTTGCTAAACTCTGCTTCATGCTTCATTTGCATTTCATTGAAATTCATGAAACATGTTTGTACACTCGACTGAGAATTATACTTTGACCACAGCAAACATATTGTTGCAAAAACCACCCAAAACAAAAGCGAAGGCTTGGCACATATAAACCTATGGATTTGGAGTAGCTTAAAATGAAATTCAGAAAATGTAATTTTGTCAAGAGGCCTCCTGGTGCAATAATTAAATCTGTCTTTGTCTGAATTGACTGGACAGTCTTCTACACAAAGTGAAATTTGCCAGATAATTTAGAACACATTATTATGCCATTGCCACCTCCTATTTTACTGATTGGCCTTTGGGAAGCCATCTGGTGGCAAAATACCTCAGATCTAAATGCAGTCAAGATTACCTCTAAGTTTTTTGCAAGAATCCATGGGGAATCTCCAAACATTGGCACTGAAATGAGCATATAGTAGTTCACTGAAGAACACGATTCTAGTCATCTTATGTCCTCCCCCACAAAAAAGAAAGGAATCTCAGCCTCAGGAATGAAGTCACACCATCTTTCCACTGACAATGGAAAATACATTTGTCTTCAGGAAATAATAAAAATTATAGAATTGCATGCACAAAAGTGTGCTATGGCCCTCACTTCCAATGTCTGCTGCTGATAAAGACATACCTGACACTGGGCAATTTACAAGAGAAAGAGGTTTAATCGATATACAGTTGTATATGGCTAGAGAAGACTCACAATCGTGGCAGAAGGCAAGGAGGAGCAAGTCACATCTTACATGGATGGCAGCAGGCCAAAAGAGACAGCTTGTGCAGGGAAACTCCAGTTTTTAAAATGATCAGATCTCACGAGACTTATTCACTATCACAGAATATCATGGGAAAGAGCCACCCCCAAACTTTAATTATCCCTCAATGGGTCCCTCTCACAACACAGAAATGATGGGAGCTACAAGATGAGATTTTGGTGAGGACACAGAGCCAAATCATGCCATTCTGCCCCTGGCCCCTCCCAAATCTCATGTCTTCATATTTCAGAATCAATCATGCTTTCCCAACAGTCCCCCAAAGTCTTAACTCATTTCAGCTTTAACTCAAAAGTCCACAGTCCAAAGTCTCCTCTGAGACAAGGTACAGGGTCTTGCTCTGTCACCCAGGCTGGAGTGCAGTGGTGCGATCTTAGTTCACTGCAACCTCAGCTTCCCAGGTTCAAGCGATTCTCCTGCATCAGCCTCCTGAGTAGCTGAGTTTACAGGCATGCATCACCATGCCTGGCTATTTTTTTTCTGTATTTTTAGTAGAGATGGGGTTTCACCATGTTTGCCAGGCTGGTCTTGAACTCCTGACCTCAGTTTATCTACCCACTTTGGCCTCTCAAAACGCTAGGATTACAGGCATGAGCCATCACGCCTGACCTGTGGTAACTTTTTATGCAGTAATAAAAATTAATACAATTATCCTCCACATTTCAGTTCCTGAAAGGAAGAGAGAATTTCCACACAGTGTTGCAGTACTTCAGATTTACCTTGATTGGACTAACTTGTACCACATACATATCCCTGAACTGCCCACACGACTCAGGCCTTTCAGTGCTGCTTAGGCTGCCAGATCATTTGATCTACTTCTAGAGTCAAAGATGGAGATACACTCTGTTAAATTAAGTTTAGCATAAAACTGCCTCCTTGTAAGTTTGGCCTGAAGGGTCTCCATACATAGTGACCTAACTGGATTTATAAACAGACTGAAACCTTTGTATGTAACAACTAGGCAAGATTCAACCAATCATGGAAGCCAGTCTTCAACTACTCGCAGGCAGCCAACTCTTTAAACTGTGTTCAAATAAGGCAAATGCTGAGCTGTAATCCGTCAGCTGTTTCTGTACCTCACTTCCATTTTCAGTATGTCTCGTTCCTTTTTCTGTCCATAAGTCCTCTCCAGTCACATGACAGCCCGAGTGTTTCCGAAACTATACTGGTTTTGAGGCACTGCCCAATGCTCAAATTGTTCTTTGCTCAATTAAACTCTGTTACATTTAATTTGTTTAAGATTTTTATGTTAACGCCTTAAGCCAGATGAACTCAGATTGAAGAAAACTGGTTTCAAAAAATACATTTGGTGTGCTGTTAGCAGAGATACCGGGCAGCCAAACAGTGAATATTCACTAAATTAGGCCTCAGATTTTTTAACTTTTAAATATTGGAGTAGATTACAGAGAATATCCTTAAGTCTCCTTTTACTATATTCTTAAAATCTATGATCTAATGTTCAAAAGAACACAGAAAAAAAAGTCAAATTATTTTGTTTGTGTTTGTGTTATTAAGGCAACCTATAGACAATTGTTATTTATTTCTATCTCACTTAGCATATTAATGTACAAATAATCTCACTGAAATTGAAGTTACTTCTTAAGTGTAAATATTTTTTCATTTTCTTCTTTTCCAATCTCATAGGGCTAAGTAGATCATTATGCCATATAAAGAATACTCAGGCATACACATATTCTGATCAACCAAATTGTGTATTATTGCGTTATCCATTGTAAAATATAGTTATTTTCTGCTTCAAGCAAGTCAGTTTGGACTTGAAAGCCAGACTTCACATTTGAAGTAACAATTATAGGCTTATGTGAATAAATTTAATATTTTTTCCTATGATATCTCCTAGATTGTCCAAACACCAAAAGCAATTTCAAAAACTAGATTCAAAGTTTTAAAAGTACACATTCGTATTCTATTTCTACCATCAGTTCTTGGTTGGGTACAAACATAAACAACATTGAAATGAAGGTAAAATGAAGTAACGACTTTCATTTTATTTTAAATATAAGCCAAATAATAGTTCATATGGCAGGTTCTGGAGCCTATTTATTTGTGGTCAAATTCTGAACCTACAATTGCGAGATGTATCACTTTAGACAATTCATTAAATGCTGTCTGCATTCATTTTGTCATGTGTAAAAAGAGGTTAATAGTATTATATCATTTACATGGTGCTATAAGGATTGTGCAAAATAATGCATATAAAATGAATAGAACAGCATCTGAAGCATAGTGATGAAATACTAAATGTTATCAATAATATTACTAATTATTTATATAAACAATAAATATCAAAGTTTGTAATAAAGCAGTCATTTCTTCTTCTTATTTCCAAACTTCGTGTGTAAGAAAAATCGCTCTGTATTAGTTCCACTAAATCACATTAAATCTGCATCCACCATCCTGTTTGAATGCCTGGAAATAAAAATTGCTAACATTTGCAATGGTGCCTCTTCACACCATTGAACAAGGATCTGAGATTATCATGTATTTGCCCAAAACTTGAGAAGGCGGTTTTCATGTTGAGGTTGTCATTGTCACTGATATCTCTTCTGTCCAAAATCACATGGCCCTTTAAAGTAAAATTTAAGCAAGATAACTTTTCAACAGTTTTGGGATTCAGAAAGGCTTTTAGCTGTCTCTCTAGATGTATCCCATGTCCATCTCCTTAGAGTTTCTTTCCCTTTAGAGGGTTATTGCCAGGAGTGGGACTTGGATATCCTTTTCTGTCCTGCCAGCTGCAAGACTCACAGATTCTTCTCCAGGATTCTAGTCATAGCAAATCTCCACTATCCAGGGGCAGCTCCAAGGCTATGTGATCAGTGCAATCGGACAGAGCTTCACACTCAGAGACTTGGGGTTTGATGCTCTCTGGTTGCTCTCCTAATAATTTTAATAACTTTTGCTTTGAATCTGAATTGTAAAGTGATGTATGACGGGGGAATAAAGCATGCCCTAGGACCTTGGAGCACTGACACACACACATGGTCTTGCCTTGGGGCTTTCTGGCCTTCCCCGGACTGCTTCTCAGTCTCCACCCAGTGACCGCTCACGCCCTTTATCCTCAAGGGGTTCTGGGTGTGGATGTGAAGAGGCTCAGCGTTGGGCACATGTCCCATGAGCCTAGTTACAGAGTGGGGCCCCTGGCACTTGTCAGGGTCTGTGTTTCCCCAGCAAGTACTCCTGTGCTTCCTGTGCTGAGAGAGTGCAAAATTAAGATAAATTTTTAAAACATCATGACTGTTTATAGAGAAATCACAAAAGGAAGAATGAAGCATTTTTCCTCCTTTTTGAACAAAGGGCCCTACACTTTTATTGTGCACTGGAGTCCACAAGTTATGAGGCCGACCTTGCCCCCAACTACGGCTTGGCTTCTTTCTCTTGCTACTTTTTCTCGCCCCATCTTTCTAGCATGGCTTAAGAAACGTATCTGTAGCAACTGAAGTTGTCTTTGAACTTTGTAATCTTTCCATGAGCCAAGGGAGAACAAACACATCTAGGCAACATCCTTGAGTCATGGGATGGAGAAAACAGCAAAAATCAAAACAAAACAAAAGGCTTAAACTGAATATACAACTATAAAAATTGAGTAGAATGGTTTTTGATTTTTAGGCATTTACCTCACTTGATCCCCACAGCCAAAAAATGAGTAGGTATGATTTTACAGGTCCTAATACATTAAAATTCTCAAATATAAACATGGAGGTATTTTTGTGTCTGCTCACCGCCACGGTTGACAAGGCCTTCAGCAACAGCACTCAGACAAACAACCACTTACAGCTATGCACAAAGGCTCAGGGCCAATACAGTGATTTATAGGAGAGGACACTGTGGCATTTAGATGAAGAGAATTTCATGAACACCAATCTTCCAAATGCTTCAAGGATAGGGGGATATCTTTTTTCATTTGAATTAAGAAATATTGAAAGAGATACGAGTAAAGGAATTCTGCCTTACTGAAAACATAGTATATGCGAAGAGACCAGATCTTCATAATTTGACTGTTTTTTCTTACTTTTCTTTCGTGGTTCCAGTGCTGAAAGTCCTGTGTCCTACAAAACAGTCCAGTTTCAGGCAAAACAGGACCACTGGTCACCCTGTATGTGTTGGTCATCCTGTATGTGTGTCAGCCTATGTGTGTTGGTCATCCTAACACTCTATTTACTCTGTTAGGTCCATTATACAGTTACCATAGAATAATATCTGTTACTAAAACATAAACAAAGGCCCAGAGACAAAGATGAAAGCTTCATGAGGAATGCAAATCTATTTCTAGAAGAGAAAATACATTGGATAGTAGTGAATATGTGAGAATGTCATGTCAAGGAATGCTAACTAAAGTAGACCCAGAAATCCTGATCAAGACTGAAATTCAGGGGTAAATGATAAGCTATTAACTGGCAACTCACTGTACAATGAAATAGTGAGTACGGACAAATTGCCTTGAAGTACATTAAATTTGAATAACTTTATCTTAAGAACATCTCAATGCTAAATCTGGATGTAATACCTGAGATGATGTAATACTCATATAAAACAAAAGTGTGGTGTCAAAGAGGTTTGATTTTCTTTAATTTGTGGAATTGTTTTTATATGATTTGTATGACTCGGAAAGCAAAGTCAGTTTTATGTTTGTTCTTTTAGTTATAGCTGCAGGTATAGATAACAAGTTTTTTAGCACAAGCGTCTTTGAATAAAACAATAAATAATGTGTTTTATGGTTCATTAACCATGCTAATACATATTTTGCTAGTCAATTTGAAAAAACAGATTAAAGCTTACAACATTTTCAGCAGGGTTTACTGATTTAAGTTATTTTACAATAAGTTGATCAGGGAATAAGAGCATGTTTTGATTACAGTATCCAAACTTACTACAAATAAATTCTTTATTCTTTGCATTTTTATATGCCAGATTTTCTTTAGCACTTCTCTCAGATATTTTCCTAGTCATAGTAGTCTTTTGTTTATTTGTTTGTTTAAATTTTTGTGGTCCAGGTTGGGCGCAGTGGGTCATGCCTGTAATTCCAGCACTTTGGGAGGCCGAGGAAGGTGGATCACAAGGTCAGGAGTTCGAGCCCAGCCTGGCCAAGATGGTTAAACCCTGTCTCTACTAAAAATACAAAAATTAGCCATGTGCGGTGGCAAGTGCCTGTAATCCTAGCTACTCGGGAGGCTGAGGCAGAAGAATCACTTCAATCAGGGAGGCAGAGGTTGCAGTGAGCCGAGATCATGCCACTGCACCTGGGTGACAGAACAAGACTCTGTCTCAAAAAAAATATATATATATATATATATATGTGTGGTTCAATGCAGATGAGGATGATTTAAGACAAATTACATACCAATAAAATACATTGTAAAACTGAAAAGTGATTTTCCTCATTATCCTAATTATTACTCCAAACCCTTTCAAATTGCCTTTTAATATCATTAATTTTATTCTTGATTTTTTAATTTCTTCTTCTTTCATTTAGTTCTATATACTAAGAAGAAATAAAGCAATTAAGAATTCAGAAAGTCAACTAAATGAAGACATGAGGCAAAAAACCATGTTCCAAGAACCAGGTAACTAATCAAATGATAGCACAAATATTCAGACGTATTTTAACTGAGTAAAAATCATTTCCTTTACAGTTTTATCACCTGACCTTTAATACAATTATTGGGTATCAACCTAAATGTGTCTCAGATATTGTATATGTTATGATGACAGCAATCCTCTACATATTTCTATATATTTTTGAATATTTGTATTTTAATACATATTCCTATATAATTTTTTCTATTTTTTTTTGGCTTTTTAGGAAACAACATAGCTATCTCCTCTTCCTAGGCCAAGTGCAGTAGTTCACGCTTGTAATCCCAGCACTTTGGGAGGCTGAGGAGGGCAGATCACTTGAAGTCAGGAGTTCAAGACCATTCTGACCAACATGGCGAAAACCTGTCTCTACCAAAAAATACAAAAAAAAAAAAAAAAAAAAAAAAAAAAAAAAAAGAAAGAAAAAACGCGGGGCATGATGGCACGTGATTGTATTCCCAGCTACTTGGGAGGCTGAGATGGGAGAATCGCTTGAATCTGGGATCCTGTGGGAAGTTGCAGTCAGCCGAAATCATGTCATTGTGAGACCCTGTCTCAACAAAAGAAAGGAAAAAAAGAAAAAAAAAGAAAAAAGATATATTCCCTTCCTAAACTGAGTATTAAATACAGTGCCCCCCATTATTCCCTTCTGTAAATTACTATATGGTTTCAGTTTTAAAGTATAGTAAGGACAATATTTTATAAAATGAAGTAGGCTTTGAATAACAGATTTTCCAGGCCTGCAATAAGGTATAAATTTATAGAAATTAAATTTCTTTTAAATGTGTTGTACTTTCAGAAATCTGTTCTACTCCACTCCCAATATTTATTCATTTCACATAGCATTCCTTTATATTTGTTCATGAACACCCCCAGGAATATGTGAAAGTCTCCTTGCATTGTAATACTCACTATTAAATGAAAAAAAAAATGTTTAAGTAGACAAGGCATCACATTTAATAAATTTTGGTAACAATAAACTAAGGTCATCAAACAAAGGAAAATGTACCTGAAGAAAATAGCCTTTGTGATAGATGATATCAGTACCTAAACAGGGACACATTTGTAGATTACAATACTAAAGAAAATGAAAATAATAAGATAGCTTTGGGTCATTGAATTATGTGCTGTTATGGTAGTAAAAAAAATAAGAAAAACCAAATAAATAAGACTTTGTCCTGGAATTAAATATTAAATGTGCAAGATAATAAATTTTAATAGTAAGAAAAAGAAGTTTCCACAGAGCATTCATCATATAGTATGTGCTGGTTTTAAAAGGTGTTTTTTAGCATGCATATTACATTACTCATGGTATCATGGAGAAAAGAGTTTTTAATTTATTTAGAACTTAAATAGCAATGATATAATGTAGAATGTCCCAATGTCCAGGAAGCCAATCTTTTATTTAATGTCCTTCTAAATCTTAATCATATTTAGTTTCACTATGATTTCCTGAAAACTTTTCTTCAGTGGAATGTAATTTAGTATAATATTTAAGATATTTGCCTCTATCTAGATTTTTTTTTAGTTTTCCAGCAATGTTAACTCCATGAATAGAATAATCAGAACACCATTGTTATTATGCCCTTACTTTTTCTACAAACATAGGAAACTGAAACGAAATAATAGAATATTTAATGTATATGAAAATAACTATTGTGTAGAAAAAGAGCATGATCACTGGTATCTTGTCTTGGTTGTTGTATTAGTCCATTCTTAGGCTGCTAGAAAGATCTGCCTGAGACTAGGTAATTTATAAAGGAAAGAGGTTTAATTGACTTACACTTCCACATGGCTGGGGAGGTCTCAGGAATCATGGTAGAATGGGAAGCAAACACGTCCTTCTTCACATGACATCAGGAAGGAGATGTGCCAAGCAAAAGAGGAAAACTCCCTTATAAAGCCATCAGATCTTGTGAGAATTCCTTCACAATCGTGAGAATGGCATGAAGTAATCACCTCCATGATTCAGTTACTTCCCACTGGGTCCCTCCCACATGTGGGGATTATGGGAACTACAATTCAAGAGGAGATTTGGGTAGGGACACAGTCAAGCCATATGGGTTGTTAATCCCTCCTTTGCTTACTCTAAAAATACTGATATATTTATTAAAAGACTCAAATACTAGGAAAAGTGATCATTAATGCTATTCACCAAATACTTTCGGCTCCCTGTCTTCCTGATATACAGCAGGATTTCAATTTCTCATATACACTGAAGTAATATAGAGCCACGTGACAAGTTCTGCCAATGATTTCAGAGCCAAATATTTTAATTTGCTGCTGAAAGATTCTGTAAGATGTACTATACTTTATGTTTGCTGCTGCCTACAAGTCATGGATAGAATTGTGTCCCCACTCCCCCAAATTCACATGCTGAATCCTAACCCCAGTACCTCAGAATGTGGTCTTATTTGAAGATTGGGCCATTACAGAGGTAATCAAGTTAAAGCGAGGTCACAAATGCAGTAAGGCACACTCACAAAAATGCATGCATGTGTGCACACCACACACATATATACATACACATCCGTGTATGCCAGAAGTGCAAACTTTGGTATCTGAAGCTCAGTGGTGACGTTAAAAATTTTCAGTATTCTCATTATAAAATATTTAAGGAACGGTTTTGTCCCTTGTTATGGAGGCCTCCCAGTGATATATTTAAAGCTATACCATATTGTTTTGATTATGGATATTCATCTTGCATAAATTAAAATGTACAAAACTTACATGTACTGTTTGAGATTTGAAAAAATTTACCCAGCAATATAACCATCCCTCATTAATATATACAATATTTGCATAACTGCAGAATGCTTCTCATGCCCTTTTCTCCACCGTACCGCTTCCAATGGGGGACGCACTGTTCTGATATTTTTATTCCTACAGATTAATTTTGGCAACTTAAGCTTTGTATGAATGGAACAATATGTTATATATCTTTAGTGTCTGGCCTTTTTTGCTCAACCTAATATTTCTGGGATATTTCACTCATGTTATTGCTAAGAAGTGCTCCTTCATATGAATATGTTACAATTTGTTCATTCATTATCCTGTGATACACATTTTCTTTCCAATTTGGGGCTATTAAGAATTAATCTACCTTGAAGATTCATACACATCTTTTTATGGACATATGCTTTCATATCTTTTGAGACAGTACCTAGCCATGAAGTCGCTGGGCAAATACACTATTATTAAACTCCTTTTTTAGAACTTGGCATCATCTGGAGTTGGATGTTATCGCTTAAAAACAATAAACGCTTATTAATGCAAAATATTTATTAGATTACTCCAGTATTTAAATAAGACGCACTAATCTCATAATTAGTTTGGATAAAAATCTTTTATTTAGTCCAACATTTTATGATTATCTGGTTGGCTTTGGAGATGGTATACATTTCGGTCAAGCGTGATCATATTCACTTAAAAATAAATGACTACTTAAGATTTTTGTAACAAAAGGTGTTATATAACATTAGAAAATATACTGACGTCTCTGTCTATCTGGGTTTTATAATTTATTGATGGCAGTGATATAAAGAGAAAGTTTTTTAAAGTCATGAAATATTCAATAGCAATACACATATTTTACCAGGAAAAATATAATTCATTGCTAGAGCAGTGGTATACTGAGTGGATGAGTGGTACATTTTTAAAGAAAAAAAGTCATTATAGATATCTTTATGAACAGTTTTCAAGGAACTGTTAAGAATTGTGTTGGAATTTTATTGGAGCTGGATAGACATGGGGAAGCATTTCAGAAATTAAAAAATGCTGTGGTGGCCAGGTACGGTGGCTCACGCCTGTAATCCCAGCACTTTGGGAGGCCAAGGTGGGCCCATTACTGGAGGTCTGTAGTTTGAGACCAGCCTGACCAACATGGAGAAACCCTATCTCTACTAAAAATACAAAATTAGCTGGGCATAGTGGCACATTCCTGTAATTTCAGCTATGCGGGAGACTGAGGCAGGAGAATTGCTGGAACCTGAACCTGGGAGGTGGACGATGCTTTGAGCCAAGATCACACCACTGCACTCCAGCCTGGGCAACAAGCATGAAACTCTGTTTCCAAAAAAAAAAAAAAAAACATGCTGTGGACATGTTCACAGAAGCAAGCAGAGCATTTTTCTAAGAAAAATAAAGAGAACAGTCGATATGGCTAAAAGTAAGAAGAATGAGGTTTTAAAGATAAGTTGAGTTCATAATGTCAACACACAGAAGCTGGAATTAACCCTAACAAAATTTTTTGTATTTTATTACTACCTACAGTAGGCCAAAAAAGGAATTGAAGGTTTTTGAACTGTGCTTTTATCATGACCCTCTTCTAGAGGTTGCTTTCTAGAATGCTATTTGTAGAAGTATTAGCTATAGCTTAACACACGTAATAAATGATTCCTGCTATAACACATTGTTACTAATTGATGCCCAGCATATGGTTATTACAAACAGTAACTAAGAATGCCTCTATGCGGCACTGCAATCCTCACGACCTTCTGCATTCATAACATCTGAAGTAGGTAACACCCTTGCGCTGTTTACTGCTCATGTCTAGACTCCATTCCTCGAAGAGTTCATTATTCCTCATTCTCCCCATTATCAAAAGCACCTTTGCTTTCTTTTCTTACTTCAGTTAGTTCACATAAACCCTGCAAAAATAGTTTAGTATAAAATAGATTTAACTAAAGCTACTATTTGACTCGTAGGAAAAAATCAACACAGATGAAAGAGTCTCATGTTTTGAACATATTATTTGTTAACTGACTGATGGTATATATGACCTTTTTACTACTCTGAAAGTCACTATTTTAGTACTTCACAACTGTATTTCAAATGTAGCTAGTTGACAATGTATACAAACCATTCAGACTCTGATGATTCTTTTGGAGATAAAGTGAACTTAAGCATTACTGTTTCATCATGGCCCAAAATAGAATAAAATGAAAAATTAATAGGATGACTCTGATAAATGGGTTAATTTAAACAGCATCATACCCACAGTTCTGAATGTAACAGGAATCTTGCTTTGAACTTAGCTTTATCTGTACATTAATAGGATGTTCAGTATATCTGGACATAATTTGGAAGCCTGATGGTACCAGACTGATATAATTCTATTCGTATCATGGCAAAGATTCTCTTGGATATATACTGGGTTCTAGACATCTGAAACCATGTGTCAGAAAACTGATAGAATGAATGAGCTTAATGAAGTCTATTTATGTATGTGACTACATGTTTCCTATGAGAAATTTTTGTCTAAAACATTTTGGAAGAAGTTGCCCAGCAAAATAACATTAATTCAGGAATAGATTCTTACTAATCAAAAGGGGAAGAATCTTTGTAGTTTACAGTTCCTGTTGCTTTAACTTGGCTTTGGTCTTGCCCCTGTATGCATGTAAGGGACTATTAGAAAAATCTTTAAAAAGTTATTTCTAAATTATTCGGGGAAAAGCAAGACTACTTTGAAAGAGTTTAATCCACATGATAGGAACCATTATCCCATTGTCCCCTGCTGATTCAAGCCAGCAAACTACAGTTGTATGATGTGACCTCATTTGAATCTGGAGCTCTGAAAATTTGTTTTTCATTTTTCATTCAAAATTACAATATATTTCAATGACTTTTTTTATTCTGCCCTTTAAGGCTTCACTAGATCCCATGTCTGCTATTGTGAATAGTGCTGCAATGAACATATACGTGCATGTATCTTTATAAGAGAATGATTTATATTCCTTTAGGTATATACCCAGTAATGGGATAGCTGGGTCAAATGGCATTTGTGCCTAGATCTTGACGGAGCTGAAGCCATTATCCTTAGCAAACTAACACAAGAACAGAAAACCAAACACTGCATGCTCGCACTTGTAAGTGGGAGCTGAACTGATGAGAACTCATAGGCACATGGTGGGGAACAAGGCACACTGATGCCTGTCAAAGGGGGTGGGGGTAGGGTAGGCACCAGGAAGAATAGCTAATGGATGCTGGGCTTAATACCAAAGTGATGGGTTGATCTGTGCCGCAAACCACCATGGCACACGTTTACCTACATAAGAAACCCGCACAACCCGCATGTGTACCCCAGAATTTAAAAGCTGAAGGAAAAAGAAAAGACTTCACTAGATCTTTCTGAAGTCGTTTAAACTATGAATAAAAAGACAAGAAAAAATACCTGGACTTTGTGCACTCTCCAGTCATTCCTTGTTATTTGACTCTTTATATCTGAAGCTTCTCCTGCCAAGACTGCTTTCCTAGGCCTGATCTTGGCTCTATTCCTGAAGCCCCATTTGGCCTACATGCTAGTAAGAGCCCACCAGGAATGTACTTCTCTTCATCATAGCCTCAGAATCACCTACATTTGTGAACAGCTTCCTTTACCTTCCACTGAAGCAGAGGACAGATTTTTTTTTTTCCATAAATTGATCTTTAGATCTTGGCTAATAGTTTCAGCAAGGCAGTGCAGCTACTAGTCAATTACTGAAACAAGAATGACCCTTTCTGTTTTTGGGAAAGACTTCTGCTCCTTAATGAGATATGTTTTGAGTAGCGATCCACATGAAAAGGTACGTAAGAACCAAAATTATTGAAGTCACCCTGGTAATCAATAGGATGACACATGCCCCTTTATATATAATTTGTTACCGAATCTTACTTCATACCTTTTAATCATGAACATTTTGTCATTGTTAAATTTGGTAGGTATAATACTAACAATAGCTAATATTTACTGTGTATTTATTATACATCAGGTACTGTGCTACATTCTTATAACTTATCGTAACTTTGCAACTGTAAGAGCCCTCCGTTTCCACTTGTAAGGATTACACACCTAGAAGAACTGAGCTGATTGCCAAATTTTTAATTCTGAGACCCAAAACTAACACTCTGTATCTTCAAATCCATGTTCTTTATCACCTCATTGTAAGTTAAATACCACTTACTTAGTAAAAATGTTACTTATAAAATTGTGAGGTGCCCATAATTGTTTCTTGAATGGAATTTCTCATTCTAAAGGAACTACCTATTAACTAAAATTGTCTCATCAATAATGCAAACTGTGATAATAAAGAATAAGAGGTAAGAAAAAAAATACTAACAAAAGGCTTCCTTTCGTGCTCTAATATTGTTCTCTAAGGCCCAGAGAATTATCAAAAACACCCAGGGAAAAATCCAGGAATAAAAATAATAATAATCTCTTTTATCTATTTTTTTTTTTTGCTTTTTTTGTTTGTAATGTTCCTATGTCCTATCTTCCTCAAAGTGACTGTGTGTTTCTTGCAATTCATAGACAGAACAGATATCAAGAAAAACAACTATGACAACTTCAAAAAAGCAATCTCTAAAAAAAATCACAAGAAAAGGCAACATTTTAAAATTTCATTGAAACAGTGTGCATGTCAGATGATAGTTCAGATATGGTAGGACACTGACAATAAAGTTATTTAATTCAATACATATTTATCAAGTGGCTATGTTACAGCAGTTTAGTTTCTTGTTCTGTCATAAAGTATGCCAATGGAAGTCCTGGGTTGGTAGGTACTTTACTATCGGGCAACAATAATGAAGATGAAGTACTGAAACTAGCTTGATTTAAAAGTTTATGTGTATTTTGATCTATTTTGTAGAATTTTTTGTCATAGCCACTTAAAATATAAAATATTTATTCCTCTGTAGAAAGATGAGAATATGGCACCCAACCAATGCACTGTAGGGGATCTTGGAGTCTAGCGTTGGAGATGCTCTTATGTCTTGACATAAGAGGACATCATTCTTGGTTTTTCGCCATTTTTCTAAAGGATTGGCTTTTGTAGGTTTTATTTCAAACACTGGCTTTCAAAATAGGCTTCTTGAAGCTTTCATTCTTAATTTTTTTGATGTATACAAGAGTACTCTTAAACATTCATGTCTTCAAAATGAGATTTCATTACAACCATTTTAATTTTTATCCTTTCCAAAAAATCCCTTCATAGTCATATTATATTGACCAAATAATTCCTAACAATTTTAGCAAGGGCATATCATGATAAAGATGACAAATTTCTCATAAATATTACTGAGAGACCATAAAATATTTAACCTCCAAAATTACTGTACTTTATGAGAACACGGAAGTTTGAAGAAATGAAGTAAATATTATCTTAATAATATATATTACAAAATATATATGTTTTCCTCTGTAATTCTCAACAAAATGGTCATAGACCTTTGCCAAACATGATTTTTTCCATATGAATGTGTTTTACTTATCTCCTTTGCATGCGTAAGCAGTGGGCTATTAAGCAGAATGCTATTATTATTTCTAGCTGGAGATGTTACTTCTTCCCACTTAGAAAAAAAGTATATTATACAGTTTAATTAAAATCTCATTTTTGTTGCTTTTTCATCAACTTAGCATTTTGATATGTGAGAAAAGTGTATTTCAACAAAAAGTTACATCTTGGCAAATTCTACCCATTTGTTGCCCTTGGACATTGTATCAGACAATAAATATAGTGGGGTGATTATGGCTTTGGGGTTTTAATGCTGAAATGTAAGCTCTTTCGTTTATTTAACTTACAGGTATTATTTATGGTACAGTTTTCCAAGAGTTCGCTGAAACATTTTGACAACATATTTAATTAAAATTGAGAATAAGGAAATAACTATTATCAGGAGGTGGTATTTATCCTGAGCCATAGAATTTACCCATTTTGTGATTAGCCACCAGAAAACACAATTTAGCTTTGTTTTCAGGAAAGGTTAATTTAGCAGCAACCACATTTACCTTGTCTTTGAGAAGCACAATGGTTGATAGAATCCTACATCATGCTGTTCAGCAAATGAAAGCATCTCCTATTTTATAAGATTATAGGGAACGAGGCTCTACTTGTTCACCATGAGTCCACCAACACTAAGTACTTTACTTAATAGATTTGGCAAGCATGAATATCTGGGGAAAGTTTAAAAGAAACATTCAAGTATAAAAAAGATGCAAAACCAAATCTTTTCTGACTGTTCAAAAACCTTTGCCCCATTTGAGGGTTTGGAGTGAGAAACATTTATTCTCTGTAATTCATGAGGTCTGACCTGGACCAGAGCTCCAGCAATAATAAAGTCATATGTTATCCAACACTTACACAAGCATGATTAAATGCTATAATGTAGGAGAAAATTAGGAAACATAACTTAAAGTTGTTATATTCTTTTAAAAGATGTATATTTGAAAGTGTTTATGGCCTACTTATAAGCTCCATGTAGTGGTATCCAGTTACAGCAGAGAAAAATGAAATTTTTTTCAAGTAATGTTTTATGCAGTCTTTCACAGCAATGCAAGCATAAAGCCCAAATAGCTTTACCAAACTCTGAGACGTTTCTCTTCATTCTTTATTGAAAAATGAAATAAAGCTACAAGCAGCAGAGATACTCAACAAGGAATCATCAGTGAATTTAAATGTGTTTACATTTAAATGTATCATGTTAGTTAAATCTTCCAGTGTATGTGTGGCAATACATAAAGCAACAATTTGCAATGTTTACTGAAATTTGCATTTTTACATTCTTTCGTCAAAACCGATTCATAAAGCTAAATTTTAAATACGGTTTTGAAATCCTTTACCTCTCAAATAAAAGAGTTCATGACTTGTGGAATTTTAATGTTTTCTAAGGATCTATTCAGATAAATTGTGGAGGGGTTAAGTGAAAAAGGAAGGTGAAGAAATACAACTGTCAGTAGGTACCTCCAGTAGGATTATGATTGTTCCACAGTCCTCGTCTTTCCGATTTGCTCAGGCAGACTCTATAACTATTTAAAACAATTATGGGCTGTGGTAATTTTAGACTATTCTGTCTTGCCCTCAAAAAGTATCTGTTTGTTGAAAATAAAGAAGGAAGAAAGTACCCTACTATATGAGAGACTTAGTGAAGATTCAAATAAAACGTACTCATTTCTGAAGGATAATTTTAGTCATAGAGGAAGAAATGCCCTAAAATACAATATCCATTTTTATCTGCCAATTCTTGTAATCTGCTGCCTCTGCTCCCTGAACAGCATGGTGCCTCTGCTTAGAATACTTCCCCACCTTCAGCCTACCCCTATGCCAACCTGGATGCTCACATAATCATTCTGCTTTCTTTTGTTTTTATTATTTAATATTTTGAGCACAAAAAAAATATGTAATGTATATTTAAGGCATAAAGAATAATTTAAAACATATATACATCCACTGCCAGATTCAGCAATTAAGTACTAAAATTAACCTTGAAGAATCTTTGTATCCTCCTTAATAATCTTATTTTTTTTTCCATCAAAGTATTAATACGATTATTCCTACGTTTTACTATGGATTAACCACATATACACCTGTCTCCAAAATATCAGAGTTAAGTGTTGTATGTTTACAGGCTTTGTATAAATGATACCATGTTACATTCTTTTGTCATATCGGTGTTTTTGTAATTTAGCCATGCTGACTATTGAAGGGCTGATATCTCAATTTTATCTTTGTCTATTATTCTTTTAGATGACTACAATACAGGAAAATTAATCATTTTCATAGTGATCATTGTTTGGATTTCTAGTTTAATACAAAGCTGCAATGAACACTCTTGATGAAGTCTCTTGGCATACATGGCAACAGTTTCTCTAGACTTTTGCGGAGGTACAGGGTATATATATTTTTAACTCTACAAGAAAATGCCAGATGGAATTTTCAAAGTTCATACACAATGTCACATAACCACTTGCAGTATATAAGCATTCCTCTTAGTCCACGTCTTCACGAAAATGAGAATCTTGGCAACCTCCAGAAATATCCTTGTTGGAATTTTAATTGAAATCTATTGAATATTTTAATCAATTTCAGAAAAGATATCTTTGATAGTGATTCTTTCCATTGATGTATAAGATTTTCTCCATTTGTTTTGGTTTGATTTACATTCTATAAGCATAGCTTAGTGGTAAATGTCTATCAAGAAGATTTTTAGATTGTTTTCAAAGAGAAGGGCAATTGATTTTTAATCAGCCACTTGTTAAATTTTAATCAGCCACTTGGTAAAATGGAGTATAAATTTTTTTCTCTAAGTTTTTCCGATGTTTTGTATAGTCAGTTATATTATCTGTGACTAATACAGATTTGGTGTCTTTTTAAACATTTACA
This sequence comes from Mandrillus leucophaeus, assembly GCF_000951045.1. Classification (NCBI taxonomy): domain Eukaryota; kingdom Metazoa; phylum Chordata; class Mammalia; order Primates; family Cercopithecidae; genus Mandrillus; species Mandrillus leucophaeus. The sequence goes on from NW_012103454.1 coordinate 2,323,173, forward strand.
TATTTCTTTGTATTTTTATTTTTTCTGCTCAACAAACGTTGAATAGAAGCCATGATAGTGGCCATTTTTCTCATTATTTTAAAAATGCTTTAAATGTTTTATCATTCATTTGATATGAGTTGTATATCTATGATCAATAATTAAGATGTGTAGGATTCATTCTGTTTCTAGTTTGCAAATTATTTTTAATATAAAATTGCACTGAATTTTTCAAATGTTTTAAAAAAATCTATTGAGGTGATATTATGGTGTTCTTCCTGTTCTTTTTTCAGTTTACTAACTTAGGAAATTAAGTAAATGAATTTCTCAAAAATTAGGTAAATTAATTTAGGAATTTTAAAAGTAGGTAAATAAATTTTACCACATTAAAGTCGCTATTGAATGATCTTGAATGGGGATTTTTGGCATCATTGTTAATGAGTAAGACTAATTACTTTGTCTCATATTGATAACACACTGACATAAGCCTCATAAAAAGAATGGTATAGTGGCCTCTTCTTATTTTCTCTGGAAATGTATGTACATAATAAGAATTATGTATTTATAAGAAGTATTTGTTTATTGACAGTTCAGTAAAACTAAACTTTAAAGTTATTTAAAATTATTTGTTAAATATTTTTAAATGTATTCAAATTCTTTAATTGGTTATGAATCTATTCACCCAACTTCTTGAATTAATTGTGTTGCTATGTTTTACTTGGAAGTGATCATTATTTCTAAATTTGAAATACATTGACAAAGCACTGCTCAAAGTTTTCTCTCTTTTATTTACACTTTCTCTTCTATAGTTTTTTTTTTATAATTCTTGTTGATATTTTTATTTCTCCTTATTTTCTTGACTAGTCTTTCATGAAATCAATTTTACCTTGAATATCCATTGAAGTGAAGAGGGCTGGTGACAAATAAGTATGTGTTGATTGATTAAACAATCTTGAAACTGTAGTGTAAGCAATCTTAATTATCAAATTCAAAATTATTAAATAATAAAATTGTATAGACTATCCAGTATGTAATAAATTTATCATGTGGCATTTTTCCAAGATAGTAGGGATGCCTCCAAAAAATAATAATGAAGAACTTTTGAAGTAAATCATATTAAAGATAAATGAAAAAATAGTTTGTAGAATTATATCTAGAGTTCACTGAGTTTCAGAATGACTTCCAGATTAACTTGATCATATTATGGAAGCCTATTTTAATTAACTATGGCTCACTGATATGTTTTACCGTAACTGAACATTCTGGATATAAACAAGTAAATAATGAAAAGGGACTTACTAATTTCAATATTGTGAACAAAATAGAAGATGTTTCCGTTATTTTTGAACCATTGCATTTTTGGTTTCCAAGTGGTTTATGTGCATAAATCAAATTTTGCCAATTACTTAAACTCTCTGTTCCACTTTTCTCTTTGTAAAACAGTGGGAAAATAAAACTGACCTCATTACTTTTTCAGGGAATTCATTTAATCATCATGTGTGCATCTCATAGAAGACATGCTATGCATAATAAGTGCAAAATTAGCATTAACTATTGCTAATATCATAGGCAAATATACAATAATGTATCTAATGATTGCAGACTTAGTATGAGTGGATCCTTCTGAACTAATGGCAAAGATGTGCTCCCGACTCCTACAAATATCTTCTTTGAACAATGAAAAGAGAAAGTCTGAGGTCTCAAGGTAGCATTCAAACAGCTGCAATCACGGTGCATGCCTTAATAACCAACATCATTCCCCTCAAATGTGTCACTACTATCTAGTTTATATTGCAATTTAAGCTAAACATTGCTTACTATCTCAGTTCTAATCACGTGACCTTTCTTTTTCCAGGGAAGAAAATACCCAGCATTATGTACTTGGGACGATGTCTGAAAAGGTCTATTTAGTCTGGTGGAAGTCAGACTAAATAGTAACCTTCTATACAGGGTTTTACCAAACATAGAAAGACTGTTTTGCAGAGGAAGAGCCACATTATCAAATAATATAGTAAAACTGGGCATCATTGTCTTGATTCTGATGGGAATTCTGCTTCTTTCTTTATAATCTTTATCCTTTTTTCCCTCCTTGCCTTATTTCATAGAACAACACCTTCAATAAAATGCTAAATATAAATGGTAAGAGTAGACATCTGTTCCCAATCTTAGGGAAAACATTTCCATGTTTTAGTGTCAGGTATGATGTTAGCTGCAGATTTTTTTCGTTTAAATAGATGCCCTCTGTCAGGTTGTGGGACTTCCTCCTCTGCCCCGCTCTTGATTCCTAAGTTATATAGGGCATTTTTGAAAAATCATGATTAGTAGTTGAATATTTTCAAATGCTTTTCATCTATTGAGATGAGCATATAACTTTTCTTTTTTTATTTTGTTGAAATGCTAAATTGCATGGACTGATTTTTGTGTGTGAATATTAAACCTTGCATTTTTGGGATAAACCATGTGTGGCATCTTTTTATGTACTATTAGATTTCTTTTGCTAATGTTTTATTAATGATTTTTGTTTCCATTTTTATGAAGACTATTAGTATGTAGTTTATTTTTCTTATAATGTTATTTTCTCATTTGGGTATCAGAAAAAAAGTAGACATAATGCATTTTTATTTTCTGAAAGAGTTTGCATAGGATCAGTATTATTCCTGCCATGAAGGCTGGTTCTCATTAGGAGAAAAGCCACCTAAGCCTGAAGTTTCTTTGTGGATCAGGTTTTAATTACAAATTCAAATTCTTTAATAGATAATGATTCAGGTCTTTTATTTCATCTTTTGTCAGTTTTAGTAATTGATATATTTTAAGGAATTTATCCATGTTATTGAATTTGTCAAATGATAGAACACTACTAAACACTTAATCTTGTATTCTCACTGACCTCCAACCCTAAGTCTTATGGTGACATTTAGTGTGATTGCCCATGGACAGAATGACGTCTTTCTACCATGTGACTTCATAGAATTATGTCATTCTCTTCAGTAAACTTTCATCTCCCTTCCTTATCCATATTTCATATTCTTATGCATCCTTCAAAACTATACTCAAATTTTATCTCCTTTTTAAAGATCCAAAGGCCCCTCTCATGCCCAGGATTCTCACTAAGCATGTCACGCAATCTTTAGTGACTGATTTCCTCATTTAGTTATTTATTTAAAAATATTTAGTGGCTGAGCATGGTGGCTCACGTCTGTAATCCCAGCACTTTGGGAGGCTTAGGTAGGCAGATCACCTGAGGTCAGGAGTTCTAGACTAGCCTGGCCAACATGGTGAAACCCTATCTCTACTAAAAATACCAGTAATTTCAGATACTCAGGAGGCTGAGGCAGGAGAATTGCTTGAACCTGGGAGGCAGAGGTTGCAGTGAGCCGAGATCATGCCATTGCACTCCAACCTGGGCAACAACAGCGAGACTCCATTTCAGGAAAAAAAAAAAAAAAAGTGATTATGATATGCCAAGTACTATGTTGAGCGTGTTACGAGATATCAAACAGATCAGGTTGATTTCTTCATAAAACCTTGGCATCAACAAAATAAATTAGATTATCAGGCCAACAGAAGATTTATTGGAGAGAATAAATCTGTACTGAGAATTTGAAGCATAAGTCAAAGCAGACCTGAAAATGCCCATGTGAATGAATATTTTAGGTGGAAGGATAGTATGCACAAAGAATGGCGTATGTAAGGAGCATGAAGGAGAAGAATGTGAGAAGGATTTTAAAAATAAAGTTGGAAAGTTAAGTGGGGCATTGTCTAAGCACGTTTATAATAATATTTGCTGACTGAATTTAGGTCTTATCTGTTTGAAGAATTGGCAGATAGTACATTAGGTAACTTAGATGATATTTTAAATGTGTTACATAAAACATAAAGTAAGAATATGACATCAGTTTTGACAACATAAAAACATAGAAAGAAGTAGAATTGTTAGGTGCATACCACTTTAAACAATCTAATTTCCAAATAATCACTTTACTAGAAGTAACCCACACCATGACAGTAAAAATTATTCTGAGAAAATTGAATTATTTTTATGGAATTATTTTATTAGTTTTATCAAATTGTGTCTTCTGGATGATTTGATTTCTATCCATGGAACTACCGGACATAAATACTCATTTGGCCGTCTCTAAAGCCATTCTTTCAAATCTTCTTCAGAAGATTTGGGAATGAAAAATTGAATAAGGAAATATCTTGTAACTTACAAAAATTTACAACACAGGATTCATATCCCTGAGATAGACACATTAAATAACACAAGACAGAAGGATCATGAACAAATAAGGCAATTCATAAAATTATTTAGTATAATGAAACTATATGTAGGTGATTTTTATATGCTATTCTTTCTATATTTGTCTTGTTATTTTATAAGCACAATTATTCACTAAAATAAAATCTTCATCAAATTATTGAATCAGCCTCTTATTGTGAAACATAGAGGTCTTCATAAATGTGGAGCCATAAAAGAATTAAGACAAGTGAGTAGTTCTTTAGCATATCCTAAACTTTACCTTATAATTGTACTTTTTGACCCCTATAAAATTTTGGAATCAATGTCAAATTTAATATGATTTTACATTCTACCTTTCATTATTATAGCGGTGTAAATATGCTAGCCCAGTTAGACTGAATGTGTTCTAGTCAGTGACTGCATCTTGCTCATTTCTGTATACGACACAGTATCTGATACAATGTTTTCTTCGTAGAAGATCTTCACTAATCTTTTTATTTTAAACGAGTTAAACATATGAGATATTAACATTTCTCATCAGTATCAATCTTTTTGTCTCTGTTTTGTCTTCTAGGTAAGCAGAAAACTCTTCTGAAATTTCACTTAGCTGGGGCTATGTGACTGGTCCTGCCCAAAAGGTGGCAAGCATATGTGGCAAGGGGCATTTCCTGACCTAAGCCTTTAGTTTCCAGAACAACTTCTCTCTGTCATTTCTTCTCATGATAGAGCAACAGAAGTAACACATTCTTGTGGGTATCGTTAAAAGATGACGTAACCTCTGACAGCCTGAGTCCATAAATGTCTGCATAGAGCAGAGCCCCTTTCTAACCTGCCTGTGAGATACTGTGAAACAGACCTTTTTATTGCCTTAAGCCACAGAGGTATTTGGAGATGTGTTTCACTTCAGCAAAGCTGGTTCTTTCATAACTAACATATATTTTTCTTAAGTGATAAAACACTAGTGTGTATATGAATCTTAGTAATCTCTCCTCATTGCTTTTTCTTACTAGGGGATTGTCTAGGAAAAGAAAAATGAGTCCCAATGAGTTGTACATACATAACCAGCTATCTTTTTAAAGTGTAATTGCTCTATGTTGAATGGATACTAACAAGTTATTTGACCACAGCAGATAATGAAAAACACTTGAGATTAGAAGGTTGGTACATAACAGAGTCCCAATAAATTATTGATTAATAGAAACATTGTATCACTGAGGTTTTACAAATGTTTCAAAATGCATAACGACAGGAATTTTGAACAATCCTAAACCGGATAGATAGTACCCTCATATTCTTTCGTCCAGAATTATACAGGGACCTCAGGATTTTGCTAGAGACTTTTTAGATTAATCTTTCCAAACATCATAAACTACACATATTTCAGTATGTTCTTTTTTAGAGTCTCATTTTAATTTCCATTGAAACTATAAAGGATTTCAGGTTAGTTTTTATTATGGTTTTGCTCTACTGCATATCAGGGTGATATAGCAGGGAAGAAGTGATGGGAGAGGAGCATTGCACAAGTGTGTTCTTCTCATTGCCAGCTGAACACATTCTCACTCTATTTGCTGTAACATTTCTCTCCCTGTCTATCTTATTCCTTTCTGGCCTCACAAGGTCATATCTAAAAACATTTTAAGAAAAAATAAATTAAAAATATGGAAACATAAGAAAAGATCATTTGCCTGATATTTAAGCTTCAAAATCCAGCGTTGAAACTAGACTAAATTCCTAAGAGCAACTATTTTTCAATCTGTTCTGCAGCTGTCTGGTTTTATTTCACTTTCTAAAAGCTATCATTATCACCCATTTCCTTGAGGATACGCTCTCTAGTGAATTCAAGCTGACAGTGTCAGTTGCACTTCAATCATTAACTATTACTTCCTCTGGATAACAAAGAAAGGGTTTTCCACATATAACAAAGTAGATGATATGGTTTGACTGGACACCCATCCAAATCTCATCTTGTAGTTCCCATAATCCCCATGTGTCACAGCAGGCACCAGGCGGAGATACACGAACCATGGGTGTGGTTTCTCTCATCCTGTTCTTGTGCTAGTTAGTTCTCTCAAGATCTGATGGTTTTATAAGGGGTTTCCCACTTTGCTGGGCACACATTCTTCTCCTTCCTGCCACCATATGAAGAAGAATGTGTTTGCTTGCCCTCACTAAGTTTCCTGTGGACTACCTAACCCTACAGAACTATGAGTCAATTAAACCTTTTGCCTTTATAAATTACTCAGTCTCAGGTATATCCTTATAGCAGTGGGAGAACATACTAACACGGCAGATTGGTACTGGGAATAGTGGGGATGCTACTGTAAAGATATCTGAAAATGTGGAAACAACTGTGGAACTGGGTAGCAGGCAGAGGTGGGAATGGTTTGGGGGGTTCAGAAGAAGATAGAAGAATGTGAGAAAGTTTGGAACTTCCTAGAGACTGGTTGAACGGCTGTGACCCAAATGCTTCATGGTGATATGGAAAATGAAGTTCAGACTGAGATGGTCTCAGACGAAGCTGAGGAAATTATTGGGAACTGAAGTAAAGGTCACTCTTGCTGTGCAAAGAGACTGGTGGCATTTAGCCCCTGCCCTAGAGATCAGTGTACTTTGTGCTTGAGAGAGATGATTTAGGGTACCTGGTGGAAGAAATTTCTAAGCAGCAAAGCATTCAAGAGGAAGCAGAGACAAAAGTTTGGAAATTTTGGAGCCTGATGATGTGATAGAAAAGAAAACCCCAGCACTTTAAGAGGTCAAGACAGGTGGATTACCTGAGGTCAGGAGTTTTAGACCAACCTGGTAAACATGATTAAAACCTGTCTCCACTTAAAAAAAAAAGAGAGAGAGAAAGAGACAAAAGTTAACTGAGCATAGTGCCACGTATCTGTAATTCTAGCTACTTGGAAGGCTAAGGCAGGTGAATTGCTTGAACCCAGGAGGTGGAGGTTGCTGTGAGCTCAGATCGCACCACTGCACTCCAGCCTGGGCAACAAAGTGAGACTGTTTCAAAAACAACAATAACAACAACCAAAGAAAACCCTGTTTTCTGGAGACACATTCAAGTCAGTTGCAGACATTGTATGAGGAACCAAATGTTAATCACCAAAACAATGGAAAAAAATGTCTCCAGGGCATGCCAGAGACGTTCATGGCATCACCTCCCATCACAGGCCTGGAGGCCTAGGAGGAGGAAATGGTTTCTTGGGACTGGTCTTGGGATGCCCTCCTCTATGCAACCTATGGACACGGTGCCCCATGTCCCAGCTGCTTCTGCTCCAGCCATGGCTACAAGGGGCCAAGGTACAGCTTGGGCCATTGCTTCAGAAGGTGAAAGCCCCAAGCCTTGGCGGCTTACACATGGTGTGAAGCCTGTGAGTGCACAGAAGAATTGAGGTTTGGGAACATTCATCTAGATTTCACATGGATGGAAATTCCTGGATGTCCAGGGAGAAGTTTGCTGCAGGGGTGGGGCCCACATGGAGAAACTCTACTATGGCAGTGCTGAAGGGAAATATGGAGTTGGAGCCCCAGTACAGAATCTCCACTGGGGCACTGCCAACTGGAGCTGTGAGAAGAGGGTCACCATCCTCTAGACCCCAGAATTTTAGATCCATCAACAGCTTGCACCATGGGCCTGGAAAAGTCAAGACACTCAACACCAGCTTGGGAGAGCAACCAGGAGGGGGCTGTGCCCTGCAAACCTACAGAGGCAGAGCTGCCCAAGGGCTTGAGGACCCATCTCTTGCCTCAGCATGGCCTGGATGTGACACATGAAGTCAAAGGAGATCATTTTGGAACTTTAAGGTTTAATGACTGCCCCACTGGATTTTGGACTTCCATGAGGTCTATAGTTCTTTTGTTTTGGCCAATTTCTCCCATTCAGAATAGGTGTATTTACCTGATTCCTGTATCCCCATTGTATCTGGGAAGTAACTACCTTGCTTTTCATTTTACAGGCTCATAGATGGAAGGGACTTGCCTCATCTCACATGACACTTTGGACTTGGACATTTGAGTTAAAGCTGGAATGAGTTAAGACTTTGGGAGACTGTTGGAGGGCATGATTGTGTTTTGAAAAGTGAGGAGATGAGATTTGGAGGGGCCAGGTGTGGTATAATATGCTTTGGCTGTATATCCACCCAAATCTCATCTTGAATTTTAGTTCCCATAATCCCTCCATGTTGTGGGAAGGACCATGTGAACACAGTTGAATCACGGGGGCAGTTTACCCCATTCTGTTCTCATGATAGTCAGTTAGTTCTTTCAAGATCTGATCTGATGGTTTTATAAGGGGCTTACCCCTTTGGTTGGCACTCCTTCTTCTCCTTCCTACCACCATGTGAAGAAGGACATGTTTACTTCCTGTTCTACCATGAAGGTAAGTTTCCTGAAGTCTACCCAGTCCTGTGGAATTGTGAGTCAATTAAACTTCTTTCCTTTATAAATTGCACAGCCTCAGGTATGTCCTTATAGCAACCAGAGAATGAACTAATATGCTACATATGCAGAATGTTCAGAATTTCTGTGTGTAAGACATCTGTCATAATCTACATAGTAGTTTCATTCTACATTCTTAACTCTTTTATAAATGTTACTTGGTTTTCATTATGGCCACTCTTACTTTCATTTTTTATTCTGGAAGGCAGAATTTATCAATCAGATTCATAGATAATAAGGTTCTTTGCTCACATAAGACTTCAATAATTCTCAAGGTCCAAGTAGAAAGAAACATGAATTCACAAATAGATAACATACATTCAGGAAAAATAAACATGGGTACATGGGTAAATAGCATCATATATTTTAGCTCCTCATGGGACAAAACTGCCTTGGGACAGAGAGTTTGAAGACTTACTGTATGAGGACACCTTTTAATATGACAAAAGGGTGTATTGACAGACAATTGAAAGTAGCTGTATTTTTTTTTTAATTATACTTTAAACTCTAGGGTACATGTGCACAACATACAAGTTTGTTACATATGTATACATGTGCCACGTTGGTGTGCTGAACCCATTAACTCATCATTTACATTAGGTATATCTCCTAATGCTAGCCCCCACCCCAAATCAGGCCCCAGTGTGTAATGTTACCCTTACTGTGTCCAAGGGATCTCATTGTTCAATTCCTACCTATGAGTGAGAACATGCGGTGTTTGGTTTTCTGTTCTTGTGATAGTTTGCTGAGGATGATGGTTTCCAGCTGCATCCATGTCCCTACAAAGGATACGAACTCATCCTTTTTTGTGACTGCATAGTATTCCATGGTGTATATGTGTCACGTTTTCTTAATCCAGTCTATCACTGATGGACATTAGGGTTGATTCCAAGTCGTTGCTATTGTGAATAGTGCTGCAATAAACATACGTGTGCATGTGTCTTTATAGCAGCATGATTTATAATTCTTTGGGTATATACCCAGTAGTGGGATGGCTGGGTCAAATAGTATTTCTAGTTCTAGATCCTTAAGGAATTGACACACTGTCTTCCACAATGGTTGAACTAGTTTACAGTCCCACCAACAGTGTAAAAGTGTTCCTATTTCTTCACATCCTCTCCAGCACCTGCTGTTTCCTGACTTTTTAATGATTGCC
>NW_012103454.1:2335180-2335692 GCF_000951045.1 Mandrillus leucophaeus
TGTAAGTTGGATTCCTAGGTATTTTATTCTCTTTGAAGCTATTGTGAACGGGGGTTCATTCATGATTTGGCTCTCTGTTTGTCTGTTATTGGTGTATAAGAGTGCTTGTGATTTTTGCACATTGATTTTGTATCCTGAGATTTTGCTGAAGTTGCTTATCAGCTTGAGGAGATTTTGGGCTGAGACGATGGGGTTTTCTAAATAGACAATCATGTCATCTGCAAACAGGGACAATTGGACTTCTTCTTTTCCTAATTGAATACCCTTTATTTCTTAGTCTTGCCTGATTGCTGCGGCCAGAACTTCCAACACTATGTTGAATAGGAGTGGTGAGAGAGGGCATCCCAGACTTGTGCCAGTTTTCAAAGGGAATGCTTCCAGGTTTTACCCATTGAGTATGATATTGGCTGTGGGTGTGTCATAAATAGCTCTTATTATTTTGAGATACATTCCATCCATACTGAATTTATTGAGAGCTTTTAGCATGAAGCACTGTTGAATTTTGTCAAAGG
>NW_012103454.1:2335742-2336181 GCF_000951045.1 Mandrillus leucophaeus
CATTTAGTCCATTTACATTTAAGGTTAATATTATTATGTTTGAACTTGATCCTGTCATTATGATATTAGCTGGTTATTTTGATCGTTAGTTGATGCAGTTTCTCCCTAGCATCGATGGTCTTTACATTTTGGCATGTTTTTGCAACGGCTGGTACCGGTTGTTCCTTTCCATGTTTAGTGCTTCCTTCAGGAGTGCTCTTGTAGGGCAGGCCTGGTGGTGACGAAATCTCTCAGCATTTGCTTGTCTGTAAAGGATTTTATTTCTCCTTCACTTAGGAAACTTAGTTTGGCTGGCTATGAAATTCTGGGTTGAAAATTCTTTTCTTTAAGAATGTTGAATATTTGCCCCCAGTCTCTTCTGGCTTGTAGAGTTTCTGCCGAGAGATCTGCTGTTAGTCTGATGGGCTTCCCTTTGTGGGTAACCCGACCTTTCTCTCTG
>NW_012103454.1:2336381-2338387 GCF_000951045.1 Mandrillus leucophaeus
CTTCTTGAGGAGTATCTTCATGGTGTTCTCTGTATTTCCTGAATTTGAATGTTGGCCTGCCTTGCTAGGTTGGGGAAGTTCTCCTGGATAATATCCTGCAGAGTGTTTTTCAATTTGGTTCCATTCTCCACATCACTTTCAGGCACACCAATCAGATGTAGATTTGGTCTTTTCACATAATCCCATATTTCTTGGAGGCTTTGTTCATTTCTTTCTACACTTTTTTCCTCTAAACTTCTCTTCTCACTTCATTTCACTCATTTGATCTTTAATCACTGATAATCTTTCTTCCAGTTGATTGAGTCAGTTACTGAAGCTTCTGCATTTGTCACATAGTTCTCATGTCATGGTTTTCATCTCTATCAGTTCGTTTATGGACTTCTCTGCATTGGTTATTCTAGTTACCCATTCTTCCATTATTTTTTCAAGGTTTTTAGTTTCTTTGCACTGGGTATGTAGTTCCTCTTTTAGCTCTGAGAAGTTTGATTGACTGAAGACTTCTTCTCTCAACTCGTCAAAGTCATTCTCCATCCAGCTTTGTTCCGTTGCTGGCAATAAGCTGCGTTCCTTTGGAGGGGGAGATGCACTCTGATTTTTTGAATTTTCAGCTTTTCTGCCCTGCTTTTTCCTCATCTTTGTGGTTTTATCTATCTTTGGTCTTTGATGATGGTGACGTCCTGATGGGGTTTTGGCGTGGGTGTTCTTTGTGTTTGTTAGTTTTCCTTCTACCTGAGAAAAGAGAGGATTTGAGCACTATGCCTGCCTTCCTCCATCCTCTTCCTCCACAGTGTTTAAATCCATTAGAGATCATAGTCCTTGTCCATACCAACATAGGATTCAGGAAAACCAGTGATGGTGAGCATTTTTTCATGTGTCTGTTGCCTGCATAAATGTCTTCTTTTGAGAAGTGTCTGTTCATATCCTTCACCCACTTTTTGATGGGGTTGTTTGATTTTTTTCTTGTAAATTTGTTTAAGTTCTTTGTAGATTCTGGATATTAGCCTTTTGTCAGATGGGCACATCATCACTGGTCATCAGAGAAATGCAAATCAAAACCACGATGAGATACCATCTCACTCCAGTTAGAATGGAGATCGTTAAAAATTCCGGAAGCAACAGGTGCTGGAGAGGATGTGGAGAAATAGGAATGCTTTTACACTGTTGGTGGGATTGTAAACTAGTTCAACCATTGTGGAAGACAGTGTGGCGATTCCTCAAGGATCTAGGACTAGAAATACCATTTGACCCAAACATCTCATTACTGGGTATATACCCAAAGGATTATAAATCATGCTGCTATAAAGACACGTACACACGTATGTTTATTGTGGAAGTATTCACAATAGCAAAGACTTGGAACCAATCCAAATGTTCATCAGTGATAGACAGGATTAAGAAAATGTGATAGACTGGATTAAGAAAATGTGGCACATACACACCATAGAATACTATGTAGCCATAAAAAAGGATGAGTTCATGTCCTTTGTAGGGACATAGATGAAGCTGGGAACCATCATCCTCAGCAAACTATCACAAGGACAGAAAACCAAACACCGCATGTTCCCACTCATAGGTAGGAACTGAACAATGCGATCACTTCGATACAGGGTGGGGAACATCACACACCCAGGCCTGTCAAGGGGTGGGGGGCTAAGAGGGATAGCATTAGGAGAAATACCTAATGTAAATGATGAGGTGATGGTTGCAGCAAACCAACATGGCACACGTATACCTATGTAACAAACTTGCACGTTGTGCACCTGTGCCCTAGAACTTAAAGTATAATAAAAAATATACATATACATATTTTTTTAAATCCCATTTATCCAATTACAGTGGATAAACGCCACCAACTAAGAACCTATTAAGTCAGTAAAGAAAATGTTCATTATACGCTTAGTTCTAATTTCACATGATCTTATTAATTCTTTTATAATTATAGAATTTTTTAAAAAATCAAACTAGTATGTATTTGCTGAAAACATTTCTTAAAATTATTGACTGTG
>NW_012103454.1:2340642-2370874 GCF_000951045.1 Mandrillus leucophaeus
ACGGGGTTTCACCGTGTTAGCCAGGATGGTCTCGATCTCCTGACCTCGTGATCCGCCCGTCTCGGCCTCTTATAGAGGAAATCATGTGTTTTAGGGGCAAGAACACCATTTGGAATTAGAAAACTGCTTATACTCCTGGCCTTATTGCTGACATGCTGTTTGGCATTAACACCAAACTTCCCACCGCCTCAAATTGCTCATGTGTGTAATGAGTTATCTGTTACACCACTGGTATGTGCTTAACAGGGATGATACGAGAATTAATTAAGGGAGTCTCTAATCTGCTTATGGCTGCTCTAGAAAAATATATTTTAAAATAAGTAAATGAAAGTTACTTAGTAGTTAAACTGCTTTATAAAGATTCTCAGAAGTGATATTTTTGATTTAATGGATTCCAAAAGGAGCTACGAAAATTCAAAGACTCTCCCCTTTGAGTGAAGGAAGGCACTGATTATGGAACTATAGCACTGTACGGTATTCTGCTCTCCATGGACACACTACTACTCACCAGCCTGCTGTTACCACAATGACTCAGGATGAAAGGCAAAATGATTCAGGATAAAAGGTAAGCATCTGCTCTTCCATAGAGAAATGAAGATAACCAAATTAACCAAGCATACCTGAGTAGATGATAATTGCACTCAAAGGATAAAAAACACCTTGCTTTGCTGGAAATCCTAATAGATGGTGCAAAATTCTGTTGCATATCACATGAAATTAGGCCTTATGTTGAAATTCGGTGATTAAACATTCTGCTTTAAAGATGCATACTTTTTGAAAACACAATAAACACATAAATTGTAATTTTTAGTGTAATGTAACTGCCATTATAATTTTTAAACATGTTGAAAAAAAAACACAATACAATGAAAAATTATATTAGGGTAAACAAGTGTTATACAGCTTAAGTACAGTTGGAAGGTCTGGAATATACAATAAATCATTGTTATTCTGTTTTGTGCTGCTATAACAGAATACCTGAGACTATGGAATTATAATGAATAGAAATTTACTGGCTCATGCTTCCGGAGGCTGGGAGGTCCAGGACTGATGGGTTGGCATCTGGTAAAGATTTTCTTGCTATGTCATTCCATGGTAGAGGGTAGAAGAGCAAGAAAATTCAAGACAGAAGTAAAAGAAGCCACACTTCCCCTTTTATAATGTACTCATTCCCACACTAATGAACCCATTCCTGAGGTAACAGCATGAATCCATCCACTCCTCCTTCATGTACTTATCACCTCTCATTTGGCTCCATCTCCCAACACCGTTGCAATTGCGCATTAAGTTTTCAAGGCATGCTTTTTCAGGAGGATACATTCAAATCATAGGCATCACATATAGCCTCACTTTATGAATAAGTCTAGACATATCCGGACAATTCTATAAGCCAGACCCCACAGGTAACTTTATAATGTAGTGAGTCATGCCCCCTGCACCTCCATGAAATTCTGACTCAATCTTTAACATAACAGAATGTTTAGAAGAGGCCTAACATTTTAACATATGCTACTATACTAATGCTTAAGTGAAACACAAAATGTACTGAACTAATATTCAAAATATACACAATACGATACTTATGAAACTGAATAACAGATACGAATCCTGAATCTTTGAATTTGTATTTTACAAACGAACAATGCTTATGCATGTGGAAATCTGCAAAAGACATGGAGTTGGCAAATCTGAGTTTTCATCTTGAATTTGACAAGTGAACTCTGTGATCCTGGGCATGTCAAGTATTGTCACTTAAAAAATGACAAAACTGTCTTCCAGTTCCAACTAAAAATCTCTGAATCAGATATAAACTTCATTTTTTTCTTAAGTCACAAATTAAAACACAATGCTTACTCGATAGATTATAAAGAGGAAGGTATCAAATACATTGTAAAAACTAATGTCATACTCTGTTAATGTTTTAAAACATTTAAAAATGTTCAAATTATGCAATTACTAAGCTGACAAAGTGCTAGCCAGTTTTTATAAAATCACATGATTATTTAAATATTAGCAATAATAAATCCATATATGAAGCAAATTCTTAAATTTGACAACTAAACAAATAATAGTCTTCCCCCTCATTTTTTCCTTCTGCTCAGAAACATTTACTTTAATAAGTAAGGTCCTTTAAGATGCTCTTTTAGCATATTTAAATTAGTAATCTCTTTTTGTCATTATTTACACTAACTCAAAATTAATCAATTAAAACTATGTTTATTCAGAGGGTAACTTTGTAAAGCAAAATGAACCAAGCAATGACAAAATAAAAACAAACAGAAATAGAAATATCAGAAACATCCAGACATGCTTTATTTCAACTAACATTAGATAACCACTTACTCTGTGTTCGACCCCATTATAGGCACTTCATATTTATTGCTTTCTTAAATCCTCATAACTCAAAGATGTAGCCACTGTCATTATGTCAATTACACAGATAACACAAAGGCATGAAGAAGTTAAGAAATGCTTAAGCGCACCCACCTTCCAAGTGGCAAAGTCAGGATTCATAGCCAGGAATTTGAGTACTAGAGTCTATGTTCTATACCACCCTGTAGCCTTTCAGTAAATGTAATTTGGTTTGGGAAGCAATAAATAGATCAGCTTGGCATAATTGTAGAAAATATGAGATGGGAATCAGATTTAGAGTTTGTCACTAGGTGCTAGGTCAAGGGGTTTGGATTTAATTTGATGAAACACAAGAATTATTGAAATTTTCCAAGCTGAGGCACGATACGGTAAGAGCAGAGTTTCAAAAGATCCATCTGGCAGTAGTGTGCACTGTGTGTTAGAGAGAGCTTTCAAGTTAGGAAGTTCTCATGATTGTGAAAATGAGTGCGCAGTGATGAGGAAATGGAAGGCCGGTGTACGAAATGTGAGGCGGCACTGTGAAAAAATGACTAAGACATGACAACTGATGAACAACGGAAGAGAAGCAAGAGAAACATGAAAGTTTGACAGTTTTGAGTTCGATGGACTTGGAAACGCATGATGCCATCACAGAGAAAAGCTATCAAAGCACAATTAGATGGAAATCATTAAGGGAGGGATGATTTCAATCTTAGGTTTGCTAACAGACCTTAAAACCTCAGTTTAGCATTACGAAATTCTGAGGATAAAATAGTAAGTTTCTACCTAACATCTTTTTCTGGGTAGAGGTGGTTAGTAAGACACTATTACAAATTTTCAAAAACTAAACTGCATAGAATTTTCTGAAATGCCACTAAAATCTATATTTGGATTCTGCATATAAAAAGAGAAAATTCTTGTTCAAAGAAATAAAATTCAAGTAAACCTGGATACTTTCCCAGAAAAAAAAAAATTGCCATTTTAACAGGGTGAAGAAAAATTTGTAGACTTTTTTTTTTTTAAGGTAACAGAACTACCTTCATACTTCATATTGTATACACGGTATCTCCATCTGTAGCTTTACACTTGCCAAGTCAAATAATTTGAGATAAAGTACTTTAAAAATGCAAAGACAAAACTACCTAAGAATCTTATATATATATATGTATATTATGTACATGTATGTATATATGTACACATATACATCTACCATTTCATATATTTGTTGTATGTGATATTCATGTATAAATATACTTTATATATATACACCCACATATGCACACACACTTTTTCAGTATCTGGTGTGTTTCTCTGTGTTATTTTTGCCATTATCATGCTATTATTTTGAGTATTTCCATACTTTGCTGTGATTTTTATATGCATATATTCAGTCTCCATTTCTTTTGTGAAAAAATAAAATTTATTGTCCTTTTATCCCTTCCTATTCTCTTTCATCCTAATTTAGTTACTAACGTTATCTTTTTTGATGTGTACCTTTGTGTTCAAAAACATACTTCTGCTTTCACTTTTTATCAACTTTAATAAAATGCCTTTACTTTAAGTGACCATGTATGAGCCAATAAGTAGGCTTATTTTATACTATACTGTTTCTATTTTTTTGTTACTTGAAGGGTCTTAACACATGACATTTATATGTTTTGTATGTAAGTATATGTATGTGTGTATGTATATGTGTGTGTATGTGTGTATGTATATATACATGACTAGTCAAGCACTGAATTTTCTGAAATGTCACCAAACATTTGATTATTGGGAACTGGAAAATTTCTCAGCTCTTTCACCTCCCTGATACTTTAATTCTGAGACATGTTCTACTGCATCCCAGATTTTTCTAACAGGTTTGACCTGGAGTTGACCATAGTGATTACTGTGTGTGTGTGTTTACATATACACATATCTACTCTATCATATATATTGACCATAGGTGAGCATATGCCTATATATAAATGTATAACATATATGTGTATATATACTATATATACTATATATGTGCATATATATATACACTTCTAAAATATCTATCATCTATGTATTCTTTTTACATATTTGAAATTTTTCTCTGAGCATTTATCATTTTGTCTTTCCTATACCAGCCTTTTTTGTTCTTAATTTACGATAGTACTCACTGCTCACCACCAATTTTCTTAATGTAGTTTTTCCAGTGTTTTAAGTGAAATATATCCTCAGTTAGCACCTGGAGTCATCACAAAGCCAGTATTTCCTAGGATACTGTGTGTTCAAAAATATTTTGTTTGATTTGAAGGAAAGGCCAGTGAATTACATAATTGTTGGCTCAAAACTTCTTTTCTTGAGTTTCGTTAGATGTTGTTCAACTGTTTACTAATTTTGAATATTTAATGTCTAATAATCTGATGACAATCTCATTTTATTTTGTTTATATGTGGCATGAGCCTGGGTATGAAAATATTTAATCAAAGTAAAATTTCTAATTTTCTTTTTCAAAAGTGTATTCAGTTGAATATTTTCTGGATTTCTATATATTTGAGAATATTATTCTAATGTATTAATATGACACAATAATTTCAGGTTAATTCTAAGTGAGATTTTGGTATTTCTAAGCATATCTGGTAAATTGACACAAAGAAACCATAGAGACTAACGACTTTTGGAAAATTCATCCCAATGCCAAATGGACCAAGTTTTACATTTGACCTATCAAGCTTAAAGGCAAAAGGAAATTATGAATA
This sequence comes from Mandrillus leucophaeus, assembly GCF_000951045.1. Lineage (NCBI taxonomy): Eukaryota > Metazoa > Chordata > Mammalia > Primates > Cercopithecidae > Mandrillus > Mandrillus leucophaeus. The sequence goes on from NW_012103454.1 coordinate 2,345,724, forward strand.
GAACATGGTATATATTACAAATAATTGTGTTTTAAATTGATTACTCTAGAAATGAAGACATGCATACTTAATATATCAGACATACGTTAATCAAAATTTTTACCCTTTCTGTCACTAGAAGAGGCATTGGATATTTTAACTTTTTTTCTTCTAGTACATTCTGTCATTGTTCTGTCCATGTCAACCTAACATTTTACATTGCCACCTTAAGTTTTAATTGCCAGAGCCTTTAACTCTCCCTCAGGATTTTCTCTGGGTTCTTACAGGCAATCTGGAAGTGAACAGGAACTAATAATACACTCCAGGAGCATGAGTCAAACATTGACTAATGGGAAACGGAGAATTTCTCAGCTCTTTCTCCCCTCTGATAGCACAATTCTGAGGCATGTTCTACAGCTTCCCAAATTTTCCTAATAGGTTTGACCTAAAGTTGACCACAGCAATCACTTACTTGATAACATGATCATTTTATAGGCTTTCATGCCTTTCCTCTTTTATCTCACTACAATCAAAAGAGCTGGTACAAGAAGTGGTCCTGAAAAACAGAGCCCTCAGGATGGAATTTTGGAATCTGTTTACTCACCTGCCAGATAGCAACACAGACCCTATTACTAAGAATGATTAAGAATGGTAATAATGCTTGACTGCCCAATTACCTGAAGGGAATTGGAATGAAGGTCCTATAAAAAGGAATGGCCTGGCCAATGCAAACTTTTGCATGAAAGACATGGGTTAATTGTTAAGTATGTAAGAATTATGAAATCAGCTGTTAACTGCTAATGAAACGTTTACTGAAGAAAATGGCAGAATCATGGTAGTCAGCTATCAACTCAGGGCATGTGTGAAAGCCAGGAAACTTCCATGTCAGTATCCAAAGGGTCTTTCATTTCCAGCAGTTGGAAACGAACTGTGCTGAAAATTGAGTCCAGGATCTAATTGTGACAAGAACAGAGTTCCAAAGAAAGCCAAATTGGCAGCTCTAACAAGACTCCTCCGATAAAGTCAGGAAACCAGTTTGCCTTGGCTAGTAAAAGTGGTCCCATTTCCCTCCAAAAGAATGCCTGGAGACTGTGCAAATTCATTATCTAAGGCAGGTGATCAATGCTTGTCTTCCTCAAGATGTGCTCCCACCTCTCTTCATTGTTTCTGAGGAGTAAGATTAAGACTTGGTATGACCTGATTGGGAAGCACTTCTATTCCAGAAAAACCAGCACCAAAAGATCACCAAATCTTAGTTAATATATACAAGTGAAGACTGGGAGAACATGCATGAGTATGGATCTCCAGGGTTAGTTACCTTATTGTGCAATGTAAAAGGGACTACTTTAGGTGGGGGAGGGGGAATCGATTTTTACAGTTAGTGAAGGAATTTTGTACATAAATTATACAGAGTTGACAAATTCCCAGCTGTGGTGCCACATTTCTCAATTAGCTTACCTCAGTCTGTAATATTATTTTATTTTCTTTCAGGCTGTCTTAGGCTGACAAGGTATTTTTTGCTCCTTCTGTTCTGCATAATCTTATCTTTTCCAATGTTTAGTATTAATTAACATCTAAGGGAGATTATATTTTATCTGGGTTTAAATAATTCTTTCAATTTTACAGCTAAGCTTAGTTTACTAATTTTCACCAAATTAACTCAGTGCAGTCCCCTTTACTCTGCCCTCAGAAACTGAATAGTTGCAACTCTTCCCTTGTTTCTAATCCTTCACAACTGAGGATAAACCTGATTCAAAAGTTCTTTGATAATTTTTTGGAGGTATTCAGTGATTTTTCAGTCTGTGTATGTCATCATCCATTCTGAAGGGGGATATATCTTATTCTTTTGAAATTGAATTAAATATGAGAAAAGCATGACACATATTTTTATATTTGCAACCTGAAATTATATGATCAATCATTAGGACACCTTCAAAACATTAAGATGACTACATTAAAATTTCAAAATATGTATTTACCTGTATCTACTTTTTTTTCCTTTTCCAGTAATACTACTCAGAATAAATTAGAAAGAAAAAAGTACTACTTAAAGTAAGGTTTTATTTTGAGAATAACATTATACCTCCTGGCAGTATCTCTTAATCTACAGGTAAATATGCCCCAAAGTCACCTACATGCCGTGATCAAAAGAACGAATACTAAGATAAAATCTAAAAAATTCATGCTGCCCTAAATATTGTAAGTATACAAGCTTTGCCTTTATAATTACTGAAAAAATTACTTTAACCAACTGATAAAACAGAAAATGGTAATGAAATATTTATTACCAACGATGTGATAGGCAATTACATTTCAAAAAGAGAAGAGACAAAAGAAAGATAAAAATGCATTACCTGACTACTTTGGGATAGATGTTATTATATATTATTTGATATTCAGAATGATCTATCTAAAGTAGTTTGTACCATTCTCATTGTATGTGAGGAGAAACTGAAGTTCAGAAAGTTAAGTAAGATTAGGTTAACCATTATTAAGCTGGTAGATAATGGTTTTGTTGAAAGACTTTATAACCACAATAGAAGATAGAGATAAAAACAACATGGTAGATACTTCTTGTTTATCATTTATTTATTTTATTTTATCACAGTAAGAATTTTCGAAGGTCAGCGATGTGAACAAGAGTTCTCTGAATACTACAAAGCCTTTGTAAACATCCTTCTTTGTAAAATTGATTTTCTCCTTCGATCTCACTATTATCACTTGCCAATTGGTGTCTTTTAACTCTCTCCAGCATTTCTCATTCTCAAATTATAAATATGTCAAGATCAAAAAGAATGTCAAATTTATACCATTTCCAGAGGAATTTAAGGGTTCAGTTACTATTAGTTGTTCTTTCTTGGAAAGTGCCATGAAATTAATTTCAAATTTATATTTGTACAAATCATAAAAACAAAAATACATATTTGATGTTTAAATTATATATCAATATACCATCTTCTAAGCAAAGTGTTATTCAGAATCATCATATAACATTTACCTATAGTTTCTTGAAATTAAAAAAATATTTCTGTAGAAAAGTATACTTTCTTAAGGAAGAAGCTTTTCCAAACAATATACTGTCTTAAGCTGCCTTTTAATAATTCTGAATGTAACAGAAAACAATAAAATTAATATCAGTTTTTACATCATTTTGTCAATTTCAAGTGATCGATTACAAAGATAAATTACGTCTTCTCTTAAAAACACACATTTGTAATATGTGGTTAAGAATATACATTGTTAATTTTTAAAATACTTCTTTACCAGATAGAGCTGAGAGCCACTAGAAGGTTTATAAATGTTGAGGAACAATATTCTTTTTATCTTTAATAAATTGTAAACATCATAGAATAAAAAATGAGATGATGTAAACAGATTGGAAAATACTGAGATATTTTTTAAAAATTTATAAAACAAGGCGTCAAACTTCAGATTGAACGTTAGTATGCTTTAGAAATGAGAAAACAAATATAAAAATTCACAGTCAAATTTTCTATTTTTGCCAAAAAATAGACTGCTTTAAGAGAATAAATGTTATACACGATGAACTTGAGCATACAGTCCTATTTCTCATAAGAGGGCAGAGAAAAATTGTCACATTTCAACGAGGTCCTTTTCTGGGCAGACATTTCCAGTCAGATCACCAGAAAATAGTGGGGGAAAATACCCAACCAAACAAGCAGATCTGTTTCTTAGCACGGTTCTTAAATTGTCAAGGTATCAATACAGAGACAAGATGATGACAGAGGCACAAATTGGGATTTTACAGGAGCAATGTGATCATAGAAAATCCTGAGACTTCTGCCTTAATTCTTATTTAATTGCTTTATCTTACCTTCGAGAAAATTCAAATGACATTTTCAAACTCTTAAACAAAAAGACACAATCTTCTCTCCATTAGCATTAGCTCAGGCAAAGAGCTGCATGTAAATAACAATTTGATCAAAAGAACACGTCTCTGCACAAGTCCCTTGACTATCCAAGAAGAAACATTTTAAAAAAAAAAAAAAAAACTTTATTTTTTTTAAGAGACAGAGTCTCACTCTGTTGCCCAAGGCTGGAATGCAATGGCGCCATGATAGCTCACTACAGCCTTGAACTCAAGCCATCCTCCTGCCTCAGCCTACCAACTAGGTAGCACTGCAGGCATGTGCCACCATGCTTGGCTAATTTTGAAAACTTTTTGTAGAGACAGCGTCCTGCTACATTGCCCAGGCTAGTCTTGAACTCCTAGCCTCAAGCAATCCTTCCACCTTAGCCTCCCCAAAGAGCTGGGATTACAGGCATCAGCCACTGTGTCCAGCTGGGAACCATTTTCTTTAATGAAAGAGTGGACCCAAAATGTTAAAATATGGAAAAAGGGAAAAACTTTTATGGTTATGAAAATTTAAGAATTAGGTGGTGATAATTGAGCACATTAGTTCCTTCAGATTTCATATCCAAGAGAAATATTCAATCTTCAGAAAACAGAATACACTCATACAAACTCACACACACACATAAACACATATATATGCATATAGGTATATGTATATGTATATACTACTCATCCCTACTTACACCCAGCATGAAGTACTACATGATACACACACACACGCGCGCACACACACATACACATTTATACATTTGGAGTAAATATTCTGAAATATATATATTTCCAGAGATCATTTGTTGCATGGAAATAATTTCAATGTCTCAGCAAACAGAAGACTACATTCAATGCCAGTATATTCTCGAGTTCCTCTGCTTTCAAAGAAAATATACTTTCTTGACTTTGTGACAGAATATTAAAAATTAAATAAACCCTCTAGGAAAGTTGTATAATTAGTAGAAAACACTACATCTAAATTTAATAAAACAACAGAATATGCTAAGATTTAGGATATTATCTTTTAAAAACCTAAAACAAATCGATTTTAATTACAATATTTAAAGCTTCAGAGAATCAGAAGCTCACAAGTTATAAACTAGAATAGAAAGGATAAACGGTTTACTATAAATGACAATTTTAGGAAACTCTCAAAAAGAAGTATGTCATAGTTAAAATGAGATAACTTTTAATAATCACAATGTTAACATTAAATTTCAATGTAAAACATGCTATTATGAAACACCAAAAACAAATGTTATGATGGACCAATGAAACATATAGATGAACAGTATCTACTTTCAACGCCCCTGAAGAGTCAGCATCTTAAAGTTCTCGAAACACTGAACTTTTTAATAATTTATATTTCACACTATGTGCAGGGTTCAGTGGAAGAACCTCAAAATTCCACAAATAATTAATTCTAAGAAAGCTGAAGTTATAAGGGGAGATAAAAATTTAGAGAACTGTGAGCCTTTATTTTGCTTTTTAAAATCTTCCTTAAAGTAATTGCAACTGGGAAGATTAGTTGATCCCTGGAAGTTGGAAAATGCAGTTCTTTTCACAGAAAGGGAAGACAGTGGATTTCAGAACTATAAAAGTCTGAAAAAATGAGTAGTGAATAGTTGGCAAGGGAATCTGTGAATACTAGGAATCTGCCAGCACTATTTTATTTTCTTTTTGGGAATGTATCATTCAACTAGAGAAATAGATGAATGCTGTATTTTTGTGAGTTAATTAGCTATTTCTGCATAACAATTCATTCAATATCCCATTGCTTTAAAAAATAATCATACATTTAGCTCATTTTGGATCAATAACTTAGAGTGAGCTTGCCTAGATGGGTTTTGTTGGCACCTGTGAACTCCTACACATGTCCAGGGGTCAGCTGAATACCACTATTTTCAGCTGGTATCAACAGGAACAGTTAGGCCAGCTGGCATAAGTAGACATAAATGGCATGTTGCAGCTATTCTAAACATGTTCCTCATATCCCTCTAGTAGACTACCCTGGGAATTTTCTTATGGTGAAAGCCTGGGTTCAAGAGAGCAAGGCAAAGTTTGCAAGCAGTTTGCAAGCTCTGTTTGCATCATATTTGCTGACCTCAGTTGGCCAAACCGTTCATATGACTGAGCCTAGAATCAAGAGATGGTTCAGATTATTATAATGGGAAAAATGAATATTGGGCCATCAATGTAATTACTCTATCACACTTCATCCTCTGGCCACACCCCTCTTATATGCAAAATATGCCCCACTTCACCCAGGATCTCTAAAACTTCCTCCAATCGTGCATTAGGCTTAGAGTCCATGATATTATAATATGCATCAGGTCCAGACGGAGCTCTTCAGATGTGGTTCCTCTAGACGTGAAGATAAACTAAAAAGCTAACCTATCCAATTCTCACATACCAAACTATGAGACAAGGGTAGGAAGACTGCAATAAATGCCATTATTCGAAAAGAGGGATTTAAAAAAGAAACAGAATAGTCACCGGTTCATAATAATTCTCAAATTCTGCTGCTGAGCCAGTGTTGCAAGATTCTTCTGATCTGGGTGCAGGGAATGTTTCCTGTTCAAGCCTTATTTATGCTTCTTGGAAGTGTCTTTCCAGCCCAAAGTTCTCTATGATTCTTGGTTCCACATTCTGGGATGCCCTTCCCTTTTCAATTTCCTTAGCCACTTTTGAGACTTCATTATAAGTTATACCCTTGGAGCAATATTCTAAGACTACTTCCTGTTTGTAGAAATGTTGTGGCCCCAGAGACCATTATGCATTTTGAATAATATAATACTATTTTAAACTAAGATGGCTTTACTTTTCCCAATATAAAACCCTGAAATATTGTGTGGTTTTTCTGTAATGCAATAATGTCCCATTCCATGTCTTTTTGTTAATCCTCCTTAGATTTGTTCAGTTTCTTAGATGGTAATTTGGTTCTATGTGATAATTTTGGTTGTCCTCAGACACTATCTCTTTAAATATTTCTTCTGCCCCATTCTCACGTGTATTACACCGTTTGATATTTTTCCACAGACATTGGCTGCTCTGTTTTCCTTGTGTGTGTTTGGTTCTCTCCTTTCTTTTTTCCCTTTGTGTTTCAGTTTAGATCTTTCTTTTGATCTGTCTTCAAGCTGATTAACTCTTACCTTTGTTGCGTCTACCTTGCTGTTAAGGCCATCAAACACATTTTTATTTTATGTATTATATATCATATCTAGCATATCCATTGCTTCTATTTTTAATAGTTTCTTTTGTGAAGTTTTCTACCTCTTTCTACATATTGTCTGTTTTCCAACTAGATATGTTAGAATTCTTCGTATCATTGTTTTAAAGACCCTTTCTGTCAGTTGTAATTTTTGAGTCATTTCCATATATATTATTGACTGCTTATCTTCTTGGTTATGGTTCTCTTCCACTCTGTGGGCTCTTGTGAGGGACCCATTTTCATTTTTCTTATAATTTGGGGGGTACCAGTTATTTTGTATAAAATTAATACTGATGTTAAAAAAAAAAAAAAAAACCTGCCCAGAGATACTTCCTTATTCTGCTAGGTTGCTAGAGTTAAAAACTTGAATCAATAAGATGTATAGAAGTAGGTCTGAGATTTATTGCAAATTTTGATTCAATTTCCCATTGACTTTTATTATTTTGAGTGCAAGATTAAAGGTATTCCTTCAGTAGGACATGAACACTGATGTTATTCTGATAAACCATTTGTTCTTTACAGCCTGGACCCAGCTTTAGGAATGATGAAATCTTTGCTTCACAGAGAGGCTTTCAGGTTTTGAATAAAGGGAGATTCTGTTCTCCAGTTCTGCTCTTGGCTTGCTCTCACACTGACTTCCTGTCCTGGCCCCTGGGTGTTTCTCTAGCCTCTTGCCCTGTCTCCAGTCTTCCAAGCACAGAAGCCTTACACTTTGTGATGGGTGAGGAGGATATCTAAGAGAAACTTACCTCAGGTTTTCTGCTTTTAGCCCTCCAACCATGCCTTGGTGAATTTCCCTCAATCCACTTGTACCAGTTCCCACCATCAGTTTCGAGAAGTCTGAAGTGCCTTGGTGGGGTTTACCTTGCCCTGACCCTGGTCTTTTGTGACGCCCCTCCCCAGGCACACACCTGTGGAGAAGAACTGGTAGCTAGGTGCTGACTTACACTATGGTAGCCACTGTTCAGTGTTCCAGTTCAAATACAATCAGTAACATCTCATTTAAATTAAGGGCAGTTCTTTTTACTCCTTCTGTGGTGAATTTCTAGTCCTCGCACCACTCCACCATGGATGAGTTGATGATATCCGTTACGATTCTTTTCTCTCCCGTAAACTGCTTACCACTATTTACAATTCAGTTCATTAACTTTCACCAAAACCTCAGGTTTTTATGGTAAAAAACAAACAAAAGCAACAATGATGTTGTACATCATTGGGCTTATTTTTGGATGTCAGGTATGAGTGATGTTCTTTTGAGATATTTACATTATTGCGAGAAACAAAATATGCAATTAGATATTAATTCATATTTACAGATTTTTTTTAAAAAAATACAATGGATTGGGAAATCATTAGGAATAAACAGTCATGTGATATGTTATTTATATCTGTGTTATATGCATTTTGCTGACGACCTAGCTTACACTTAATAAAAAAATCCCAGACATATTATTTTGGTATATTTCATCTTTCTTTCTGATAATCTTAAAAATATATTCTTCTACAAATCATTTTAAGCATTGTATATGAAGAATTCAGTATTCTTGGTAAGGTAATTTAACACAGGGCACAAAGAACTAAAATATACAGCAGGCTTCACGCCATCCCCATCTGAGACAATGTTATCAAAAGGTACAACACATCTCTGATCTCATGAGACTGCTTCCTTCAGTCATTAAATAGCAAGTCATTGCCTACTGAAGTTAGATGCACAAATGGGTTTTGTTGCTTATTTTACACTGAGGAAACATTCAGAAAAAAGTATCAAATACATTTAAAGAATTGTATTGCCTCAATCTGACAATGTGCCATAGTTTTTAGCAATACTTAAAGTTAGTTCTATTAGGAGCTAGATATTTAACATAAATACTGAATTCCTTATTTTTATATATATCACTGTAAATTTATATGTAACTACATAGCTTTTTTTTTCATGGTGAAATAATTCTATTATTTTATTTTATGCTTTAAATGTGTAATTTTTCCAAAGAATAAGCAGAGCTGAGAGAAGCAGTCTTCCGACTGCAGATTTATGTTTCTAAGAATCTTATTTAATTAGAAGAATTTTGCTGCAATTGTCCTTTCTTGGGCATTGCAAAGGCTACAAAACAGTTTTAACTCTTCCCACAATTCAGAAAACAAATCTGATTACCATGCAAAATAAAAATAAGTTTAATTCAAGTCTATTCAATTCCACAGGTAATTTTTGGCTTATTTGAATCAATTTTTTCATTTTGCAACTCAAAAATGAGATTGCAGACAAAATGTTTGCTTAAAAATACTCTGCATGTGATCAGGAGCACCTGTTAATCTGTAGGCAATAAAACCTTCTTTTATATTTACTTATGCATACCTCATCTAAATGTCTGGTAAAATTTGTATAGACATCTTAACCACATATATTGGTGTTAACAGGACAAATAGCATGTCTTTGAATAACAGTTGCTGAGATTTTTATAAAAGGTCTTCTATCTGTAATAGCATGCCAATGATAGACAAGAAGACAGGGACTATGGGTAGGGGGAACTTCTAAAGCAGGGATCCCCAACTCCCAGGCTAAACACCCCATACCGGTCCATGGCCTGTTAGTAACTGGGGTACACAGAAGTGAGTGGCAGGCTAGCAAGAGAAGCTTCGTCTGTATTCACAGCCATTCCCCATGGCTCACATTACCACCTGAGCTCCACCTCCTGTCAGATCAGCAGTAGCATTAGCTTCTTAGAGGAGCACAAACCCTATTATGAACTGCACATACAAGGGATCTAGGTTGCAACCTCCTTATAAGAATCTAATGCCTGATGATCTGTCACTGTCTCATATTACCCCCAGATGGGACTGTCTAGTTGCAGGAAAACAAGCTCAGGGCTCCCAATTCTAATTATGATGAGTTGTATAATTATTTCATCATATATTGCAATGGAATAATAATAGAAATAAAGTGCATAATAAATGTAATGCACTCTAATCATTCTGAAATCATCTCCCCCACTCCTGGTGCATGGAAAAATTATCTTCCATGAAACCAGTCCCTGGTGCCAAAAAGTTTGGGGACAGCTGCTCTAAAGGATCTGGTACATAGACTCCACGAAAAAATTTGAGAAGCCATGGTCTGGTGTTTCTGGTGAGAGTCATGATAAAAGTGGTCACTTAGCTTTTTCAGGCTTAGTCTCAAAGTGGATGATTAAAGTCTTAGCAAATGTATAGAGATTTTCTGGTTCAGAATATTCTGATGATTTATTCAAAAGTATATTATGGAGTCATCTAAGATTTTATTTTGCATAGCAGTGTAGGGCAAGAAATTTAGATAGCTTTATCTGCTCTGACAAGTTTCTGGGTTAAAATGATGTGAAAATAAATATACAAGGTGGAACTGATGAGAACATGGTCGTGAAGCCCTAGAGCAAGTATTAACATAAGAAGGAAATAGACTAGGATTTAAAATCTTTACATTCCCCTTACTACTTGTAATGTATATTACTCAGATTGAGCCTCATCACTTCTCTTGGGCTATTAGAGTTCAATAAAGATTAGAGGCTTTATATGTAAAATTCTTACTATAATGCCTGGCACATAGTAGAAAGGAAGGAGTAGAATTTAGTAAATCTTTCATTGGCTAACGCACATTGACCTGATTTGAGCTGGGAATTCTGAGCTTAGAGGGCACCATTACAAATTCTTCTTGATCCATATTTGCAGATCATCAATGGAATATAAATGTACAGTATCAAATAACTATTTTTTGTTAATATAATTGCTTTCTTCCTTAAAACTAATGTATGTTCGTTACTGGTCTAGATGTTTAAACCTAATTACACCATAGCTTTACTGTCTCTGCATTTTAACCTAACTCCTTACTTTGTCTCCTTTCCAAACAGGTACTATAAAAACAAAATCACATAATTGATTTTAAGTCATTAAAATAGATTAAAGAATATATTTGTAAAAACCTATCTTTGACATTGGAAGTTTTATTAAATATCATTTAATGAAACTTTTAACCCAAAGTCACAAAAGCAAATTACTTGCAAAAAAATAAATGAATTCAATTATTTTTCTAGGAGCTTTAAAATGTTGGTAGTTTTTAAGCATGAGGATTTTCTATTTCACTTGGAGGTTAAGCAACAAAAGGCAAACAAACATCTACAATTATAAAAATGGGAGATTTTTGTCTTTTATTAGAATAACAGTATTTTAGAAATCTAAGGCAAAAGATGGAATGACACAAATTTGAACTAATGCCAAATAACACTCAATTCACACTTGGACAGTTTCTCATTTCTTAACCTGTCCCAGACATTGCGCCGTATTCTGTACATGTATTACTCCAACTAGTTTGTCACTGCACTTGTATAGAATAACTCATCAGAATATTTCTATTTTACAGCTGTGGAGTTCACACTTGTAAAATTCTGTGATTTTAGATCTGAATCAATTCATTCTTTTTTATTTTGGTAAAATACACATAAAATAAAATTCATCTTAAACATGTTGAAAGTTTACAATTTAGTGGTAATAAACTTACTCACATTGCTGTGTGACCATCAACACTACACATCTCTAGGACTTTTTCATCATCTTAAACCCAAACTCTGTACCCATTAAACAACAATTCTCCATTCTTCTCACCTCTAGTGGCTACTGCCCCTAGTAACCACTATTCTGCTTTTCATCTCTTAGTATTTGACGGTTCTGAGTACCTCCTATAAATGAAATTATAGAACGTTCATCTGTTTGTGTCTAGTTAATTTCACTTAGTATAATGTTTTCAAGGTTCAGTCACACTGTAACATATATCACAATTTGATTCCTTTTTTAAGGCTGAAAAATATTATATTGTATGTATTAGATTTTATTTATCCATTCATCCATTAAAGGGCATTTGTGTTGTTTCCAACTTATGGCTATTGTGATAAAGCAGCTAAGAGCATTTGTGTGCAAATACCTTTTCAGTTCTTTGCTTTCAATCCTTTTGAGCATATACCTAGAAGTGGAATTGCTGCACCATCTGGTAACTCTATGTGTAAGTTTCAAGGTACCTCTGTACTATCTTCCACAGCAGCTGCACCATTTCACATTCCATCAATAGCGTAAACGCAGTTTCTGCAAATCCTTGTCAACACTTGTCCTTTTCTTTTCTATCTTTAAAATACTCGCTATTCTCATGTGTGCCAGGTGGTATCTTGTGGTTTTGATTTGCAATTCCCTAATGATTAGTGATGAACAGCATTTCATGAACTAAATGATTATTTTTACATCTTCTTTGAAAAAATGTCTGTTCATCGTTTGCCTATTTTCTAATTGGGTTTGTTGGTTGCTTGTTGCCGAGCTGTGGGAATTCTTTATATTCTGGGTATTAATCTATCAGATGTATAATTTGTGATTTTTTTTTCTTCAATTTGAGAATTATCTTCTAACTCTCTTTTTGGTGTCTTTCGAGGCACAAAAGTTTTCAATTTTGATGAAGTTCCATTTACCTGTGTTTTCTTTTCTTGCTGTGTTTTTAATGTCATATCCAAGAAATCATTGCCAACACCAATGTCATGAATCTCCCCCGACCATGTTTCCTTGTAAGAGCTTTTCAGTTCTTACATTTAGGCATCTGATTCATTGTGAATTAATTTTTATATATGATGTAAAGGAAGAGTCCAACTACTTTTTTTTTTTTTTTCTATTTGGATATCCAATTCTCTGAGCACCATTCATTGAAAAGAATACCTTTTACCATTGAATGATCTTGGCATTCTTATTGAAAATCATTTGACCATACATGTGAGGGTTTATGTCTGGACTCTGCATTCGCCTCAATGTCTTTTTTTAATGCCAGTAGCACACTGTTTTTATTACTGTAGCTTTGCAGTAACTTTTGAAATTGGGAAGTGTGAGTCCTCCAGTTTTGTTCTATTTCAAGACTATTTTTGCTATTCAAAATCCCTTGAGATTCCACGTAAGCTTTTGGATTTTTCTGTTCTTTCAAAAAATATTGTTGATGTTTTAATAGGGATTGCATTAAATCTGCAGATCTCTGTGCAAAGTATTGACACTTCAGCATTAAATCTTTTGATTCATTAACAAAAGATATACTGCTATTTATTGGTGTCTTCTTTAATTTCTTTTGGAAACATTGTATAGATTTTAATGCAGGAGTCTTCTGCCTCCTGGGTTAAGTTTATTAGTAAATATTTTTGATGCTATTGTAAATGGAATTGTTTTCCTAATTTCCTTTTTAAAGTGTTCATTGTCACTTTGTACAAAAGCAATGAATTTTTCCACGTTGATTTTGTATCCTGCAACTGTGATGAATTAATTTATTAGTTCCAGCCGGCTTTTTTGTGGAACTTTAGGATTTTCTATACATAAGATAATGTTATCTGCGAAGACAGGTAGTTTTACTTCTTACTTTATAATTTAGTGCCTTTCATTTTTTTCTTGCCTAATTACTCTGGCAAGAGTTTCCAATGCTTTGTTGAATAGAAGTGAAAGGAACATCCTTGTCTTATTCTTGATCTAAGGGGAAAACTTTTAGTCTTTCACCATTGATTATGATGTTAGCTCTGTAATTTTTAAAAAATATATGGCCTGTAATCTGCTGAAAATGTTTCTGAGTTCATTCCTTCTTACCTTAGACTCTCCAATACTAATTATACTTCTAAGTTGCTTCCTGGTTGTTTGTAAACCTGTTTTTCAAATCAAATTATATTAATAGAAATTATATATTGAGTGCTAAGTAACTCCTGGTCACTATGCCACCTGTTGGTAAGTCAGAGATTCCTGAAATATATTTCTTTTTCTTGTGTGCTTAAGCAAGTAGTGTGAAAGAAGTTATAATGGAGTTTTAACAGAAGTATGCACAGACTGCTATGGAGCAGAGAGAAAGACATAATTAACTGCCTAGATGGAAGAGGCTGTACATCCCAAAAGTGAGTATTGAAGGATAAGTAAGAATTTGTATAGTAAATAATACTCCTGACATTCAAGAGACAGAGGTTGCTTCCAAAGCATTCTCGGAAAAAAAATCATGCACATAGGGTTGGAAATACAATGTCACATTCAAGGAATTTCACACAGAAATGCATAAACCGTGCTGTGAATTTGGAATAGGAATAATAGAGGAGGATTGAGCCATGGTAGAAACATGCAGGAAAAAAATTATGAAGGGCACTGTAATCTTGTGATAAACCTTCTGAAATCAGGACTTGAAGATAGGTAAAATGTATCAAACTAAATTTGTAAAAGCCAGCTTTCTTGAAAATTTAGATAAAAAGTTTTTTTATCTAAAAACAAGCATATATTATATATGTGGTGAAAAGCGAGACTCAGATTTTTCTTTTGTAATTAAAACAATATGGGAAGAAATTTAGTGTTTGCTGTGGGCATGGGTTTTCCACATCCTTAGACCTTGAGGAGCACCTGCTCTTTGGTTTGGGGAGAACCAGGGAGAGAGCCACTGCAGGAATTAAGCAAGACAAGGACGTGATCATGTCTGAATTATCAAAGGAATTACACTTTAGTTACACGACTGATCTTTCAACATCTCACTATACTCCCTAAAACAATTCCCAGAACACACACTTTCAGTATTATCTTGGTCTAAATACATCTATAGTGTTTCTGGTAAAGTTCTAAGACAGATTGAGGAAAAGAGTTTTTATGATTCTATTCGTTTTTGAACAGTTATGTAAATGCTTGTACATATGCTCCCCATTGAATATTTACTATTCCTTCATTATAATTCAGAAAAAAAAATTATATAGGAAGAAGGTATTGAAAAGAAAGCACGAAATGTTCAAGAGGCATTATGGCATGTGTCATGTCAGAAGAGTTTACCACAGGGTCTTAGCTGGTCTTTTATCCTAACTAGCTGTGTGATCTTGAGGAGTTACTACTTCTGAATCTCACAGCTCATATGTAAAATTAATATTTTATTTAGAAGGAAATTCAATTTCCAAACTCCTATCTAATTTTACATTTCCATGGCTCTAAAATTTCATTAACAAATATACAACAATCTTTGTCATGAGACTATTTTTCTCTTAATTCATTTCATTTAAGGTGGTCATTGTGCCAGGTGGCTGCTGTTGTCTAACAGGAGAGTCAGTAACTTCCCACAAACACCATGGTCCTCAGATGTGGATCATTTAGAGTGCTCAGAAAAGTCCTGTAAATAGCCCACACCCAGATCAGGACTGCCTGGTGCTAAACTTATCCCTTCATTACAAAGTCACTCTCATGCTTGCCTGCTAAGAAGGAACAATGACACAGGAGTGGATTTCTTTTCTGGAACACAGAAAAAAATTGTAAATCCATCAGATTTCCCAAGCAAGCAGTGTGCTTTATTGGGTGATAAGAAGGAAAATGAACTTTCTTTTGCCAACTTTGGCTTGTAAGTTTTCCCATTATCCTGCAAAATCTGCTCATTATCCCACATC
The DNA here is from genome assembly GCF_000951045.1 of Mandrillus leucophaeus. Classification (NCBI taxonomy): domain Eukaryota; kingdom Metazoa; phylum Chordata; class Mammalia; order Primates; family Cercopithecidae; genus Mandrillus; species Mandrillus leucophaeus. Next base: position 2,361,208 of record NW_012103454.1, read on the forward strand.
ATGTGTGATGCTGTGGCATTTGTCTGGAGTGAACGATTCACACCTGTTTGTTAACTATCCTCACATTTTAGGAAGCAATAGAAACTGATTATTTTATTAGTGTGACTTCAACAAAGAAACAGAAACAGTGTACGTGTGTGTGTGTGTATACACACACATATATATACACACATGTATGCATATAAAATTTTATTTATGTATATATACACACACACACACATACAGAGAGAGAGGCTCCCCAACTTATGAGGAGCATTGTAAGTTGAAAATATTGTAAGTCAAAAATACATTTAATACACCTATCATTACCATTGAAAAGATCAAAATTCAAAATTATAAGTAGGGTTTTGACTGAATGCTTATCACCTTCACACCATCATAAAGTTGAAAAATTATAAGTCAAACCACAGTAAGTTGGATATGTCTGTAATACATTATATATATATAATTTATTATGGGAATTGGCTCACACAATTATGGAGGCTGAGAAGACCCACTATCTACAAGTCTATAAGCTGGAGAGTGAGGACAGCAGTGGTGTAATTTAGTCTAAATCAAAAATCCTGAGAACTGAGTGGGGTCGGGGATGCTGGAGTCAGTTCCAGAGTTTAAAGGCCCAAGACCCAGGAACTCCAAGGGCAGAAGAACATGTATATACCAGCTCAAAAACAGAATTTACCCTTTCTCTGTCTTTTTGTCCTATCCAAGTTTCGTTCTACCCAACAGATTGGATCATGCCCACCCAAGTAGGTGAGAGTGAATCTTCTTTACTCAGCCTACTGATTCAGATGGTAATCTTTCCCAGAAATGCCCTCACAGACACACCTAGGAATAATGTTTTGCCAGCTATCTGGGCATCCCTTAGACCACTCATGTTGACACATAACATTAATCATTACAGTACTAAATCAGTATTTAAAATCTAAAATAAATTTTGAAAAAAAATTGAGTGTAATTTTCAAACATGTAATCTGAGATTCTTTTAATATCTTGGCAAGAATTCAGCAAATCTTTTAACTTATAATTATTTTTAATCAAAGTTTCAACTGCCACCTATATGTCATTTTCTCTTCCATCTTTGTTTCTGGATCTTAACTCTTGTATGTACTTGCGGAGGCCTGTGCCTGCTGTTAGGCTGTAAGCTCTTTGGAGACAAGACTGGGCTGGAGCAAAGCTCAATAGGGCCTTACTCTGGCCATGCAGGTGCAGCCACAGAACATACAGAGCTCTGCAGAAGTCAGTGCGAGAACTCCTGATTTTGTCCTTTTAATAAGAAAAGAACAGTGAGAAACAGGAATCTTTCATAACCATATCATCGTTAAGGAGAAGGAGTAGGATTAGAACTCAGGTCTTCTCACTTCCATGTTCTGGTTTTTAAAATAACGGCTCCCTTATTGTATTAGGAAACACCTTCTGATAAACCCTAAATACATCATGTTCTAGACTGAGAGCTTTCTGAAAGTCCTGTGAGGACAGGGATGGTTCCCTTCCACACTAGTTTATCTCCAGGACCTAGTACGTTGTAAAGCACAGTTAACATTATAAACTGATATTACAAGCATTTCCGAACAACTTTCAAAGTGAGAGAAAGACATATATCAAAGCAAACAGAGGCACTGCATTACTACTATCACACATTATCACCTTAATTTATAAAATTAAGATGGCAACAGATTAAATTTGAATAGAAATGAACAATTTAATAAATGTTCAGTAGTGAGACTGAACATGACTTTACCAAAATGTAGTTGATCATTCATAAGGAGTTTTGAGGATCTTATATGCCTGTCATTTTACTGTATATTTGACAAACACATTTTGTTAGACTATCAACTATGTATCAATAGAATGTTTCCAGTATGATCGGAACCGTATCATCTTTATTCCTGTTTTATACGTAAAGTACAGAATATTTTTGAGAGAAAAGAAGCTATTACTCTGTTCTTTTGTTTTAAAATTACATGATCCGACTATTATCAAGGCACATAAATCCTTGGCTTTGGCTTGGTAACATTATATGCATATTTCAGTTTATATAAATATAACTAATTATTTATGCCATTAAATCAATTATAAGAAATTAGTATCAGTGTTCTAAATCAGTCATCACATACATATTTACGTAAAATTTTTTATTCTTCCTACTTCAGAAATATGCAATAATTAACACATTTAAATTATGTATTATTGTTAACACTTTGTGTGAAAGTGCAGGAATTGTATATCGAATATTCTCTGTGTTGAATCAGGATGGATGTTCCAATAGTGAACTGTAGCCACCAAGTGAAAGCAGAATATGTCATTACTTTTCACTCTCTGCAGGATACACTTTGATATTTCTCTTTCATTTATTATGTTAATAATTTGAGTATTGTTTTCCTCGATATGTCTGATTGAGATTTTATAAAGTGATGTTAATTTTTATAACATCATCATTTTTGCTTTCTTGATGTTATAAATTGTATTAGTTTTTTTAAATTAATTCCTGCTCTTATCTTTATTAACCCCTTTTTTTAATTGATTGGGTATACCATTTATTCTTGGAAGTTTTTGAGATTGAAGTTAGTTCATTTGATTTCAACCTTCCATTCTGACATGTTCATTTCTGGTTATAAAATTCTATCTAAATACTGCTTTTGCTGCATCTCACAAATTTTGTTATGTAACATTTTTTGTAATTATGAAGTTCAAACTATTTCCTAATTTTCCGGTGACTTTTTTGACTCAGGAATTATTTAGAAGTACATTAGTTAATTTTAGGCAGTGAGCATTTTCTAATTTTCTTTTTTATAGTCTTTGGATTGATTTCTGAATTCATTCCACTATTTTCAGAGAATACACTCTTTATTATTTCAATTCTTTGGAGACTTATGAGATTTCTTTAGGGTGGATCATCACTTTCACCACCTATGTTCCATGAGTATTGGAAGGGATTTGTAGTTACTGCCTTGGTGGTTACAGTATTCCAGATTTGTCAATTAGGTCATCGTTCTTATATGCATGGGTAGACTTTCTATAGCTTTTCTATCTTTACCATTGATCAAAACTTCCCCCATGAATTCCCTTTATAGTCCTCTATAATTTTTATTTATATCATTTGAAATTATATTTTTGGGGACATGAAGATTTTAAATTATGCTATCTTCCTTGTGAAGTGACTATTATTATTAAGAAATATCCCTTTTTCTCTATAAACACTGCCTGCCTTAAAGTTTCTTTTGTCTGTTGGTTAGTATAGTGACAACTTTTCTAATCATTAGTGTTTTGTGATTTATCTTCTCCTTCTACATTTATTTTCTAGTGTTTTGAACCCTTATATGCAAAATGTGTCTCACAAATAGTATAAACATCTTTTTCTTCCCCCAGCCTACATTTTTACTTGGGTAAAATAATGATAGGGTATTTAGGCAGCATCACGTCATGACCACCTCCAACACTTTTGTCTTTTATTTGCTGTATTCCCAGGGTTTCTCCCTCGGAGGTTCTTTGTCTCCTAATCACTGCTAGCCTGAGAAATTTTGCTCTGCTTTTCAGAACGATTTTATCTTAACTCATTAACTGCTTACCCTACACAGCTTTAGAACTTAGCAGAAATCTTCAGGGGCACACTGTCCCTTTGCTTGAGGCCCACAGTTTTGGAATTTTGCCCCTTCATGTCTTTGTGCTCACTAGACGCTCCAGGTAGCAATGTTTTGTCTTGGCTAAATCCAAATGCTGAGCCTATAACAAATGCCCAGAATTGACAGAAGCCCCAGAAGAAGAGCAGCAGCAGATTCTTGTCTCGTTTCTTAAAAATTCACCCATGTTTATAATCTTGCTCTCCCATTGTCTTCTGTGATTCTCTGAAGATAGCATGTGATATTTTTGTAGGTTTTCCTAGATTTTCTACCTATTGTCAATGGTAGTCTTTTGCTTGTTATAATCTGGTTCACCTACCCAAATAAGACAGGGTATTATTTTTTAAGTGAGAGTCAAGCATATTTGCTTATTAAGAAGAACAATCCTGTAGAGGAGAATGGATGTCATGGTTGGTAGAGCAGAAAATAGCTATATCTGTATTCTTCTTGAATAAGTGAGATAGGGAATTCATCTAAAGTCCAAGGGGAGCAATTAGCCCTAAATAGCAGTAATGAGAGCTTATTTATAATAACAGAAGAATTGGAGCAATTCTTTGACCAATGCAGGTCAGATGGTGGTGATATATGTGGTAATGGGAACTTATGGAATTTTTCTTCTGATTATTTCTGTTTCTATCAGTAAATAGGAAGTGAGGTTGTACATTGAGAATGATGAATTGAAAGGAGTGGAGGGACGAAGATGTGGAATAACCCTCTAAATGAGTGACAGAGGAGCGCATTTGTAAGACTCTTAGCTCACTTGGTGTAACTAATCATGCATTTAAAGTAAATTCAATCGCCATGCGTATGTGTTATTTCTAACCAAGTTCAGTGACTTTGAGCAGGAACAGAGTAAATGGAGAAATACATTTAATTAGAATTAGTATTTCACCAGGAGAATACGATGGAAGCAGAAATGAGCAAAAGAGTGAATATGGAATGGGAGTTATTAAATAATCATTTGTGCAATTTAAAGTAACAGAGATCAAATTAGGGATATGAAGCAATGAGAGACAGTGATAAGAAGATAGTATAAATGGAAATTACATCTAGCAGTGTAAAAGAATTCCTGGAGTCAGTGAATGAGGGGAATTGAAATGAGAAGTAAGATGTAATAGTTGGAGATTGAAATCCTTGAAATTTTGATTACAGAGACAGTGAATTTCTTTGTAATGACAACTTTTAAAGTATGACAGGGCTGGGTAATTGAAGTCAATGAGTGGATATGAGAAGAGGAGACCAAATTATTGAGAAGCCAAATTATTAGAAGAGTCATCAACAAACAAAAATGTCACGAGAGAGAGTAGCCCTGGTGCTGAAATCGTAAGGACTGATAGAAATGGGAGATGATTCTGACAAGACGGTTAGTGGATTGTACAATCTGACGACATTAACTTAGGACATGGTGATGTTAGGCAAATATTTTTTAATGTCTCTCATTGAAATGTCATGATTTCCTCCATAAAGATCTTTCACATTCATTAATTCATTCAGTAACTATTTACTAGGAGCCTAAGCCCTGTTCTGGACATGAGAAATCTAGCCAGTTAACTTTGTCACCACCTTACTAAAATATTGTTCTCATATTTAAATAATCTGGAGGAATTTTTTAAATGTTAAGCAAAACACCACATTCTTCAGCTCAAACTCATCCAATATCTGCTTGTTACATGCAAAATAAGAAAAAAGTGTTTTACCATGTCCTAGAAAATCTCTCATGATGGGAGAGGCAGTCACGTGCATGCAGGCTTTTGATAATGCTGGGCTGCACGAGAATGGTCCTGGAGATGGAGACATTTTCTTACCAAGACAGAGCACTCACCATCCGTGTTGGCCTTATGGCCATGTGTGGAAATGTCTTACTTTCTACTGATCTCAATATGTGTTCCTTTGTTCTACTTAAGTGTAGGTGTCATATAGCACCTCGCCAACCCCACTAGCACCTATGTACTACGAAACCCTTCTCCTGCAACACAAGAGGATAGGTTGGCTGTAGAAGGAGCTTCTTCTGGCCATGGGGAACCCACAGCCACAGTGGAGGTTGACCTGGCTCTGCCTCTGTATGTGAGCAAAGCATTGCTCCACACCATGCCTGCAGGTTGTGTCTTTCCTTGAGTACTCTGAACCATGGAGTGAGTTGGATGTCCTGGGACTGTTGCTCCTGATGGCAGCATTATGCTATTTGCTATTCTCCATGAAATGGACTCCCCAACTACCTCCAACAGAGGTGGAAACCGGTGCGTCACCTGCCCCATAGTTACACACACAAGATCTAGCTCCTGTCTTCCTCTGCAACTTTTATCTTATACCAATCATCTCCTTCCACACTTCCAAACTGTTCCGAATGGCCAAGCTTCTATCCTTCAATGAGACATTATATTTGTTGTTCGTTCTGCCTGGAATTCACGCTCACCAGATCTGCCTAAGACTACTAGACGCTTGGGTTATTCACGTGCCATCTTTCCAAGGATGTCCCCTCCAAAACACTCAATTAAAATAGTCACCGGTCATCATTCTTGGTTCTACACTTGGCTCCATGCTGTTTGTAACACTAATGCTCTGTGAAATTCAACACTTAAAATTGTATAAAACTGTATTATTCATCACTTGTTTATTGTGTGTCTCACACACAAATGAATTTTTTCAGGAGAGCAGACCTTTATCTTGTTCACCACTTAATCTTTAGTTACTAGAATAGTTCACAGAACATAGGAGGTAAGCACAAACATTGTGAAAGGAAAGGGGAAGAAAAGAACGAAGTAAGAAAGCAGCAGGAGATGAAGGAATTTTGAGAATGTATGCTTGTTGCCTTTGAACTAGAACACAAAATTGTACTTTATTTAGACTGCACAGGTCCACTTATATATGGATTTTCTTCAACTTCTTCCTCCTCTTCCTCAGTATGCTCAGTGTGAAGATGATGAGGATGAAGACCTTCAGGAAGATCTATTTTCACTTATACATATTTCATTTTCCTTATGATTTTCTTAATGTCATTCTTTTTTCTCTAGCTTAAGAATACAGCATACAATACATATAACATGCAAAATATGTGTGTTGATGTTATCAGTAAGTCTTCTGGTCAACTTTTAGTAGTTTAGTGTCTGGAGAGTCAAAAGTTGCATGTGGATTTTTAACTGAGTAGGGGATTGACACCCCCAGTCCCCATGCTGTTCAAGGGTCAACTGTTCTGTTTAATTGATTAAGGTAATAATTTATTTCCCTCAGAATGTCTAGATACTACTTGATTATTTATAACTCTGAAAAACACTATGGAAAAATCATGTCAACTTGAGTTTTTTCCTTTTGTGTATTACTTTTTTTTATTTCTGCCTGGTTACTTCAAAGATTCTTTATCCCTGCATATCACTAATGATCCAGATGTATCTTAACAAATTTATTATAGTGTCCTATATATATATTGTTCCTCCAATTTATTTTTCATTCTGCAGAGAAAGTTATTTAAATAGTGTTTTTGTCTCTAATATATATGACAATAATTTTTGTTCCATTTGTTAGACTCCCTAGTTTAGGAATAAGTATTTGCCTTTTATGGCAGATATATTCTTTCTGCTGTTCTTATCTAACAGCTTCTCTGTAATTATGTTAATTATGGGTCTGTTGCCTCTCTCTATCCCAAGCATTTTTATCATGCTTATATTCACTTTTCAGCTGTGCTCAAAACCCTTCCATTCTGACTGGTTCTAAGTTACTTACTTGATATTCAGTGATGTGAATTGTGGTCTCAGGGTTTCTTATCTCAGAAATTTCTTTTTCCATAATAAACTCTGGCTTTATCAGTTTACTTCCTCACCTCTTAGATGTGAATTTGTATTGTTTTAATTTTTAATTTTTGTGGGTACCTACTAGATATACATATTTATGGGGTACGTGAAATGTTTTGACACAGGCATGCAATATGTAATAATCACATCATGAGGAGTGAGGTATCCATCCCCTCAAACATTTATTCTTGTGTTACAAGCAATCCTATTATACTCTTTTAGTTATTTTTAAATGTACTATTAAATATCTATTGACTATAGTCATCCTGTTGTGCTGTCAAACAGTAGGTCTTACTCATTTTTCTATTTTTCTATTTTTGTTGCACCCACTAGCCATTTCTAACTTCATTCCACTCCCCCACTACTCTTCCCAGCCTCTAGTAACCATCCTTCTACTCTCTCCATAAGTTCAATTGTTTTGATTTTTAGATCCCACAGATAAATGAGAACACACAATGTTTGCCTTTCTATAGCTGGCTTAACTCACTTAACATAATGATCTCTAGTTCCATCCACATTGTTGCAAATGACAGGATCTCATCCTTTATTATGGTTGAATAGTACTCCATTGTGTATGTGTACCACATTTTCTTTATTCATTCATCTGCTGATGAACATGTAAGCTGCTTCCAAATCTTAGCTATCATTAATAGTGCTGCAATGAACATGGGAGTTTTTGATATCCTTGTGATAAACTGATTTCCTTTCTTTTCAATATATGCCTAGCAGTGGGATTGCTGGATCATATGATAGTTCTACTTTTAATTTACTGAGGCACCTCCAAACTGTTCTCCATAGTGGTTGCACTAATTTGCATTCCAACCAACAGTGTACAAGGGTTCCCTTTTTTCAACATGCTTGCCAGCATTTGTTATTGCTTATCTTTTGGATAAAAGCCATTTTAACTGGGGAAAGGTTGTATTTTTTATTAATGCCTTCTCTAAGGATATATCCTTGCAGGGAATGGGATGCCTTTGTTACAAGAGTTTTGTTCTTCTGGACAGAGGTATGACATGTTTTGTGCACTGTCCTCTCCACCATTTTTTAGTACTATGTTTTGCTACTTTTCATTATCATCACATTCATGGTAGTAGCTCTAACAGGTTGTTTATTTTGTCTACTATTTCTTTCTGGAACTTCTTTAAAACATACCGTGGTGTGTGTGTGTATACAATATCTTTGAACTTTTATTTTTCACCCTCGCTCCCTCTTTATCTCCCATTGTGCTGTCTTCAGGAACATCCCCCACCTAGTTTGTTTTGTCTTGATTTAGTACTAGTTCATTTATTTAGCCCATCTTAATATGTAATTTAATTTCAAAAGCTTAGGTTTTGTATTTCTAAATTTTTTTATATTTTATCACTAATTTCTGCATTTTGCTGCACTAAAATGTGTTCTTGTTAGATAATAGATCTGATTCGCCCCCTATCTGTACCGGGATATTAAATATATTTGCTTTATTGCCCCCTATTATCTCTATTTCTTCTGTGAGGGCTTCTCCCATCTGCAGAGTCTGCAGGCTCTCATGATAATGGCCTTTGTCAGACGTTTTGTGAATCCTGCTTGTACATCCAGGGGGAAGTTCTCCGACATGTCTTATGGGTTATGATGGCCACTTGGCTGGTTCCCTGTCACAGGCCCTCCATGCTTGAGGTGAGCCCTGTTGCAGCAATCTCTGGTTAGAGCATTTCCTTATCACCTGCTTTCCTTTCAAAGACAAACCATACTTTAAATTCAGTTTTATTGTCACAGGTTATATTTTTACTCATCTTTAATGTTGACATTTTGCTTTCTTTCTCTTTTTTTGCTTCCATTTGGGGTCATATTTTTGAGGTAGACTTCAGTGTCTTGAATAATTTGCATTTATCATATTAAGTGCTTTTGGCATGTGCACACAAACATACACAAAGGATGGGAGGATATCTATTTATTCATTTTCTTATATTTCTTGTCTAACAATTTCCCTGTATATGTTCATAGATTCCAGAGACTGGGTGACTATTTTTTAAAAGAGAATATTTGGTTTAAATATCAGTTTTTAACGTTTGTGTTCAATGATTATAACTAGACTAACAATAACAACATAGCTATCTATATTGTTGCTTATTTGGTTCAGTTGCTTACAGCCAGATATTCTATGGTATAAGTTTTGTTTTCTTAGATTCTTAATTTTGTTCAACATTTCAGTTTGCTAGTCATCAAATTTAAGTACTTTAAAAAAAGAAAATGCATAATTTTAAGTTCCTATGTAAACAAAAATGTTTT